>NC_048238.1:98059733-98169659 GCF_002007445.2 Ailuropoda melanoleuca | reverse complement strand
CAGGCTCGCCCGCCCGCTCTCCGGCCCCGTGACTCGCGAGGGCGAGCCGCTTCCAGGAGGTGGCGGCGGCGGCGCGGCGCGGCCGGAGCGAGCGAGCAGCGGGAGGACCAGCGGGCAGCGGCCGAGCCAGGTGACCTGCCTGGGGGCAAGGGGGTCACGGGAAGGGGAGAATGCGAGGGCCAGGGTGGTGCCGAAGGACCCGGGATGCAGAGGAGCCGCCCTTCCTCCCCCTGCCGTGGCTCGCAGCCCCAGCCGTGGGGTCGGTGCTCGGCCAGGGCCTGGCACTGCCTTGGGATCCTGGGGGCCGGGGGGGGGGCGGCGGGGGCCGAGGGCGCCGAGCGAGGACGCGCCAAACTTAGGGGTGAGTTGTCCGGCTCTGGCCGCCGGCTTTGCAGCGAACAGGATTCCTTCTTTCCCCCGGAACCAGGACAGGAGTCAACAGTACCATTTTCGATACTAATTTGATGCCTCCCCCCCACCCCCTCAGTCCCCGGCATCCGCACGTTTGGGGATATTTTGGGCGTCGAGTACACAGGTCTGTCGCAGGAATGGGTTGTGGTTGGGGGAAGACCTGTACTCTGCAAGGTGTACCAACGTGCCCGTAGTTAATTTCGAGTTTTCATTTTCCAGTCATTAAGGAACCCAACAGGTATTTGAGCTATTTCGTTTCTTAGCTCTAGAGTGGAGAGCCCTTGAGTTTATCTCTGTCTCTTCAAAAATCTTATTTTTATTTTTGGTTTGTTATTGTTTTGGGCTATAGAGGTGACTCACATGATTTTTTTTTCTTTTCTTAATGTGTAGTGGGAATACAAATGGAATAAGGGAATATATTCACCTATGCAACTACTTGTGGTTTTGTGAATAAAAGCTTCACGTAACCCCCCCCCCAATCACAGAATAGGATAAATTTCAGTTGATGTTCTGTAAAGTATTAACAATTTTAACAGCACAATTCTAAGGTCCAAACTGCTTTTCTAACTTTTATTTGCCTGGAAAGCCCACAATTTGTCCTTGAACTTCCTATCTTAATTTTGACATTGACTATGGTAAGAGGAGCTTGAATGACATCATTTGCTCCAGCCACAGTTCTGGTGTTCTGTGACTGAGAGCACCTCTCTCCAAAACGTTAAGACCTGGGCCTGTCCTTGTACTTCAGCTGAGGCATTTCCAAGGATTTCTTTTAAGCAAAGTATTATGCTACATGCCAGGCGGTGCTGCAGTCCCTTCTTACATAAGTGAGCTTCAGGCTGGGTGTGCTCGGAGCGGTTAATATCAGAGAGTTCTCAGTCTCCGGGGGTGGTGGTGGTTGGTGATTGGAGTTTGGAATAAAGTGAATTTGCAGCTTGTATCGTCATCTTGCATTTTTTTGCTGCTTAATTTTTTTAGAATGCCTTCTACCTACCTTATCTGAAACTCACTGTGCCTTTGTAAAGCATGTAGGAAACTGAAAAGTTAGTTAACCAAAGTCATACAGCTTACCAGTCGTAGCATCAAAACTCCAACCTGGATCTTCTGCTCTCAGCTCAGAATTTTGTTTGGTTTGTTTTTACTAAACTATGACATTTTATACAAAAGCATTTCATTTGGCACATTTTATGGATGGTATGTCTTCCAAGCTACTCATTTTTTTTCTGTTCTTTTTGCCAACTCACATCTTGGCCTTGTCTTTGCTCGCACAGGGCTGGCACTGTTCTTAAGGATGAGGGCAGGAGTAAAGCCTGCCGAAGGAGGGTCTGTGGTTTGCATTTACGGATGGTCTGTGTCCTCTCCATTCATCTTCAGGGATAGCAGGTGCTGAATAGAGTGAGCAAACTAGGGCCCAGAAATGTCCGATATTCGTTTGACATCATTAGTCCAGGTATAATATTACTTCAGTCTTTACAAAGAAACTCATTCAGGAGGAGAAATTGGAGAGTGTGAGTTTTGTGTGTTTACAGAGATCGCTCATCGCTGTACTTAGGGACTTAGATGCAAAGGAGGAAAAGGAGTAGAGTAGCTATCACTCCTCAAGTACCAACTATATTCTAGGTACTGTGCTAGGTGCTTTAAGTATATTACCTTGTTTCATCCTCCCAACAATCCTGGGAGGGAGGTGGTGTTATGCCCGTTATTCAGTGGAGGAAACTGGGGTTTGGGGATCATCCAGACAAATGCCCCACACCGTCAGTGCAAATCAGAACCTCATTGCTGATGGGCCTGACTCCAGAACTCATTCCCTTTGCCATGTGCCAGGCTGTTCCCCCAAAGGAGCTATTGATAAATACAGGAACACCAAACCGCTTGGTTTTCAGATATGGCTGTACATCAGAACCATCTGGGGCGCTTCTACAAAACACAAATGTTGGGTTCCCCCCACCACCCCCACTGAGCTTAATTGGTCTGTAGTGAGGCCCAGGCCTGGGTCTGGTCTGGTCTTTTCTTTCTTTCTTTCTTTCTTTCTTTCTTTCTTTCTTTCTTTCTTTCTTTCTTTCAAGGAAAGGGGTAGAAAGAGGAAGAGAGAATCTTTTTTTAAAGATTTATTTATTTATTTTAGAGAGAGAGAGAGTGTGTGTGTGCATGGGAGGGCAGAGGGAGAGGGAGAGAGAATATGAAGTGGACTCCCCGCTGAGCATGGAGCCCGACATCGGGCTCAATCTCACAACCCCAAGATCATGACCTGAGCCAAAATCAAGAGTCAGACACCTAACCAACTGAGCCACCCAGGCACCCTGGCAGTTCTTTTTTTTTTTTTAATGTTTAAATAAACTTCATATTGAAATATAACATGAATTCAGGAAATCATACAAATTCTAAGTATAGAGTTTGATGAATCTTTATAAATTGAACACATCCATATAATCAGCACACCAATTAAGAAACACAACATTATCAGCACCCTTATGCCCCTTCCCAGTCACACCCCTCACCAGTGGGCACCACTAGCCCTGACTTCTAAAACAATAGATTCATTTTTTTCTGTTTGGGTACATTATATGAGTGGACCCATACAGTAGGTGCTCATTTGTATAAGGTTTCTTTCACTCAGGGTGATATTTGTACAAGTCACCCATGTCATGGATACAAATGGCTCATTCTTTTTATTGCTAGTCATATCCCATCCTGTGGATGTACCGGTGGACAGCTGGGTCATTTCCAGGTTGGGGTTGCTGTGAACAGTGCTGCTGTGTGCTGCATATGTCTCGTGCCTGGCTTCTGGTGGACATTTCTGTTGGGTTCATACCTGGGAATGGAGCTGCTGGGTCGCAGGGTATGTATCTGTTCAGCTTGGGTAGGTACCGCCCGACAGTTTCCCAGAGTCACCATGTCTTGTCATTAGTTTGATTTGAAAGGTCCCCAAGTGATTCTAATGAGCAGCCAGATTTGAGAACCATTTCCATGGTTTATCTAGAGTTTAGCCATCCCAGTGTCTGCCACCTAGCTGAGAACCATAAAGAAAGAGATAGTAAGCTTCCTCCACAGCCTCAGATCTTCTAGAAAATCTTCTCTGCTGGACTGGGCAATACCGTCGCCATTCCCATAATCCTTTGTGCCAGGCTATCTTAATGCTGGTGGGCCACTCTCATTGTAGGGATCTGTGGACATATTTATCTCTCTCTTAGTCTTGGCACTTCTCTAAGGCAGGAAGCTGAGTTTGATCATTCTTATAATCCTAGCACTCAATGTAATATATGCACATAGCAGGTACTCAGTAAATGTTTACTGAATGAGTGACCTGTAGAATGAGTGAATGGTGAGGGAAGGTCAGGACTGCGGGAGAAATGCCCCCCCCCATCTTTTGCAGTAAGGCTTCCGCACTTTATTCCTGGGAGACTGCCTCAGGATCTCACTTGGAGCCTAATGACTTTTACTTATCTAAGCATGTTGGAACTATGGGTAATCTGGTTGCTCATCCCCAAACAGATTAGAAATGGAAAATTAGATTAGATGAGATAAGGTATGTGGAAGCACTTTGTAAATTGGAGAACAGCATCGAGATAGAAGGTCATGATAAAGGGAGAAGGGGGGCTGCTAGGGACTAGACGTGCTGGCAGCGGTGGAAAGGGTACATATCCACATACAGCATGGAAGAAATGAGATCAACAGCACACCAGGAAAGGAGACAGGAAAACCCTAAAAAGCAGACCCCCGAATACATAACCATCTGGGGCCTTTTGGTGTGGGGTCAGACGGCTCAGCACATGCTGTGCGGTCCAATGGCTTGAATTTGTGACTTTCCGTACCTTGGTCTGGGTTTGAATTCTGGTCAGGGAACCCTGTGTCCTTGAGAAGTTGCATAGCAGTGTAGTGCCTAAGAGCCTCAGCTCCGGACTTGAACTGACCTGGCTTGGCCACTTACTAGGTGTGAGCTAACTTCCGTGGTGGTAGCGGTAGGTAATACTGGGTATGTGCTACTTGGTTATTGTCAGGTATACCCTACCCCTTAGCTGTAAATGAGAGAAAGCCGAGAAAGTACTTGGCACAGTGCCTGGCACTGAGCAGACTCAATGAAAGTTAGTTCCTAACTGGAATTTTAATATATCCCGGTAGACTCATGTTCACAAATGATAACATTGCATTATCAAAAAAAAAAAAAGTTCACTTGAGTCTTTCGTTATGTTAAGCAAACTCTAAGAAGTGAGTCATGCTTTAGAGAGAGATCTTTGAAATCTTAACATTGAAAACAACTTGGGGGTTGCCTGGGTGGCTCGGTTGGTTAAGGGTCTGACTTGATCTCAGCTCAGGTCTTGATCTCAGGGTCATGAGTTCAGGCCCCACCTTGGGCTCCACGCTAGGTGTGGTGCTTACTGAAACAAACAAAAAACTTGGATACAGGCAGGGGTAAACTGTGGTCTCTGGTGGGTGATGGCTTCTCCCAGGTTTCTGAGCTTTTCCACCAGTTACTTGGAGAATTTAAACAGGGAGGAACCTTAAAACAGGAAAACAGGGGCGCCTGGGTGGCACAGCCGTTAAGCGTCTGCCTTCGGCTCAGGGCGTGATCCCGGCGTTATGGGATGGAGCCCCACATCAGGCTCCTCTGCTATGAGCCTGCTTCTTCCTCTCCCACTCCCCCTGCTCGTGTTCCCTCTCTCACTGGCTGTCTCTATCTCTGTCAAATAAATAAATAAAATCTTAAAAAAAAAAAAACAGGAAAACTGGGCAGAGACTGCTTGTTTGTGGAAAAAACATTTTTTAAAAGGAAATTTGAAAGTAAAAATGCCCACATATTTTTTAATACTTGACACCCCTCTTCTGAAGGCAAAACCAAGTTGAGTGTTTTCTGGGAACTTTGGCTGAATCGTGGTGGCGGCTTTGGCCTCTGTTCTTGTGTTGACCCACACGCATCAGGCCTTTCAACATTATTAACATCTTTCACTCACTAATTGAAGTGCTTTTCTTTTTTTGTACTTGAAATTCTCAGTGCCTCACATCATAGAAAATAATTTGAATTTAGATTAGAGTGTACTGAAATGTGTTTAAAATTATTTATATGTCCTATTTAATTTGTTGACATATTTTATTTGGAGGGCTACTTAAAGACAGTTTAAATCTCAGTGAAATCCCAGCTCAGTGATATCCATGGAACAGAGACTGGAAACTTTAATGATAATTTCTGTCAATTTTTGTATAATCTTAAGAGTTTTATCAATCAGTTATAAAGGTTCATATTAAGGTCTCCAGCTTGTCTTACTGTTGTTCTCAGTGCTTATCGTGGCCAATTTTTAACTGCTGAAAACAATTTCTATGTGGTTTCCTTTATGAGAACTCCAGACTAGAGAGGCGTGGGGCTCCAGTTCTAAGGTGGACCTGGAAAAGACGAAGAGACTGAATTCTTTAGAGACTATGAATTATTCATTTGTTAACCACAGTAGCTTCTTTAGCTACCATTTCATGTGCTAATAATAGAAACAGTTTGGATGGATTCCT
Source organism: Ailuropoda melanoleuca (assembly GCF_002007445.2). Lineage (NCBI taxonomy): Eukaryota > Metazoa > Chordata > Mammalia > Carnivora > Ursidae > Ailuropoda > Ailuropoda melanoleuca. The sequence goes on along the minus strand of NC_048238.1, from coordinate 98,163,755 downwards.
CTTGGAATTGAAAAATCAGGAATGCTTTTTGCTCTTTTCTAGTTTTTGCATAAACTAGAAGGCGATAAAAGAATATTTTCAGTTTCTCATGTTTACTACCTGGATGAAGTAGTTTAATTTTTGTGTCTTTTATTTGTTTTGGTTTTTTTAAATTTTTGTGTCTTTTAAAATAAACACATTCATTTTATAATTACAATGGTTTGAAATTTAAAAATACATCCCAGAGCAAGATGCTTGTTGTTTTAGTTAAATTAAACAATTCAACAAATGGTTTTCTATTTTTGGTGACGACCGACAAAAAATGTCTCCCCTTGCTCCCGGGAAATAAGTAATAAATCTGTCAAACTGGGCATGGTGCAGGGGGAAAATCAAAATCAGTTGCCTTTATACAAAAAAAACAAAACAACAACAACAAACCGTGGTATGTAATTCTTAAAAAGGCAACATGTCATTTCTGGATATGATAATACTAAAAGGAATGCATTTTGTTAGACAGTTTGGTCAGTTGAGTCCTCCTGATGGGAGATACGCAAGTTACCTTGTTTTAAATCTCACTCACTCTAATTTGGTTTTAATGTTGATTCTAATCCAGGCTGTTTTGGGGGGCACCAGAGCACAATATAGCTCTTTACTAGAACCAGACAATCTGGGCCAGCTATCCCCTACTCCAGCCCCATTCTAATCTGGTCATATGTTGCCGTCAAGGCAGCCCCCAAGTATCCGTGGTTGCTGGCACAGCAGAAGGTATGCCGAACCATTGGTGATGACTTTGGGGTTAGTACCAAAAGAAAGTGCAAGGTCTAGCCTTCGAACTGCAAATGAAGAAGGGTGAGGGCACTTGTCAGTTTTTTAGGGCCTTTGCTTACCATCTTTTTATTTTTTTATTTTTTTTTTTAAGATTTTATTTATTTATTTGACAGAGATAGAGACAGCCAGCGAGAGAGGGAACAGGGAGAGTGGGAGAGGAAGAAGCAGGCTCACAGCAGAGAAGCCCGATGTGGGGCTCGATCCCACAACGCCGGGATCACGCCCTGAGCCGAAGGCAGACGCTTAACCGCTGTGCCACCCAGGCGCCCCGCTTACCATCTTTTTAGAGGGGATATATGTCCAGCCAGTTCTGAAGCTGCTCCACATCTCCATTTCAGTAGCAACACTGCCACATCCTCTGCTGTCATCTGGAGGGAAGACTTAGGACACCAGACACCTGTCTGATCAGCTCCAGGCTTTGTCGTACTCTGGCCGAGTTGGACCCTACCACACAGAGGGGTGTATGGGTTCAGAGAGGTGGCTCATTCAAAAGAGCATAGTGCCACCCATCATTTCTACTTGACTTCTGGCAGAAGATTTACCTTCCTAATTAAGTTCTACTTAAACAAATAGAGTAAAATCCCAGCTTTATACTTTCTTGGGGACTGGAATATTATTACAGAGATCAGAGACCCATCAGCTGAGGGATTGAAATGGGCAATAGGGAAAAGAAAGGATTAAATTAAGGTAAGATGGAAGGCAGCAGTTTGCAAAGCAGTGAGTGACACCATTATTAAGGGCTTGTCTCGCTCTACACAATAGCAGGCAGGTTTTTCTACCGTTGGAAATGTGGACATTATTTTAAGAGGCATCTTTAAGGTGTCAAGCTCTTTACATCTTTTATGAAGAGCCCAGCCTGTGAAGCAGGCCTGAACACTAAGGAACATTCCATCTTATAATTTATCTGTTCTTCATGGCTAGGTCTCCAGCAAACTGGGGCTATTTACCAATAATTTGTGAGAAATGTACGCAAACTAAGAGAATGCAGTATTTTAACAACAAAAGAAATGTAACCAGTTCTTTGGGGGTGTATATGTTGTGATAGTGTGAATAAGCATTTGTGCTGTAGAATGACCACTTTGCATTCTTTGAAGACATGCTGGTGTTTAGGAATGTGTTATGGATACGGATTGGGGAAAATCTTGATTTGGGATCACAAAATTACCTTCCAGGAAAGACAACAGAGTGGAAAACAATGGTTTTGGTGAGCCTGTGGGTGACTCCTTTATGTGTCAGATTTTACATACTATCCTTTTTATTTCTCATCTTACAACAAATTTACCTCTTAGTGCCTGGCATATACCAGGTCTTCAGTAAATATTTGTTAAATGGGGAATGACTGGATGATTTCTCTCTCTCTCTTTCTTTTTTTTTTTTTAAGAGAGCACGATTGGAGGCTGGAGGGAAGAGAGAGAATCTTAAGCAGGCTACACGCTCAGTGCAGAGCCTGACGTGGGCCTCGATCCCATGACTGCAAGATCATGACCTGAGCTGAAACCAAGAGTCAGATGCTTAACAGCCTGAGCCACCCAGACGCCCCCAGATGAATTTTTAAAAATGTGTTTTAGATAGCTTGTATATATGTAGATTATCAAGAGTTGACTTTCATTCATAGAAATGGCTCTTTAGTCAATAAAAATAAGGATAAAAGAAAGCTGAGTCTCTCCTACTACAGTATTTACTCTGTTTCTTTGTGCCAAGCTGGAGTACCTGTTTCATTTAAAAAAAAAGAAAAAGAAAATTAATGGTATGAGAATTAGGTCCCATAATATTGTATGGAAGACCTTCTCTGCTTTTCCAGTCCTCAGATCACTTCTTATTTCTTTTCTTTTTTTTTTTTTTAAAGATTTTCTTTGTTTGTCAGAGAGAGATAGAAGAAGGCAGGCAGAGGGAGATACAGGCTCCTGACTGAGCAGGGAGCCCAACATGGGGCTCGATCCCAGGACCCCAGGATCATGACCTGAGCGGAAGTCAGATGCTTCACCGACTGAGTCACCCAGGAGCCCCACAGTTCTTATTTCTTATGTGACCAAAACTCTCTCAATTTCATTGGGTTTTCAAGGTGTGACACTTGCACATTAGGACGCTATAACTGTGATTCTCCCAAGTGATTCCAGGCAGTACTTTCGCTTCCTTTAGGTGAGATAAATGCTCCATCAGCCTTCTTCATGACTCTCAATCACAGCCTTCCAAAGAAGACTCTGTTTTACCAAGCAATGGAAAAATAGATGAGCCCTGATTGATCAAGTTTCACCAGAAAAAAAAATGACCTTTCCTCTGTCTTTCCTTCTAGGAAAGGCAGGCCAGAAGGACAGGTGTTTCTGGAGGAAGAAATACCTGTTTAACTTTAGGTGAAAAGGAAAGCATCATAGTCAGCAAGTACTTGTTCGCTGTCTGTATGGTGGGCGCTGTGCCTGTGGCATTGTGGGAAGAGGCAGCAGGTGGACGGGAAATCATGGAGTTTAACCGTGTGGATGGCAGTGAATGGCGAGGTAGCCAAGTTAGTGGGTCCAGAGTCTAGAGCGTAACAGAATTCAGAAGAAGAAGCCCATTGCGTACCGAGGTGTAGTGTCTGGGGCAGACCCCCGTGGTCTGGGGAGTGATGTCGTCTGGGCCCTAAAGAACAGCTGGGATTCAAATGGCTTGAGGGGACTTTTTCATAAGGAGAAGTGTGCATATCGGAGAGAGGCACAGTGAAGAAAGTGAAGGATTCTGGGGCATACAAGTTGACAATGGTGAGGCATGAGGGGCTTGAGCAGAAATCTGAATGCCTGCCTGAAGATGGAAATATGATTTTGTAGGCACTTCAAGGCTGGGTTCCATTAGGCTGAGAGACATAAATGTTCATGGAAAGCACCATTCCTTGATGTGTCTGATAGGTGAGCTCCTAGATACCCATCTCACCATATTTGGATTGTATCCTCGGTGTAAATCTTGTTTGAGATCAGATGGAAGAACATTAATTAATTGATTGCTGTCTGTTAGGTATTGATGGGCATCTCTGCAAATGACATACTTTTGAAAAGGTGACACACAGGCATAAGCAAGGAGTGCCAAAAGTCTTTGCCAAGTGTGCTGTTGAGGGTGATCTCTAAATAAAGAAAGGAGTTGTAACTTTGGCACAACATCCTTCCTACCCAGATCAGCTGGTGTAAGAGGGACGTGGGGCATGTGGATTGCAGGCTTTCAATTTGCCTGTCACCCCTTCTTGCTTCTTGTGAGTTCCTTTGGCATATTTTGCCACATCCCACTGTTTTGGAGTAAGGGTGAGTTTGCCTTATAGTGTTTGTCCTTTAAGCAATTTACCATGAAACAGTCCAAAAAAGATAGCCAGCTCCAGCAAAGCAGTCAAATCCCACACTTCTTTCCTGCTTCCTTTCTCTGTAATGTGTAGGTCGTGGCACTTTGTGAGGAGAATGAAAGGCTCCTGGACTACCCGGGACAGGCCAGCAATTGCAGACTTGGCCTGAACTGGGTGCAAACTCAGTGAAATCCACAACCTTGGAGTTTGAAGCACCTTTGGTCATCTCCCTGTTGCGCGGCTTCATTTTGCTGACGAGTACGGACGTATTATTATTCTAGCTAATAGGCAGTTCCTGGAAAGTCACGTGGAAATTTACGGTTTCTTCCTTAATCCTATTCTTTTGGACTTTACTGTAATTTTGGCAGTGCTTTTTCTTCAATTGTGATTAATCATCTGTTGGCAAGAGCTTCTAAACTTTCCTCGATTCATCAAATATTTATTAAGTGCCTGCTCTGGGGGGTCCGTGGGGGGCAATTTGGGCTTCCAGGAGACCCCCTTCTAACTGGAAGTCCAGAGCGAATCGTAACACCCATGGAATAAATAGAGAACATGACAGTAGGAGCTGGTTGAGGGCTTCAGTGTGCAGCATGGATACGGATGGGGAGGCTGGCGTAGTTCCGAAGAAAGAAGCCTGAGGGTAAGGCGACGCAGAGCTTTATGGAAGGCAGCGGATTAACCAGCCAGAGATGCTGCCGTGGAAAGCAACCTGCAGTGGTTCCTCTTTTCATGGCCCTCCTCCCTCCCTCATCTTTGTGTGGGGTTCATTTAACACTCATCTCTCCGGGGCATGGACTCTGCAGTAAAGCTGTTGATTCTGCTGGGCTCCTGGGCTCCAACCCGGGCAGGATCTTGGGAAAGCCAGGGCTGCAGGAGCCCTCTCTTCCCGGGGGAGTCTCTTCCTTAAACAGGCAGGACTTGTCACCTGTTAGAATTTCTGAGGCGATTCTCATCGTCTTCCTGTGTATCACTTGATTCTCTAATCATGGGCAGATCTAAAATAAATAGTACTTGGAGTGTCTAGAATGATTGTTCATCCTTTATTTGAAAGGACAAGGACAAAGTATAACAGATGTGAACATTAATTTGGGACCACACGACCAGACGTTCTTCAGTGTAAAATGGAGTCTTCTCCAAAAGTTGATTAGTAAGTTATTGTTAGGAACACAGAAAACGTTTTCCCCCTAGAAACCAGGTTCTACGTGCTGATTAAGTTTTCCAGCTGGCCCACGACAGCCTGTTCTGTAAGTGTGGCTGAACTATAGAATTCACACACTCAGTGGCATATGTGACCCTATGTCTCTGGGAAAATGGGTTCCGCATTCCAATTTGAAATGCTAGGAAGTAAGACTCCTTTCCTGAAGGGGTGGGGGTGAGGAGCTTGGGGAGCACGCCCCCAGGTCTGGCACCCAGATGCTCTGGCAGCTGAGGAATTACCCATCCACCCCACCCCTCAAAACCGGCAGCCAATGCGGCTCCCGAGAAGGTTCTAGTGATTGGAGTGTAAGAGGAGGTGGGGGGGGGGCGTGGGGGGGAGGCCGCAATGGCGTCTGGCTGAGCAGCAGCTGGTCCTAGGCGCCCTGCTTCCTGTCCTGGGCTTGGCAAGCCCTATCAACAACAGGGATTTCATCTTTTTCTTCCCTCATGCCTACTCTCTTCTTGGTGAAATGATCCAAAATCCATTATTCTGTCTCTTTCCCTTTTTAATCCTGCCACCGTCCTGGCCAAGATACCTCTATCATTCCTTGTTCATTCGCTCTTCCACGAACACTTAATACTCAACTGAAGAGGGGCGCCTGGGTGGCTCAGTCAGTTAAGCATCTGCCTTCCGCTCAGGTGGTGATCCCAGGGTCCTGGCTCCCTGCTTGGTGGGGAGTCTTCTTCTCCCTCTCCCTCTCCCCACTGCTTGTGCTCTCTCGTGCACACGTGCTCTCTCTCAAATAAATAAATAAAATCTTTTAAAAAAATGCTCAATTGAAGACAACTCCCTGTTGTGAAGAAAGTGTTGTTTCCCCTAAAAGAGTGCTAACAAGGAAGAACGGAGGCCATAAGGGGTTGGTGATGCTGAAGTGGCCGTCAGGAAGAGGATTTGGTCATGTTGCAATGAGGTGTGAGCCATGAGGGGTTACACTCAGATCTTCGCTCTGATCATGGGAGCTCTATGGAGCTGAGCTTCCTGGCTGTAGATTCTATAAGGTCCAGGCACTCTAGAAGCCCACATTACTCATGTAAAATGACACTATATAAATCCAGAGGCAAAAGAGCGTAGATTGGTTAAAGCTGTCCATAATCACAGGCCAAGTGCCTCTAGGCAGTGGCAGCAAGATAGAGCCAGAATTTTTAAATAGGTCATTGTTCGTTTATTTTTAATTTTTTTAGAGAGGGAAGAAGGGGGAGGGGCCGAGGAGAGAGAGAGAATCTTAAGCAGGCTCCACACCCAGCGCGGAGCCCAACAAGGGGCTCTGTCTCACAACCCAGAGATCATGACCTGAGCTGAAATCAAAAGTTGGACACTTAACTGACTGAGCCACCCAGGTACCCCAGTAGGTCATTTTTAAAATGACATTTTGAAGATGTCTACTTATAAACAGGTAGTAATTATATTAGCTTGTGATACCCCAGACTCCCTTTGCTTTGATTGTATACTATCCAACAAATTTCTAATTCTGATTTGGCTTACCAGGCAGATTTCTCTCTTGGGAGAGAGTGATATGCTGGCCATAAAATGGGACTATCCAATCTTCTCAATGGTCTATTTCTTTGAGCAGAAATTAGCAAATTGGCCATTTGGTTGATGCATTGGCCTTTTGTGAACTTGGTTAGGGTGAGTCTACTCTCAAGAGCCGTGAGAATTGAAAACCAGATTCTGGACCTTGGGGACACAGCCAAGGTGCTGGCTCTGAGAGCCCCTATTCAGACGATGGGCCCCGGTGAGCCTCACTGTGCTGGTCTGGTCAAAGACATCTCTCACTTTCCAGATGGGAAACAGAGCCGCAAAAAAGTGGTGTGACCTTCCTAAGGGGCTCACAACTGCTCAGCAGTGACAAATCTGGGATTGGAATCGAGGTCTTCTGATCCTCACGCCAGAGCTCTTTTCAGACACTGACGTTATTGCAGCCCTACACCCAGGTCCGATCTTATTCCCTGAATGGCTGAAATGGAGAGAAAGGAAGGAAACAAGAGAGGAGCACAGAGCAGGATTTGCTCTCTTAAGCTTGCTCCCTATCAAATAGGAAGTTATTATTTAAAACCAGGCACAGTACAAATGCCACCCACCGTATTCTAGGAAGGGGAGTGCCGGTGGCTCATTGAGTGCCGCTTCTGAGCTAAGAGCATTGTTTGTTGCTGACGCTGTGACTGCTTTCAGTGGGAGCTATGTGGAACCATCTCTGTTGTGCTCACAGAGCCAGGAGCAGTGGCACCCAGTGAAATATGACTAAGCAGCTCCGATTTGCTCACTCTGGTGCAGTATGTAATGACATTTCCTCCAAAGTTCAGGGGTTAACGGAGGCAGCGTGCTCAGCTGTGAGAATTGGAGAATGTGATTCAAGATGGGCTAAGTTAATTTGAGATTTTATTCAGTAGGAACAAGGGAGACATGGAATGTTCTTAAAATATTTGGAATCTTTTTTTTTTAAAGGGCCCGAAACAGAAGCTATGTCCATGTGGTTCCACTGAATCTCTTGCTTTACAGCTGATGAGGTTTTAACAGTTGAGTGATGGAGCCTATTGTGATCACCCCAAACCCTAAATTAACCCTAACTGGAAGTCGATTGAATGGTACCAGAGCCCTATGACATTAGAGATGTTCCCCTGTTCCGAACAAGTATACGGTGTGGCTTCTTCTCTGAACAAGGATGTGGCCAGGGCTGTCACTGGTTATCTCAGGTGGTTAGAGCAAGGTGCTGGGGAATGGTAACCACGGGCTGGACCCCCACCTAGCCGACACCTCAAAAACATGGACGGCAGGTGCCTACTGGGTCGGGGCTTGAAACGAGAAGGCCAGCGCCGGAATGAGGCACGGCCCCTGTGGAGACAGGCTTGTCATATGGGAGATTTTCTCTTTGCCACGATTAGTTGAATTAGTCATCTTAGAGGTTGTAACCAACTTGCTGCAGATTTCTTTTTCTTCTTTTGAATGCCTCGTGACAGTGGAAAGTATGCAGACAGGGCTAAACTGCCTCTCAGAGCACTTTCTTGTGTCTTCTTGCCTTATGAGTTAAGCACTCTGAGTGCAGTTTGCTCATCTATAAAATGGGGGAGGGGCGCCTGGGTGGCACAGTGGTTAAGCGTCTGCCTTCAGCTCAGGGCGTGATCCCGGCATTATGGGATCGAGCCCCACGTCAGGCTCTTCCGCTATGAGCCTGCTTCTTCCTCTCCCACTCCCCCTGCTTGTGTTCCCTCTCTCGCTGGCTGTCTCTATCTCTGTCGAATAAATAAATAAAATCTTTAAAAATAAATAAATAAAATAAAATAAAATGGGGGAAATAATCATACCTACATTACAGGCTTGCTGGGAGAATCACATGCAATGAATGGAGATATATATATTATATATATATATGATATACCTTCAACCATGGTGTCAGTGCATAGCAAGGGCTCAGTAAATCAGTACCCTTTCCCTGTCAGATTAGTGAGGGAATGGAGTGGGGCGGGGGTTGGAGATTTTCTTGTCATGTGCTTCCTTGTGTTTGTCAGTTTTGGGAAAATGTCATAAAATAGCCAACATATTGAAACTGAAAACTACTCCAAAAGGGTCTATTTGTAAAGACATGAAAATATAAACTGTGTGGTTTATACTGCCAGATCCCCAACAGTTCAGAATTAACACCTGGTGTTTAGTGGATGGAAAAGAAATTTTGCTGTCTTTGTGGATATCCAAAATGTTAAAATGTGAGGCAACATTTAAAAATTAAATGTCTTGTGGGAGGCCTGGGTAGTGGAGTCAATTAAGCATCTGACTCAGTTTTGGCTTGGGTCGTGATCTCAGTGTTGTGAGATCGAGCCCTGCATTGGGCTGCACACTCAGCAAGGAGTCTGCTGGAGATTCTCTCTCCCTCTTCCTCTGCCCCTCCCCCCCCATGCACACACACTCTCTCTCTTAAATAAATAAATAAAATCTTCTCTAAAATTTTGTTTTTTAAAGATTTTATTTATTGATTTGGTGGGGGGAGAGAGAGAGAGCATGAGCAGGGGGAGGTGCAGAGGGAGAAGCTGACTCTGACTGCCTGCTGAACAGGGAGCCCAATGCCGGGCTTGATCCCAGGACCCCGAGATCATGACCTGAGCTGAAGGCAGATGCTTTACTGACTGAGTCACCCAGGTGCCCCAAATAAAATCTTAAAAAATAATTAAATGTCTTGTCTGAGTTCAGTGGCTGATGTAAAGTTGGACCTAAGTAACCTTATGTAAATTGACCAGAAGTCTCACTGATAACATCAATGGTCAATTAACACATTTTTCACATGTTATATGTATTATATACTGCATTCTTACAATAAAGTAAGCTAGAGAAAAGAAAATGTTATTAAGAACTCATAAGAAAGAGAAAAATACAGGTATGGTACTCTACTGTATTGAAAAAAATCCACATTCAAATCCGCGGTGTTCAAGGGTCAACAGTACTTAAAGAAAAAAAAATCTTTCATGATTTCATCTCTGTCTCTCCTGTCGCTTACCCAGAGAAGAATAAATGTTTGTTGTTGTTGTCATCCTTGAACCTCGCCTCATCCCATTGCAGGGGCAGGACCTTGAGAGCATCTAGCAGTAGTCTGAGAAGCAATCCTTTCTTTCTTGTCTGCGTCACAGTCGTGGTCAATGGAGGGAGGGAATCCTGCTGTTCATCCCACCTTGACAGAGCCAACTGGAAACTAACCAGCTAATTTCTGGACCCAAATGGTAGAGAGAAAGTTCAGCTCATCTGGGACTAAGCTTCATGCCATACTAAACAGGCTAGTGAGGCTTGCAGAGAGTAGCAGAAGCTGAGTGTCATCACGGCTTCGTGTTGGAAAAGCACAGGCGGCGTAAATATGCAAATTTGCATTTCCTTTTACAAGCCCCAGTGCTTTGCAGATAGAAAAGGGGAATTGCTTCTCCATTTTGTACGTATAAGTGGTTGGGATTAGTCCAAGGCAAATGGTCTGTACTGCAACCTACTTCTCCTCGTTCTCCCCATGCCCCCTCCACGTTGGACAATTCCGCTTTTTCCCAGTTGAGCACCAGTGACTTTAGGTTTTCCACGCCATCATCTCTAAACTTGGTCTCCTGCCTCTCATTTCCATGAAGGTCTAAAAGACTGTTAACAGCTGAAAGTGTTGTGCTCCCTCCAAATGTTTCCATTTTAGCAGGGGAGCAGTCTTCTTGCACGGAGGCAGAGTCCGGGGTGGAATGTTTACTAGCGTGCAGTTTGAGATTTGGAAGGGTGTGGTGCCGTGGACAGTGTTCCTGGTTATATTTAATCTTTCTGCCACTCTGAAATCGTAACTCTTAGGCTTTGCTTTCTCTACTCCTCCCTAGAGGCCTCTCCCAGCTCCTTCCTATGTAGCTAGCTCCTAGTGCTACAGAACAACAGGCTTGCAGGGAGAAAAACAGTGTCCGTGGGTAAACTCTAGTGTATCAGGCAGATGCATTGACTCTCGCTGATGATGCACGTTTCATTTTCTGATCAGGTTATTTGTCCTGATTTCAGCCAAGTGCCCTTCTGAGTGAATAATGCCAGTATTTCCACATACGGGCTGTCAGTTAACCTGGATAAGGAGCAACAGAAAAAGAAAGGGGAGGGGGGTTATCACAGTTGTTGCTCTCCTACCTTATTCTGCTAATATTTACTTCTGCTTCTTATTTCAGACTCTCGCCATCTCCTCCACACCTACCCAACAAACACATCCACGCGCACACACATACTCACACTCCCGTTAGGAATTATGGGCTAAAAACAAAAGAATTTTTTGCTTCGTTGCCATTTTGGCATACGTGTCGTGAACACTTTCCCATGGATGTGCTCTAAGGGAGGGTCAGTGAATCTGGAATGCCCAGGGTTACTGGGTTCTCTCTCCAGGGTCTGTTGTATCTTGTTCACCCGGACTTTGGGAAACTAAAACAGAATGCCTATCTATTTATTCCTGGACAACCTTGAATTTTATAATGCGACATCAAGAAACATATTTGGACTGCAGTTATCATTTGACTCTTTAGTAGTATTGGGATTACCCCTTTACTAAAAGTAGATTAGTGTGTCATTTTTATTTTTATTTTTTAAAAGATTTATTTATTCATTTTAGAGAGAGAGCACATGTGCACGAGTGTGAGTTGGGGGGAGGGGCAGAGAGAGAGAGAGAGAGAGAGAGAATCCTGAAGAAGACTCTGCACTAAGCATAGAGCCTGAGGCAGGGCACCATCCCAGGACCCTGAGATCATGACCTGAGCCAAAATCAAGAGGCGGCAGCTTCACCAACTGAGCCACCCAGGTGCCTCTAGCGTGTCATTTGTAGATGTGATTGGGCTTTTGAGTCATATTGTTTGAATGCAAAACATTCATTGGTTAAACAAATAGTACAGTCGTGACTCCCAGAATAGGCAGACTTCTACAGGCTCACATTTGCGCATATTATCGATATTGATGCCCCCTCCCAATTTGGAAAAAAATGGCTACTAGATATTTTCATTCTAGAGGCAGAGTTTAATTTAGGTCTTGAAGAATATATACACAAAGGAGAGAAAATTTTGCCTTGACATGGCTCCCAGAAAACACACAGATTAGGAATGACACGGCTGGCTCTAGCTAATGGTAAGGCCCATTACCAATCATGTCCCACACGGAAAGGTACATTTTATCCCTATCACTGCATCTGGGAAAAGAAGATTCAGACTTCTAGACCTCATGGAATGAAATGTTTTTAGAAGGTACATTTCCATCCAGAACATGGCATCTGGTTTCCCATAGATAAGTCTATCTACATCGTTGGCTGGCAAATTCATAGATTGTACCTATGTTTGAAAATACTTCTAGTTTCAAATACTCACATATGAGACTAGAAGAATTGTCCATACATTTTAATACATCGAATACATTTATAAATCAACAATTAAGTTGTATTTAAAACAACAGCTGACTGGTGTCTTCACTAGGGACACTGGCATATCAGAATGAAGGCAAAGTGAAATGTTGTATTTATTTCATGTTTTGTTGCTGACAGTTGAGTAGTGTTAGGAAGGCCAGAGGTCCCATCTGGAAAAGTCACCTGAGGCCAGAAAGAGCCAGCACAGGTTCAAATCCATGAAGACGAGCTGAGAGGGGCAAGGTCAAGCAGCAGAAACCAGGAACCGAGGCTGGGAGCCAAAGGCAGGCCTGGAAAAGTTTGGGTGGCATGGACTTGGGATCCCAGGCCATTGGGACCCAGTGGGTGGCAGCAGGGAGGATGGGGAGCAGAGGAAAAGGCAGTGTGGACAGTGGCCCTACTGAATCCAGTGATTGAACTGCACACTTGGAAACATGTCAGAAAGACTCCACCACCTTCTTCGTGGGCTGTAAGGATGTTCTGTAGGTGACGGGCATGAACTGTAACCCATGCGTTCAGGTTTCCTGGAACTGGGGTGAGTATTGACCTGCTCAGGTCAGCCAGGCGCGTTTGCTGTGGGCCCTGCTTCTCAGCTTGGCTCTCATTTCCCATCACCGCTTCACTCTGACTCACCGATGGCCTGCCACATGTCATTAGGTGGCTCAGCTGCTGCTTTCACTTCTCCCAAAGGTACACAGAGGTTTGGGTCTCGGCTTGTACATTTTTGTCTCCTGAGAGCTGGAGGAAGTGGCCGTTTGATAGTTTGGTTTGCTGAGTTGAATACAGTGTCTGACAGTTTCAATTTCCTTTCTCATAGGTATTTGATCCGGATGACCTTTATTCAGGGGTCAACTTCTCCAAGGTTCTGAGCACTCTTTTAGCTGTCAACAAAGCAACAGAAGGTAAGCAGGCTTTGTGATTTACGAGCGGTGCGTGACATGTTTGGATCCACGGGCTTCTCATTCCCCTAGGAGCCAACTGTGGCCATGACTGTTCAGTTGGGGCAGATTTCTCCTCTCCTGGCAAATAAATCCCAGTGGGTGTCACATGCTTTAATTGTTCATAGTTTAGGATTTCAACATGCCTCTCACAGATGTTACTGTAATGCCCTTCATGTAATGATAAGAACCAAGAAACTATTTCGTTCAAAGCTATGGAATGAGCCACTGAGTATAACAAGACAGAAAATGAAAAGGAAAAGACCAGTTCTCTTTTTCATAAACTTTACAGAAGATAGCTGTTACTTCCCTGTCCCCACTACAGACATGTTTTTCTCATAGATTTTCATATGTTATCTGTCCATGTAAAAGGAAGCCGTCAGTAACCTTGGCACTGGAAACGAAACCTTAGGTTCGTAGTGAGTGAAAAGAGTGTATTTTTTTATTTAAACATTTAATAGCCACCACATTGGAGGTATTGAATATAAATCCTAATAAATGTGAAGAAAACGCTGATACCTTGGAGTATAACTTCACTCCTGTGAGACAGCATCTTACCTACAGCAGGGTGGAAATAACCAGAGTTAAAATACGTTGAGCCCTCACCATGGGCCAAAACCATTCTAAGAACTATCAGTGGTCTCATCTTTGAAATAACTCTGGGGGTAGGTATTATTATTATTAGGTCCATATTACAGATAAGGGAAGTCAGGCCCACAGTTGCCCTGTTACAAAGTGGCAGAGCTGGGATTCAAACCCACATCGGACTGACCCCAGGACCCTTATGCCTGATCATGGCTCTTGGGGTTCAGACCGTTGGAGAGTCCATAGGCTGTGTGCCCAGCACTGCCAGGTGCTACAAAGGAAGTGTAAGATATGGTTCCCACCCTTGAGAAAATGATGGTCTATTTAGGGAGACTCAACTTACCCACGTGAAATAATTAGAGAACAAGAGCAGACAATATAGTCAAGTGCCAAATAGAATGGAACATCTAGGAAGCTATCAAGTAATTATAGTTTTAGTCAAAAGAGCTGTATATAACAGCAATACATGTAAAAATACTTCTCTAGAGTTGTTCTTTTGCTATTTGGGAAAAAAAATGCTTTTGAGTTATTGCAAGGCGTATAGCAGAAAGTACAGCTAATTCAAGTAACTATATTTAACACACATGACAACTACCCAGTGCTGGGCAGGGAGGATCGTATAATTCTAACATTACACCATACAAATTATACGTTCCTTTGCCAAACTCTGCTAGCAAGTTTTACAGTCTCTTCCCTTGCCACAGATATTTATAAAATACAAGGAGGTGAAAGTTAAAACCCACAGCATCAAGGAAATTACTTGGATACTGAGCTTGTCGCCTAGGGAATGTTTGGGCTTTAGACTTTTGCAGTTTATGTCTTTTAAAAATAAATGGAGAGGAAAAGAACCCTCATTTGAATTTGTCAAGAAGCCAGCATACGGAAAACATCCAACTCAGCGCTGGTCTGATCAAATTTCACAAGGTTTCAAGGAAGAGAAGGTTCTTGAGTTTGATTTCTTAAAAGAAGAATCCCGGGATCAAGATCGCGTCTCTTCCAGACACACATTCTGTCTCCGATTCTCCTTCTGCCCCCCCCTTCACCCTCCCACCCCACCCCCACCCCCAGGCTCCAGGGGAGAGTTTACATTACAGACGGGGCACATACTGCTGCCTACGAGGAAGACAAGAACCACCCAGTTAAGGGCCAAAACACAAAGAGAGAAGTTTGAAATATTTCAAAGTAATAAGAGCCACAAACAGCTGTTTGGTACCCAATATAGTTCTGCCTTGGAAACAGGGCGTACTGTTGCAACTGGTTCAAGAAGGGAGAGTGGTAGGGAAATGGGTTAAGCGAAAATGTGGCTTTGTCGCTGTTTTTCATTCTACTGGACAGCAATGGCCAGTAAGGTTACACGGAAGGAAGTTAGCCACCAAAATGGAGGGGGGGTGGGGCCGAATGAAATACACTTGGCATGTTCCTACTGGTAACAGTGAGGAGGACGGCCCCCGGTGCCTTTGATAATGGCCCGTGAACGATGATGTGATGTTGTAGCTGTGTTTCTGACATGAGTGGTTCCCTTTATCTTGCCTTGTCCTCTTTCCACAGATCAGCTATCAGAAAGACCATGTGGACGTTCCTCTTCTCTTAGTGCTGCTAATAGTTCTCAGACAAACCCGCAGGGAGCAGTTGTTAGCACAGCTCCAGGCCTGCAAAGGCAGTCAAAGGCAGTGGTAAGTATAGAACCCAATTCCCCTTGCCTGTTCTAAAATCCGTCAAATGAGATTCCCTATCCCGGTTTCATCTGCATCTGCGGTGAGATAGCCGGCCTGTGTGTTGGGGGCGTCTCCCCCGGAAACTACTCTGAAACACAGCGCGGGTTCAGGCTGGCCCGCTGGCACCTGTCAGAGGCCTGTGGGTCAGAGGGTCAGAGACTCTGGGTTGAAGCCCTGGAGTTCTTTCCCATCCTGGAACCGATTGAGTCGGTTTGCGGAGAAGGCTATGCAAATGGGAGTCATACTAACTACTTCCTGATGGCAGTGTGCTGTTCTTTCCCCTACCCCTGGTTTATTAGAACTAAATGGTGCCTGGCACAGCCGAGGCAATCAATATCTATTACTTGCTCTCATCATCGTTATTGTCATTTTCTTTTTCTCTTTGCATTCCTAGGGAGCCTGTGAGCAGCTCCCGCATTGGCTGTAGCCCCGTTCTTTTTGCATCTGGTCTTAATGGGAGCTTTTATTTGGGAAGAACCGCCTATCTTCTGCTCGTTAGAGACTTTATTCTTTGTCAGAAGCCACCCACTTGCTCTAAATCGTCAGGAGCTCTTACTTCCAAGGCACTTTAACTACTTCCAAAGCGCTTAACCTTTTGAGATCACGATCCCTTTGAGGAGCTGATGAACACTGTGGGTCCAAAGCCCTGGGCCCCTCTCAGATTGTGTGCAAAATCTCCTGCGTGTGAACTGATGGGGGTGGGGGGTGTGCTTTGGGTAAACATCCACTGGGCTCATCAGCCTCTCAAAGGGGCCCGTGACAGGTTAACAACTCCCGACTCAGGTAACTCTGGGGTATGTGATGTTTGCGTATGACTACATCTTAGACGATTTAAGATATTCTTAGCAATTGGAAGGTGGGAGGCAGATTTTATGGGTAGATTAGTACCTAATCTTGGCCGTGTAATTATGTAAGACCATGTCTCCGTGTTGGGTAGAGGCAGGGTGGAATCGTTTATCACTCTACTCTCTTTCCCGGCTCATTTAAATAAGTATCTTCAGGTAATTGGTGAGGGAGAGGGAAATGAAAGTTATGACCCCCTTCAAAACACACATTTTCACAAATGCAAAAGGTTGCATTCGCTTCCGAGCGGTTTCTTAACCTCCCTCCACCCCCAGTCCCACTCCTCAGCTCAAAACTCAGGACTGAGGTAGACCTGGGGTTTCATCCTTGCTCACCCCACTTTATTTGCCCCAATTCATTTAATTTCTGCCCCTGCCCCATTTAGATGGCTGCTTTTGTTTCTCTAGGAGATGACGGAAAATGGAAGCCATCAGTTGATCGTAAAGGCAAGATTCAACTTTAAGCAGACTAACGAAGATGAACTGTCGGTTTGTAAAGGGGACATCATTTATGTCACCAGAGTTGAAGAAGGAGGCTGGTGGGAAGGCACATTAAATGGCAGAACAGGCTGGTTCCCTAGTAATTATGTCCGAGAAATTAAATCCAGTGGTAAGTGGATCTTTTAACAGCCTTTCTGAACGTGACTCTTGTATTTTCTCGTGTTCCTACTGTGAATCTTGTAGTTTTTATTGGTTCCCAGAACCTTCTTGTATTTGCATGTGCACGCCAACAATAAGGGGAGAAGAGAACTGGGGTGGGGGGAGGGAAGACTGTGATTAGATATTTTGAAACAAGGTTGTATTTAGATTACATCAAGGGAGCAAAAGCCTAAAAAAGCCAAAGAACTCAAAGCTCAAACAACGGTTCCACCTTAACTATGTCCCCTCTGTCTACTAATTCTAGCCCGGGGGATACAGTTCATAGTCCCTCCTGCTGCTCCAAGACTCACCATGATAGAAAACAATAATAAGAGAGGCCATGTGCTAACTTCCTTTTTTTAGCCCTAAGCTCCTTCAGCAGACCTAAGTCTAAATGCCTCAGGGATATGTTCGAGAAATAACAATCATAGGACTGCAAAGCTCTCTAGCCGCTTTGATTCTGAAGAAGATTGTCCTTAACTCGTTGCATACTGCTAACTGCTTATCCTCTTTCATAATAATACCCAGAGAATGAAATCTAATAATTCTTCAGTAGTCTTTCTAGAACTTGCTTGGCTAACTTCCTTGCCTTTTATTATTTAAGAAAGTACGCCCTGCCTACGCTACCAAAGACCCCTGATGTTTAAAGATATGTCACAATGCAGATAACATAGTGCTCAGTTATTCACATTATTATATCTCTTTATTTCCCCCGAATATTTACCCAAGGGCTCCTTTGAGTGGTTAGCTCCTCAGTGCTTCTTTTCTCTCTTAGATGTCTTTATTGTTTTCTTAATGCCTCAAAATTAATACTATTAACTATATAATTATAGGCTCACTGTAAATGAATTAAAACATTACAGAGATGTATAATGTAGATAAAACAAATTCCTCTCTCCTTTGGACCCTCCCCCAGATAACCACTGTTAGGAGCTTTCTTTCCCAAAAGCATTTAAGAGAAAATTTAGTTTGCACACTTTCTGTGTTGTGTGTTCATTTAAGGGCAGCGGGGGGAGCATCTCCTTTGATGGAATAAATGTTTACTAACGGATTTATAATTATATATGTATGTGTAGATTTTTAAGCATTTTTCAAAGATTTTATTTTTAAGTAATCTCCATCCAGTGTGGGCTTGAACTCACAACCCTGAGATCAAGAGTCACATACTCCACCAACTGAACCAGCTGGGCGCCCCTTAGCATTTTTCATTATTGGGAATCATGACGTTTCTGTTGAGACCTGAAATATATTCACAGGCCTTGCTTGGAATTCCCTTGGGTTTGATGATTCCCACAGCTGATTTTTACCCCTTGCTACATCTTTCAATTACTTTGATCTGGTGGTTAGGGTCTTTAACTTTCCAGATTCACTCTAGCTTTGTTCTTTGACTCAGTGTCTTCATCTGCAAAATCAAAAGGCACAGCACTTGCTGCCTTGCCTGGGAACCTCAAGCATTGTTGAGAGGACACGGGAAGTGGATACACAGCATGCCCTTGTTGTCATGTCCCTCACTGAGATGCCTCATAGTGCAGTCTGGCTGCTGCATTGCAGACTGCCCTGGGCCATTGGTCCTGGGCTTTGGGCCCTTCCCTTCAAGTTTCTCCTATACTTTCTTTGGTCTGGAACTCAGTTAAGGAGCTCTGGCTCTGATTTGAGCACCTAGGTAACCCTTAGAAGCATCTTACCCAACCGTCAAGGATAGGTCTGGACAGCTGGGGCCAGGAAGCCTATTAGTTAAATGAAACCTAATTTAAACTCAGTAGCCAGAGTGATGCTTTCAAAATGGAACTGGGGTAATGGCTCTCCGTCTCAAAAAGAGTACAAGCCAAGGTCATCTCCCTAGTTTACAAGGCCCTCCATTATCTGGCTTCCTGTTGCCCCTCTGACCTCCTCTCTGACCTTTCTCCCCCTCACTCTACTTCAGCCACATGGGCACCTGCCTCACTTGCCGGCCCTCTGCCTGGGACGCTCTCCCCAGATACCCGCATGACTGGTTCTCTCACCTCCTTTAGGTCTTTGCTTACTTGTTTGCCCCATAGTAGGGCCTTCCCTGGTCACCTGAGAAAACTGAACCCTACCCTCATTGCCCCCATCCCCCTTTGTTTTGTTTTGTTTACCATTTCTCTCCATCTAACATGGTGTATATGTGCTTATTTATTTCACTCACTGTCTATATCTTACCATTAGAATGCACGTGCCACGAGGGCAGAGATGTTCTTCTGTTTTGTTGAGGCTCAGTTCATCTCTGTAAAATGAATGAATACTGTGGGGGCAGGCCATTACATTCCGTTCAGTTTCCGTTCAGCTTGCTCACTGAGCATCAGTTAGATACCGGGTAGTAGTGGGGGGGGGCGTTATAATAGTCTGTCCTCATGGACCCTGCCTCCAAGGACCTTATAGTCTAGTGGTCAAGATAGGTGTGGACCTAACCAACTGTAACAGGATAGCCCAAGATAAGTAGCACCGACAAAGCTCTAAGTCCAGATAAGATGCTGTTCTAGCAGTAAAGAAAGTATTCTGTGAACAATCACCTCAGGGCGGGGAGGAAGCACTTAAATTGGGTCTTGAAGGATGAAAAGAAGCTTCAGTAGGTGGAAGGTTGGAGGGCGTTAGTAAGTTCAAGAATGGAAATCGGACAGCATGGAGTGGGTGGTAGGGTGACTTGGGTTGAGGGGAAGGCCAGTCAAGAGGAGTGGGGCGTTGGCTGGGGCCACATGAAGAAGGATGTCAACAAAAAGTGAGGAATCGTGTGTGGTTCCGAAAGCTCTTTCTAGCGGTAGTGTGGGGGCTGGATGGCAGAGAAGGGGTGGGGATAAGCAACGAGGATGTGGGGAAGCCAGTAGAGGCCCTAGCTGAGATCTAGGCAGTCCAGATAGTGGTATGGGCCACTTTTGTGATAGTGGAGCGGAAGAAGAAGTGGGTGGATGTGGTAGATACTGTTAAAATTAACAATCAAGAAAATTCGCCGATGATTTGTTATGAGCAAAAGGGAAGAGGTAAGGATAATTCCAAGTCTTTAAGGGCCTGTAGCGTCAGGCCCTGTCCTGGGCGCTGGTGAGGCAGAGAAACCGAGACATGAGCTGTGCCCTCGTGTTCCTAGTCTCGCGGGGGGGGGGGGGTGGGGGGGGGGGGGGGTGGTGGTGGGGAGATCTCTTAGAATGTAGTAGGATAAGCTCAGTGATGGAGTTAAATGCGGGGTGCTGTGGAGAGCGGTGAGCCGAAGAGGGACGCCTGACTCACCAGACATGCAGGGTGACGGGAGCTTACTCAGCTTTGTCAACTTTCTGTGTCCAGAGCACCTAATTCAGTGCTTTGGACACAGGAAATATAGGAAATGTTTGATACGTGCTGAACTCCATTAATAGACAGAACGAGGAGGGTGTGTGTGTGTGTGTGTGCACGCACGCGTGTGTGTTGGGTGGTTGGTCGGCACCTGAGCTGGAGAGTAGAGGCCCTGGAGAGTCATAGTTTGGAAGATTGCCAGCAGGTAGTTGTCCTTGTGGATTTGGAGTCAGGGTTGGGGAGAGCTAACAGCTGGAGATGAAACCAACAACTGACCGTATGAAGTGAGAGAAGATGATACATCAGCGCACAGGGAGTGAGCTGCGGGTGGAGAGATTGGCAGAGGCTTTGTGGAGGAGGTAGGCCTCAAAGACATGGAGGCTGTGGATAGGCCCGGATGAGAAGGAAGGACAATCCAAGTCACTGTGATTGGTGGGGACAGGACAAAAGCCACAGAGTGTCTGTGGCAGCATTGAGCAGAGGGAGCTGGGGGGGATGGTGGAGGAGATCAGCTTGAAGGAATGAAAATGTCTTGTTGGGAAGATCGAGGATGCTGCTAAGGGACATTTTTGGTTCAATGCTGTGCTGTTTTGTGTTTGCTTTAGAAAGTACCTGTCAATTTTTTAATTTTTTTCCACGAAGTTCATACTGATGCGTAAGCTGAGGAAAGGATATTTGTCTTTAAGGAGTTTTCTAAAAAAATGATTCATAGATGAAATGCATCTCTCATAGAAACGACACTGTCCTTTTTGAGTTTTAAACTCATGGCCATGCAACCTCGTAGGTCATCTGTGAAGCTGAATCAGGCATCGAACTAAAGGACTCCTGTGATCTCTGTCTGCTTACGACAGGGTCAGACATGTAACACAGAGGTCACTCAAATAGTCCATAATTCTGACAAACTCATTCACGGTAGCCTTGGGTACCGTTCATTCAGGCCATCATCACCCATTCCTTCGTGTTCTCTTAAAAGCAAAACCAAGCAACCCCAGCCCCGTGCAAACCCTCGCCCTGCAGTTTTCTTCCCTTGAGCTTGTCATCGACAACAGCGCTGCGTGGTCTGGTAAATGCCCTTGGGGAGTGGCATTTTATATTTTAGATTCCACTGTAGCTTTTGTCTAGAGGAGAATTATGGCCAAAGCCCTGGGGGAGCTTCTTCCCTCTATTCAGGAGGAGGCTGCTTTCCAAGGACTTGTGGAACCACCGATCTACCGCTGTAGAAAGTTCAGAAATAGAATATTTGAGTATTTCACACACACACACACACACACACACACACACACACGTACAAAACTCCTTTCAACATGAGCTTGAGGCTGAAGGTAGAGTAGGTTTTTGTAACCAAGAGGATAAAAGCCTGTCATCAAGGATGATGGAACCTGGACAGTGGTGACATTATGAAGCCATGGTTCCCAGTCCTACTTGCGTACCTCTCGTTTTCTTATTCCATGAGAAAAATAAGCCCGAATTTGAGCAAAAATATTTTTCCAAAGGTTTTATTTCATGAAAAATACATGTATGAATGAATTAGTCATGATGCAAGCTACAGAGGCTCTCTTAAGGGCCTTTGCTCCTCTGTTTGAGTCAGATACATTATAATAAGAAAATTAGCCATTGATAGAATTTTCGGTCCCTTACTTAAAAATCAGTGGTGATCTATAAATTAACATGTTATTTATACCTTCAAGAAATTTCTGCCAATACATCAGCAACATGGTAAATTATATCTCTTTTTCATTTTTCTCTCTGTTACTTAGGGAAAAGCTAAGGGTTCTGTCAGGACTTAGCGTTACAGTTTTCCTGGCCAAATTTCCATGCCAAGGAGGTATTGAAGCAAGTATGATCAGAACAGATATTTTAAGCAAATTCTGTCTTCTGTTACTGGTTCACTGAAAGGGTCATTAAATCCTTCTCCTAAAACTTCTTATTAGCAGGTAAATATAGCTATCAAATGAGGTGATTAGGTAGCATTCTAATTAAATTTGTATTAAGGCAGATTAAGAAATGGCCCTTCCTACTGATTGTAAACCAAAACTAGGATTGAGCTTTATATTTAGATTTCCTGTTGTAGTCCCCTGGGTATGTCACATGGATGTTTCATATCCAGAGAGAGTAGTTGTCACTAGCTGTCTTTTTGTCCAATCCCCACCACAGGCAGTAGGACCATATACAGCAACAAGGGAGGGGAAGGAACCAGAGGTTAATTGGGAAGGGATCTTTACATCAGGATTAGGAGGGCTTCTTAGGGCTGTGTGTGTGATACTGCGGTTGTCTGAGTTCTCTTATGCCAGATAACCCATTTGAATTCCTCACTACGCTGATTGATGTCAGTGATTGGATTGAATTGAGGAAGAGTGGTAAGAGAGACCACCTTGCCTTGTTCCCGATCTTAGGGGGCGCGCACTCCGCCTTCCATCTCGCACCATTTCTGCGGGTTTTTGGTAGATGCTCTTTACTGAGTTGAAGGAGTTCCACTTTCATTCTTGTTTTGGGGGGCTTGGGGGGGTGGGAGTTTTTTCCCCTAGAATGAGTGTTGAGTTTTGTCAAGTGCTTTTTCCACATTAATTGATAGTACCATGTGATGTTTCTTTTTAGACTATTAATATTGTAGGTCCCGTTGATTGATTTTTGAATATTTAACCAACCTTGCATCCCTGGGATGAATTCCATGGTCTACAGTGCTTTAAAAATATTGCTGAATCTTATTTGCTAATGTTTTGTTAAGGTTTTTTGCATCTATATTCATGAGGGCTGTTGGTCTGCAGTTTTCTTTTTTTAGACTCTCTGTCCGGCTTTGGGGTCCGTGTAGTAGTGACTCCGTGAACTGAGTTGGAAGGTTATCCCTCCTCTCATTTTCTCTAAGAGATATGAAGAATTGGTATTGCCTCTTCCTGAAACATTTGATAGCATTCTCCAGCGAATCCATACAGGCCTGGAGATTTCTTTTTCATGAGTTTTAAATTTAGAAGTTCAATTTCCCTAATAGTTATAAGATAAGGCTATTCAAATGGTCCATTTCCTATTGGGTAAGTTGTGATAGTTCTTGTTTTCTGAAGAGTTGGTTCATTTCACATCTAATTATCAAATGTATCTGTGTAGAGTTGCTCAGAGTATCTCTCATCTGTTTGATATCTCCAGGGGCTGTAGTGATATCCACTGTTTGACTCCTGATATTGGTAATTCGTGTCTTCTCTCTTTTTTTTTCTCTGTCAGTCTTACTAGAGGTTTGACAATGTTATTGATCTTACCAAAGCATCAGCTGTGTCTTCGCATCACGTCCGGCCACCCAGGAATCTCTGGACTGGCCACTTTCTTCCTTTCGATTCGTGTCTCTCCATTCTACTTGACATAGTGAACATTTTGTTTGAGCTGCAATTGCCCATTCCCGTGACCCTTCCTTCCCTCTTCTGTTTCTTGGCAGGCTCTCCGTTCCTGTTTACCCTCCCTTTCAGCCTGGCTTTTGAAAGGTGACCACATCTTGATGGTATCTCTAGAAAGTTTCATTTTTATCAAGACCAGTTTACATTATCATTGCACAAAATATCTGTGAGTTCTCAGTAGAACCATTATCGCTACACTGTAGAAAACTGTCCTGATAAAAAAACTCAAAAGAATTAGGTTGCAGTCACTTTTGAGTATGTCTAAGAGTACACCACCATGGTGGGCTGGAAGGCACAGTGCAATTGGCGGTACAGTACCTGGTTCAAGTCGTGGCTCAGCCCCCTACATTCTCAAGTATAGGCAAGGTGCCTCTGCATTGCTCTGCTTTGCCCAGTAAGGCCTTGTGAAGCCACCAGGTAGATCAAGGATTTTGAAATAGCATAAAGCTCCCAGAAACTGGCTATGCCCCACTTGTCATCACTTGGAAGTGACAGAATTGGCCCAGATTGCTGCCTTTGTGCCTTATTTTCGCTCCTTGGGCACTGCTATTTCTACAACTGTGCTTCTGGAATCTTCCCTGCCTGGAAAACTCTCTACTGTTTCTCTCCCGGTTTGAATACTCACCACCCTCCAGGACTAGATCAAGTGCCCCCATTAGACGCCTGGGTGGCTCAATCAGTTAAGCATCTGCCTTTGGCTCAGGTCACGATTCCAGGGTCCTGGGATGGAACTCCATGTTGGGCTCCCTGCTCAGCGGGGAGTCTGCTTCTCCCTCTCCCTCTGCCCCTCCCCCTGCTTATGCTCTCTCTCACTTCAAAAAAAAAAGTGCCCCCTTCCCAGCAAAGTCTTCTCTGACCATCCCAGCTCAAACTGATGGTCCCTCTGAACTCCAGTAGGAATCACTGCGATGCCATCAGCCCAGCCCTTCAGTAGCTTTATCTCTGGACAGCATATGGGTGAGGAGCGCAGACTCTTCTAAAGGCACATCTGGGCTTCAATCTTGCCTCTGCCGTTTACTAGATGCCTAGGTGCCCTTAGGCAACTGACTTCATCTCCCTGACCTTAGTGATCTCTTCTGCAAAATGAGATCATCTCTGCCTGACGGGGCTGTTGTGAGGATCAAATAAAACGTCTTAAAAGCTATTAAGTGCCAAATAAATATAAAGGATACTTTTATTTTTTAATTTAAATTCAGTTAATTAACATAATAAATTATTGGTTTCATAAGTAGAGGTCATCTTATATAATACCCAGTGCTCATTACATCCCGTAAAGGATATTTTTAATATAATAATAATGAAAAGTCAAGGTTAGATGAGAAAATATTCATGAAATAATGTTGTGATAGGAGAATTACAGAGGAGCACCTGACTGGTTCATTTGGTAGAACGTGCGACTCTTGAACTTGGGATCTTGACTTTGAGCCCCGCATAGGGGATAGAGATTACATAAAAAATTGTTTTTAAAAAAAGGTTGTTAGGAGAATTACAAAACTGTAAGTAAAGTAAGAAAGATCCCTCTGTGTGTGTGTGTGTGTTTGTGTCTGTTCACAAATACATACATGAAAAGGATGGGAACACACACTTCATAATGTTACTCAGATGATGGTTAGCTCTGAGTGATGAGCTAATCATTAGTTTTTCTTTTCTTTTCTAAGATTTCCATTTTTTAAGGTGGGAATGTAATAGATTTAAAACTAGAAAATATTTTTTAAAAAGAAAAATCAAGCGTGATGATATCGTATCATTTGGTTATTTATATATACTTCACCATACCGCAGAAAGAGTTTAAAGCAGCATACAATATATCAAGATAGAAATGGAATATAAAACAAAATGAAGCAAAGGAGAAAATGACGGTAGGAAAGATCACGGTCTTGTATTTATCTTAAGTGTTTTTTTTTTTTAAGAAAGAATGTGTTCAGATGCCTCTTAGTAATGAGTTTGATAGGTAAGAGTAACTTTGTAAAAGAAATCATTTTATCGCTGAATGTCATGATATTAAAATGATACATAAAGGAAACAAGAATTTCCTGCTAAGAGAAAGACAATTATCATATGATTTCTCTCATCTATGGAACATAAGAACTAGGATGATCAGCAGGGGAAGAAAGGGATAAAGAAAGGGGGGTAATCAGAAGGGGGAATGAAACACGAGAGACTATGGACTATGAGAAACAAACTGAGGGCTTCAGAGGGGAGGGGGTGGGGGAATGGGATAGACCGGTGATGGGTGGTAAGGAGGGCACGTATTGCATGGTGCTGCACTGGGTGTTATACGCAACTAATGAAGCATCGAACTTTACATCGGAATCTGGGGATGTACTGTATGGTGACTAACATAATATAATAAAAAAATCATTAAAAAAAAAGAATTTCCTGCTAGTTTTCAGGGTGTTAGAGATTCTGATTATTTTATTTTTGGCACAGTAGAGAGCCCCAGGAAAGGATAGTTGCTATTCTCTATATTATATTATACTCGTATAGTAACTTGCAAGTTACAAGTACATATATTTGGTTAGCGTTGGCTTTGCTTACCTGTTTTGAAGAAGTTGAGTGGAGAGACAGACTGCAGTAAATAAACATGCCCGAACGGAGAGAAGTTCTTGCCCTGGCCCCTGCCGTTCATTGGCTAGCCTTTTTTAAAAAAAATTTTAAGTTCAATTAGCCAACATCTAGTTCATCATTAGTTTCAGATGTAGTGTTCAGTAATTCATCAGTTGCATATCACACCCAGTGCTCATCACACCACGTGCCCTCCTTAATGCCCATCTCCAGTTACCCCATCCGCCCACCCACCTCCCTTTCCACAACCCTCAGTTTGGTTCCTGGACTTGACTCCTCAGAGATTGAGGGGGTCTGGACAAGATCTCACTTGGACCATCTAGAGCTTAGTAAAATTATAGTTTCACTTGTTGAGGAATGTGTATTTCCACTGATCCTTCCATTTGACAATATTTATAGTAGGTTAGTTGACCTATGTTATAAAATGTTCCTCTTAGCCTTGTATGTTATTAACATAATTTAAACGTCTTTTTCACAGAAAGACCTCTCTCCCCCAAGGCTGTCAAAGGATTTGAGACTACTCCGCTTACCAAGAACTATTATACTGTGGTGAGTGTTCAGATCATAACCAAAGAATTTCTGGACTGTCTGTTTGGAACCTTTTTACTGGCTGAGCCACTGATGCGTTGAGGTGACACTTGTGGGAGACTGGGTCAAGTATTGCAAGGGTCTAATGTCAGGGCGCCGCAGTGGAACTCTTCTGCTTGTAGGCCTCATACGGTGTCTAGAAGGTTTACATTCACTGTACTGAACAATTCAAAGGTAGCACAAAGACTCAGAGCAAGGCCTGTTAAACAGTGCCGAGAGAGAAATCGGTTCATATGTAGGCGTTATGGGGAAATTCAGCAGTTAGATATAACCTTACCAGATATTTAGAAGGTGAATTCCCAGGTTCCTCTAAGCAATAAATTTTAAGTGATTGCATACTGTGATTTTATTTTAGAACCAATCAATCCATTATGATGTCCTCGGAAATATTATCAACCTTGTGTTCGAGGAGAGCCTGAAGGGAAGACTGCCCTTTGGCACAGAGGGAAGAATGAAAGGGCTCTGGCTTGAACACAGATATGTCAAAATCTATTAGCTGTAAATAGGGCATGTGTAATATTCAAAATAAGTTCCCATTTGAAAAAAAATCATATTATTCTCCTTAATCTTCTCTCTGCTTTCCTTCATATCTCCTTTCCAGACTTGGCCCAGTCACTAATGAAAAGGTCAAGGCATCATAACCTCTAAGTTTTCCTGTCTGGTAGCTTCGTCATCATCATCCCCCACCTTGGCTGAAACAGTGTCACTTTTCACCCAATATTAGATATGTATTTGGGCTGCATACTCCTTTCATTCTGTGCATGGATATTTTTTAAACATCTCTATACATGGCGTTTCTAAAGACAGAACTGCGCTCTTCAGTGAATTTGCTCCATAATGATGACGTGAGCAATAGTTGGTATGAGAACTCAGGAAGGAGCTTCATAGGTGGCATGGACAATAATCATAGGGGACAATTTTATCACTATTTTTTTCCTTACATGTCTGAAGTTAAAGTATATTACTCAACAGAGCTGGGCTCCCTTCTCCCTTCCTCTGTGACCATTTCTTTTAGCTTCCAGGTGACTCCCAGTGATTTAATTTTTTTAAAGATTTTATTTTTTTTTATTTGAGAGAGAGAAAAAGAGAGAGAGAGAGCATGAGTCAGGAGAGGGGCTGAGGGAGTGGGAGAGGGTGAGACTCTCAAGCAGACTGAACTGCCTTATGATCCAGCAACCACACTACTGGGTATTTACCCAAAGAATACGAGAATACTAATTCACAGGGTTACACGCATGCCTGCATTATGGCAGCATTATTTACAACAGCCAAGATATGGAAGTAGCCCGAATGTCCATCGATAGATGAATGGATAAAGAAGATGTAGTGAGTACATACAATGATTCTACCAATTTCAGATCTCATTGGGATCATCCAAGACACATTCACCTCTGTGATTCTTATGGGCCTTATGTAAATTTTATATGTAAATTCTGGATGTCCTGCAGTTTGTGTCTCCCACCTCCTGTTGGAGTTCATGCACATGGCTTCTAGTTCCTTGCTGCTTATATAAACAACTCTGCAGTGAGGAATCTGATACATAGGACTTTGGCAAACAGTATATAAAGATGTGCAGAGTGGATTCTGAGAAGTTAAATTGTCCAAGGGCCTGAGAACCAGGAGAGCCAATGGTGTAAGTTCTAGTCCGAGGGTAGGAGAAGACTGATGTTTCAGTTCAAGACATCAGGCAGAGAGAACGATTCTCCCTTCCTCTACCTTTTTGTTCTATTCAGCCCTCAACAGATTGGATGATGCCCACCCACATTGGGGTGGGCACTCTGCTTTACTCACTCTACCAATTCAAAGGCTCATCTTATCTGGAAACGCACTCACAGACACACCCATAAATAATGTTTAAGCTGGGTACCTTGTGACCCAGTGAAGTGACATGTAAAATTAACCATCACGGGGTGCCTGGGTGGCTCCGATGGTTAAGCATCTGCCTTTGGCTCAGGTTGTGATCTCTGGGTCCTAAAATCGAGCCCTGTGTTGGGCGCCCAGCTCAGCGGGGAGTCTGCTTCTCCCTCTTCCTCTCCCCCATGCTCATGTGCGCACTCTCTCTCTCTCTCAAATGAATAAATAAAATCTTTAAAAAATAAAATTCAATTAGCCATCACATCATATAAACTTAGGCAGGATAGAGACCTCTTGATTGGCAAGTCTGTAGATATCGTCTTCCCCTTTTCAAGTTTCCAAGGGGTCGTCTCCTGATTTCTGCTGCATTCAGGCCTTGATGCATTCTGGTGGCACATCAGTGTGTCTGAGGCTGGGCCACTCCTGGCCTGTTGCTTGGAATGGGTGTTGAGCATCCTTTAGGGCTGGGGCAGCCCAGAGGAGGCTTGTGCTGCCCCTGACCTTGGTTCCTTCCGTGTCCTCAAGATATGCTGCTATTTGTTGAACTTGTTTCCACATTGAAAACCAGTGTATCATTTTCCTATTCATTGTTTTTCTGATAATCTTATCCTGCTCCTTGACTTTCTTTGAAATATTTAAAAATTAAGAACAACAACAACAACAGTAGCAGCAAGAAAGGAAAATGGTACCAATGTGAGGGGAGGGATGTTAATTAGCTTGATTGAGGTGATCATTTTGCAGTGTGTGCCTTTATCAAAATATCATGTTATATGTCTCCAATATATATATACTTCTTATTTGTCAGTTGTACCTCAGTAAAACTGAAAAAATAAAGAACAGAGAAAGGAATCTCAGGGGCTTCGTTATCAGGCTTAATTTGCACGTAGCGCCTAGGTTGTTGCCCCCACAGCCTCATGGGGAAGGCAGGACAGACGTGGTAGTGTAAGCCCCCTGGCAAAGAATGGTGTAAAGTTACACAGTATCCTAACATGGGTTTCTCAAAATGTGGTTGAGGGATCCTGCATCTGAAGCCCCCCGGGAAGCTTGTTAAACGCGCAGATGTCTGGGCCCATACCTTACTTGCTATACCTCAGAATGTCTGGCCCCAGATCTCAGGAAACCGCATTTTTAACAACTCCTTCAGCCCCTTCCTCGCCTCTTCCATTGCCTCCGCCCACAGGTGATTCTGAAGCTCAGGAAACTGACGTTGGAGGACCAATAAAGGGAAAGGTTCAGTGGAAGATGGGATTCAAGCATGTCAAGACTTAGATAAGCGGAGAAGAGCTGGAAGGAAGTCCAGGCAGGGAGGCACTATCTGGGCACAGCTGCCCAGGCAGGGAGTGTGCATGCCTGCAGTCCGTCCCCGCCTGCCGTCCATCCCTGCAGATCACAGGGAGGACTGCAGTCTCTTCTTTGCCCATCGAAATGCCCTGGGAAGGGACAATGCTTTATTCACTGCAGCCGTTCCTGCACACAGGAAGGGTGCTGTCCTTTGCACTGCCACACACAGGGATCCGAAGGCTCAGTTCCAGTCATGAGCATCGGTCTGCAGAGGGAGACGGGCTATCTGCCTACACCCAAACGGAAAAATACAAGCAGTAAGGGCCAGCAGTATTTTTTTTTCTACCTTTCTTCTATGTAACTTGTGGCGGATGGCTAAAGGGTGTGTCTTAAAGAACTTGCATTCGGGAGGAAAGGTGGGAAGTGTGTGGCAATGTAAGATCACATAAAAATCCCAGGAAACCTCTGGCAGTTTCTGCTCTCATCATCTACCTTCTGCTCACCCCATTTTCTCTCTTACTCATCTGTCTGCCCACTTGCTCCCACCTGAATTTTCTCTATCTTTGTCTAGTGCTTATTCATCCCCCCACCTTTTTAAGACTTTATTTTATAGAGCAGTTTTGGGTTCACAGCAAAACTGAGCAGAAAGTACAGAGATTTCTCATCTACTCCCCTGCCCCCGGCCGCACACTTGCACAGCCTCGCCCACTACCAGCATCTTCCACCAGAGTAGGGACTGGTGACAACAGAAGAACGAAAAAAAATATGTATATATATATATATAAAGTTTACATTAAGGTTCACTCTTGGTGTGGTATGTTCTTTGGGTTGGGGAAAATGTATAATGGCACATATCCGTCATTAGCGGATCATACAGAGTATTTTCACTGCCCTGAAAGTCCTCTGTGTGCCTTCCCTTTTTTAATCTACCGACCTAAACTACTTTATACATCTACCCATTTACTCCTTCTCCATATCCCCTGTACTTTTTCACCTACCCATTTCCTGTCTCACTCATCCATAGACAGTTGACCCTTGAACAACTTGGGGGTTAGGGGCGCTGACCCCTTGCACAGTCAAAAATCCACGTATAACTTTCGACTCTCCAAGAACTTAACTCATAGCTTGCTGTTGAACAGAAGCCTCACCGATAACATGAGCAGTTGATTACCACCTATTTTGTATGTCATATGTGTTATATGCTGTACTCTTATCGTAAAGTAAGCTAGAGAAAAGAAAATGTTATTAACAAAGTCATAAGGGAAAAAATACCTTTACGGTACTGTACTGTATTTATTGAAAAGAATTTGTGTCTAAGTGGACCTGCGCAGTTTGAACCCGTGTGGTTCGAGGGTCAACTGTTTATCTTCCATCTGAAGGCTGGAGGTGGAGGTGGTGACAGGATTCGGAGAGTCTGTTGATTGGGAGATAGTGCTGCTGGTTCCGGGAAATCCAAGGACCTGGAGGTGTGAGACCAATCACTGCACTTGAATTGGCTTCCAGGCTCTACTGGCATATAAGCCAAAGGTGACAGTAATACAGTAATACGGTGCCTTCTTAGGTCCCATAGGACTTTATCAACATGAACTCATTTTTACAGGCATCATAATTATCTCGGAATTCCTATAGTATGTCTCTGCTTTGATTTAAGGTTTCCTGAGCCATTAGAATCCTCCTTCATCATTGGACATCTCTCTGTTTTCAGCCTTTGTTATACATTTTCACCTTTTAAAATAATTCCTTCATTTTCTATGACTCTCTCCCTCTGGAAGAAAGAGTTATAAAAATGAACTCACTCTCAAGCCTTTCCAAGGAACGTGGGAAAGATATTTTACTGGAAAATCAATAACCCAGGATGGAGGCACAAAAGGCCTCCACCTCTTTTTCTATGGCTTCTCACCATCTGTCTTATTCTGAATTTAGTCAAAGGTTAATGGAGCAAAAGGATACTCAGTTGTCCTTGGGAAGACAGAGGCAGGGAGAAAGGAGATGTCTGGGCGCAGTCTATTTTAGTAAATTCGAATGGATTTCATCTCGATCAAACTGTACTGCTCTGAAGCTGGTTGGCTTGCCAAACCCTTGCCTTCTGACTCACCACTGAGGCCTTCTGTTTGGGAACACATAGCCTCCTCTGTCTGCTTCCCTTTTTATCCTCTTACAGTAGATGCCCTGTGGCCTGAAAAATAAAGAACCAGTCTCAGAAGTTCATCAGTTGGTCTTTTGAGATTGAGGAGAGCAATAAAAGCCCAAATGAATTTGGGAAAGAATCCCAAGCATCCACCCAGATGAGCATTTCTACTAATCAAGCCGCAGCAAGGGCAGGGCTCTTTAATACATTACCGTTCAATATTCTTTTTTGCAGTATTTAATGAGGATTTGTTGACGACATTTGTCAGTTTAATTCAGCCACCCTCAAAACTTGCAACAATATGAGTTAACATATATTTTTGGTTTAGCTCTCCAGAACCCACCCAAAGGCAGCAGGAGGTGTCTGCCTGCATAACTCACCTTTGCCCTCTTGGGTCCCAGGCTAGTGGGTCCACCAAGACTGGGACCTCTAGGAAGCGTGCTGCCTCACCTAGCAAATACACCCATGGGAGCGGGACAGTGGGCAGGCACCCTTCTTGCAAAATCTCAGTGACTTCATTTTTTTTTCTTTTCTTTTTTTTTCCTTTGCAAAATCTTAGCGGTTTCTTTTAAAAGAGCCCCAGAAGATAGTATTTTAAAGGAAGTTGAAATAATAAAGCTGCTTCAGTGGTGAGAGCGAGGTCGGATTAAAGCAGTGTTGTTTGTTGTAAAAATCACATTTTATGATGTAAATAATGTCTGACTTTTCTAACTTAAAAATTCCCTTCAGGCAATGAATGACTGGATCTAGTTTGATATTTTTTTTATTTTGTTTTTCTTGTTTCCAGCAGATATTATAATGTGGGTAGGGTGACAGTTATAGGCAGCAGTGCTTGAAAGGAGGCTGAGGATGTGGGATGGCTCATTTCCAGACATGGTCTTTTTAGAAAAATGTGAACAAAAGGAGATGATTAGATGACTTCATTCCTTCCCGAACATGAGCAGGAAGGCATGCCACCATCCTTTTCCCTGCCCTCCATACAAATCCTATAGACAAATAAATATTGTTAATAAAGCCGTCTGTGTATATTTTACCTCTTCCTTAATAAAAATGATACTGCTGAATCCTGGTGCAGTTCTCACTATTTCTAAGAATACAAAATGAGTATTAGTGCTGAGCACGAATATAGGTGAGGAGTGGAGGCACCGTAGTGAACAGCAGGCCAGCTGGGCAGAGAGCTCTGTGATGGACAGATTCGAGTTTGGAAGGACATTCTCCTGGATGAGGACTTGGAGTCCAAGAGAAAAACGAGAAAGAGTTTCTCTTAACAGATGAGAAATGTGTCCTTTGACTTTTTAAAATAGCTTTATTAACATATAATGCACATACCACATAACTCACCATTTTAAACAGTACAAGTCACTGATTTTTAGTAAGTTAACAGAGTTATGTGACAATCACCACTATCTGGTTTTACAATATTTTCATCACCTCACCACCCCAATAAGAAACCCGGTCCATACCAGCAATGTCCACAGTAGCCAACTTGTGGAAAGAGCCCAGATGTCCATCGACAGATGAATAGACAAAAAAGAGGTGATATTATATATTTATATATAATATAAATGAAATACTCCAATGAAATACTACTCAGCCATCAAAAAGAATTAAATCTTGCCATTTGCAACAACATTGATGGAACTACAGCGTATTATGTGTACTATGCTAAGCAAAATAAGTCAGTCAGAGAAAGACAAATACCATATGATTTCACTCATGCGTGGAACTTAAGAAACAAAACAGACGAACATAGGGGAAGGGTGGGATAAACAAAATAAGACAAAATTAGAGAGGGAGACAAACCATAAGACTCTTAACTCTAGGAAACAAATAGGGTTGCTGGAGGGGAGATGGGTGGGCGGATGGGGTAACTGGGTGATGGTCATTAAGGAGGGCACTTGATGGAATGAGCACTGGGTGTCATATGCAACTGATGAATCATTAGTCTATCTCTGAAGCTAATAATAAAGTATACGTTAACTAAATTGGATTTAAATAAAAAATTTAAAAAAGAAGAAAGCCTGTACCCATTAGCAATCACTTCCTCCAGGCCTTGACAACCACTAATCTACTGTCTGTCTCTATGGATTCTGCCTATTCTGGACATGCCATATAAACTGAATCATACATTATTTGTTCCTCTGTGTCTGGTTTCTTTCACTTAGTGTATTATTTTCATGGTTTGTTCATGTTGTAGAGTGTACCAGTACTTCTTTCCTTTTTATGGCTGAGATTCCATTGTATAGATATACTAGGTTGTGTCTAGCCATTCATCAGTTGATGGACCTTTGGATTGTATCCACTTTATGGTTGTTATTCATAATGCTCTGTAAAGACGCATGTGCAGGTTTTTGTGTGCACATATGTTTTCATTTCTCTAGGAATTGAACTGCTGTGTCATATGGTGAAACTCTATGGCTATTCAAATACTTAGCCAACTTTCAAGTGATTATTTTTACTGTTGAGTTGTTAGAATTCTTTATATATTCTGGATACTAGACCCTTACCAGATATATGACTTGTAAATATTTCTCCCATTCTGTGGCTTATCTTTTTGCTTTCTTGATAATGTGCTTTGCCCCTTTTAATTTTTATGAATTCCAGCTTATGTATTTTTTCTCTTGTTGCTTGTGCTTTTGATGTCAAATCCAAAGTCATGAAGATTTCCTCCTCTTTTCTTTTCTGAGTTTGGTAGTTTTAACGCTTGAGTCCATTTTGAATTATTTTTTGTATACGTTATAGAGTTGGAGTGCAAGTCTTTTGCATGTAGACATCCAGCAGTCCTTGCACCATTTGTTTAAAAGACTGTTCTTTCCCTTTGGAAAGGTCTCGGTACACTTGTCAAAAATCAGTTGACCGTGGGTTCATTTCTGGACTCTGAATTCTACTCCACTGATCTACATACCTATCCTATACCAGTACTAAACTATCTTGTTACTGTAGCTTTGTGGTATGTTTTGGAATTGGACAGTGTACCCTCTACTCTGTTCTTTTCCAGGATTTTAAGAGTTTGTGAAGGACTAATATGAATTCTTTCAACTTTTGATAGAATCAACCAGTAAGGCCATCTCATCCTGGACTTTAACTTATGGGAATTGTTTTGAATGCTTATTCAATGTCTTTACTTGTTATAGGTGTTGAGACTTTCTGTTTCTTTTGTGAGTCAGTTTTGGTAGTTTGTATCTTTCTAGAATTTTCTTTTTGCTTTTTTGAATGGTTGACCTAGAGTTTGCAATGTATATTTAGATCTAGTGCAAAAATACCACTATACTGCTTTATAGGTGGCACGAGTACCTTATAATAACAGAGTACTCCTAGTTCCTCCCTCCCATCCCTTGTATCCTTGCTGTCATTCATTTTATTTATGCATAAGCATACATAAGCATTATATATATGCCTGTCTATAAGCATATGTGTATGCTTATCTTTTTTGTAAGCATATATAATGCTTATCTTAATTATATATATGTAATTGAATACATTGTTTCTATTATTATTTAAACAGACTGTTATCTGTTACAGAGTTTTTATTTTATCTTCACTTATTCTTATATTTTATTCACTTATTCACTTCACTTTATTTATCTTCACTTCTCATACTTTCTTTCCTTATGTAGATCTGGGTCTCTGACCTATAGCATTTTCCTCCTCTCTGAGGAACCTTTTTTGAAACACGTCCTGCAAGGCAGGTCTACTGGCAATAAATTCCCTCAATTTTTATATGCCTGAGAAAGTCTTTATTTTTCTTTGAGTTTTGAAGGAAAATTTCACAGGGTACAGAATTCCAGGTTGGTGGGATTTTTTTTTTCTCAACACTTTAAATATTTAACTCCACTCCCCTCTTCTTTGCATGGTTTCTGAGGATACATTGGATATAATTCTTATTTTAGCTTCTCTATAGTTAAGCTGGGGTTCCCCCTGCCTCCGGGTTCTTTCAGGGTTTTTTCTTTATCTTTGCTTTTTCTGGACTTTGAATGTGACATGCCTAGGTGGGTTTGTCTTTTGCCTTTATCCTGCTGGTTATCCGTGAGCTTCCTGGATCTGTCGTTTGGTGTTTGACATTAATTTGGAAAAATTGTCAGTCATTGTTGTTTCAAGTATTTCTTCTGTCCCTTTCTCCCTTTCTTCTCCTTCTGGTATTCTCATTAAACATGTGTTATCCCACAATTCATAGGTATTCTGTTTCATTTTTTTTTTAGTCTTTTTATTTCTGTTTGCTTTTCAGTTTCAAAATCTTCAACCGTAAGCTCAGATATTCTTTTTTCGGTGGTCCAGTGTACCAATGAGCCCATCAAAGGCATTCTTCATTTCTATTATTGTGTTT
The DNA here is from genome assembly GCF_002007445.2 of Ailuropoda melanoleuca. Classification (NCBI taxonomy): domain Eukaryota; kingdom Metazoa; phylum Chordata; class Mammalia; order Carnivora; family Ursidae; genus Ailuropoda; species Ailuropoda melanoleuca. Next base: position 98,127,466 of record NC_048238.1, on the reverse strand, counting down.
TGGATTGCTACCATTTCATTTTCATTTTAAGTATTTCGATCTTTCTGCTTACAATACCCATCTCTTCTTGTGTGTTGTCTACTTTCGTTAGAGCTCTTAGCATAGTACTCATAGTCATATTACAATCCTAGTCTGATAATTCCAATGCTCCTGTCATCCCTGACTGTGGTTCCAGTGTTTTCCCCGTCTCTTCAAACTGTGCTTTTTGCCTTTTAGTATGCCTTGTACCTTTTTTTTGGAAGCCAAACATGACATACTGGGTAAAAGGAGCTGGAGTAAGTAGGTCTTAAGTTATATGGTGGTGAGGCATGGGGGCAGGGGAGGGATTCTGAAGTCCAACGATTAGGTCTCAGTGTTTTGGTGAGTTTATGTCTCTAGACTGTGAACTTCACCAGTGTGCTTCTCAGGTTGTTTTCCTCCTTTAGATGGGGACAGGAAGCCTAGAGGGAGCTGAGGTAGGGTATTTCCCCTCCCCTAGCTAGGATAGGCCCTGGTAAAAACCTGATAGGCTAGGCTCTGGTGAAACAGTTTCTCTCTTGAGGGCAGACCTTGTTAAGATGGACAGAATGCTCTGGTGTATTTCAAAATGGCTACCTATCCTTTCCTGCTTCTGAAGGAGGAAGGAGATTTTCCTCCTCTCTTTGCTGTGACAGCCTGGTAGAGCTGCCGGAGGTACCACAAAAGGTGGGTGTGCTGCCCTGTGACTGGGCCCCCTGGGGGTTTAAACTCTCAGACTTGTCCACACTGCACCCCCAGCAATTCAGCTACAGCTCAGGTTTTCCTGCCCTGCTCCTGATTTCCGTGGAGGCCTCTGCTCATGGGTTTCTGCTCCAGCAAATTTTGATTTTCTGTATCTGCCTTTATGTCTCTCCACTTTTGGGGGTAGCATTTTCCCCCCATGGCCTCAATTCCCTGACAGATGTAAGAAAAGTTAGGTGTGTTTTTTTTTCCCAGTTAGTTCAGCTATCTACTTATCGTTAGGATAGAGTAATGACTGCCATGCTGCTTAAATGCTGGACCAGAAACCAGAAGTCCTCTTTCTTCTTTTTCGATATGGAGATTTACAGCTATGTATTTGTCTGCTTTAACTGCATCCCAGGAGTTTTTTAAAATTTTTTTTAAATTTTTTAAAATATTTTATTTATTTATTTGTCAGAGAGAAAGAAAGAGAGCACACAAGCAGGGGGAGTGGTAGGCAGAAGGAGAGGGAGAAGCAGGCTTCCCTCTGAGCAAGGAGCCCGATGCGGGATGCCATCCTAGGCCTCTGGGATCATGACCTGAGCTGAAGGCAGACGCTTAACCCACTGAGCCACCCAGGCGTCCCCCATGGGTTTTTCATGTTGTGTTTTCTTTTTTGTTCATCTCAAGAGAGTTGCCGATTTCCTTTGCGGTGCTTCAGCTTTCTGTGGGGGGAATCACTTCTATTCCATCGCTGGCTTAATTTCAGAGAGCATTAGTGCCTCCAGGCCCTGGGATTTATTGACACTTAGACCTTTTGGGAGTAGTTTCTGAGGAGTAGAGGAACTGAAAGGAGACATGAGCGGCCGGGGAGGAGGGGGGATGACTTAAGCCCTCGCTTTTGAAGCCACGCTGTGGCCTGTGGCCTCTAAACCACGGATTCTCAACTGGGGCGATATTGTCCTTCAGGTGGTGTTTGGCAATGTCTGGACAAGTGTCCGGTTGCCGTACCGGGGGGGGTGGCATGCAGCTGGCATCTAGTGGGTAGAGGCCAGGGACGCTGCTCAATGTCCCATAGCGCACAGGGCAGCCCCTGCCAGCAAGGAGCTGTCCGGTCTCAAGTGTCAGTAGCGCTGCTGTGGAGAACCCTTTTGTGACCCTTTCCGTTGATGGGACTGTTTCCCGCTCACTCAGCACCTACCTGTACAGTGTCTCAGTGCCTCTTCACAATGGTCCCTGAGGTAGGTGAAATGTCACAATCTGAGGTGAGGCGAGTGAAGCCTTAAATCTGTAGCCATCTGTCGGTCAGTAGCAGAGCCTGGACGAGGGCCCGTCTGGTGGTTTCCCCCAAAGCCCACAGTTACCTGGGCCTCCGCTCGCTTTGTCCTCTCCACCTTTCAAAAGCGGATCATCATGCATTGTCCTGTGAGTCTGTGTCTGGAGCGCTGGTTGCCCGAGGGGCTTCTCACAGCCAAGAATGCTTCACATTGTCCTGTGATCCTCTGTTTGACGTCCCGCTCTGCAAACCGGTGGTGTGGCACTGGGCACGGAGTGGGTATTCAGGACACTGCTATCGGGTGAATTAGGAGATAGGAGGGAAAGTCAACTGAAATGTTAGCTTGGCGAGCTCTAGGAGCTTGCAATGTAGGTTGTAGCTACTTCCAGAAGAGGCTGGGGAATGGGGCAGGCCCCTAGGACTGGCGGGGCAAGAGAAATGTTCTGGGGCGTTCTGTACGTTGGTTGTTTTGCCTAGAGGATTTTGATTTGGTTATTCTTCATAATAACCGGTAGGCATTATTTTCCTTGTTAAATTCCTCCCACTTCAGCTTCCTCTTCTGTTTGAAATGTTCATACTAGCACTTTTTACCTTTCTTAAAAGACCAGTTCAAACTCTACTTAAAAATTCACTGTGGCCTCAGGTTTTGTCCCCTAAAGGTCTTATTGAAACGTAACTTAAAGAAAAACCTTTTGTGGTATTTGACCTCAGTTATCGTGAAATTACCCTGACATCGAATCTGGATGTCTTAAGGTAGCCTGGTCTCAATGTTCTCATCCATAAAATGGGAATATGATCCTTTGTTTGCTGAGACTGTTCCCGAGGATCAATGATTTAAAGCCCATGAAAGCATTCTCGACAGCGCTGTGTAAATGGCCAGGTCCTTCCGGTTATGAGTAACTGTGAAAAATTGTATTCATATGAATTATGCAATATAACCAGCGGTCGTGCAATTATTAGTTTGCTAGCACGAAGTTTGTTGTGCAATTATTAGTTTGCGTTCAGATTTTGCGCTTCTTACTTACTACGTGCTAGCCTGGTAATTTGGTTAAAATATACTACATGCTAGTCTGGTAATTTGGTTAAAATATACTACGTGCTAGTCTGGTAATTTGGACTGTCCTGACAAATACAAGATCTTGACCTTGACCTTTGTTTCTCTATAGGTGTTACAGAACATTTTGGACACTGAAAAGGATTATGCTAAAGAACTTCAGTCTCTACTTGTCACTTACTTAAGACCCCTGCAGTCCAATAACAAGTAAGATTTACATTTTAAACCCCTTGCTAAATAAAGCAAGGTAATGTCAGCATCCAGAGTCATTGCTCTTATGTCACTGAATAATTGATTTTGCCCTTTAGAAGAATTTCCACAGATCACAGGTTGCCAAGAACATGGTCAAGGCAACGGAAATTACACAAGATGTTGCTGCTGGAGAGCTTGGCCTTCTGTCTCTTTTGGCGGTGGAAGGAATGAGCACATCTGCATTTCTGTCTGTCACAATTGTTAACCTTGTACATTTTTAAAAGCAATACATGCAGTTTTACCTCGCACAAACAGGACCTGCTGGTGTTTTTATGCAGAAAACATGTAACCTGGAAAGTTTTGTGCTCCCCCTGACCTTTGCTTTGCCGGGGCAGAAACTCTTTCCTACAGTCTGACAGTGGAAAGAGTGTGGCATTTTGTGAATGTTTGTAAGGGCACCTAGCTCGTGTTTCACCCGGGCCAAAGTGAATGATAGAGCTGTTCAAATGTTGTTTGTTTTCGTTTTTAATAAAATATTCAAACTTTACTCTGGTCTTAGAAGTGACTGAGGCTTGAATTGAAAACTTCGTTTTCACATTAGAAAAATATTGACCATTTTTTGTGTGTGTGTGCTTGTAAGCATGGCCTGTTTAACAAATAGTGGCTAACGGCATTTGTTTGCGTTTTTATTTTAATTGACTGCACTTTACTAGAGATCAGGATCTATAAGTCAGATAGAAAATTGAGCCGCGGGCCCACATACTGGAGGACAAAAGCCTCCTCTTTCCCCCCAGTAAGAGTTTACTTTGGCTGGCCAGCTGCCTCAACTACTGGGCTTCAGGCTTAAATAAGTTTAACATATTTCGCGATTCCCCCCTCCCTTTTTTTTTTTTCCAAATCGTATTTGCTAAGGCATAAGGTCTTGCTGAATTTCCCAGTTGGTTCTTTTCCGTGGCACTGTGGGAATCTCACTTCAGTGTGAAAGGATTTTGTATTCCCGTGTTTTGTAAGAGTTGAACAGCGATCAACAACAAAGCGTCTTTTGTTATTATTATGTAAAACATGAAGTGAATCGTGTGAATCATACTTCTTAGAGCTGAATGGAAGGAACCTCAATGAATCACTGGGTCTAGTGCCCTGGAAGAAATGACTATCCCCATTGAACAAATAAGAAAACTGAAGTCCAGGGAGGCTTACTGCTATTCCCATCCCACAGGCAGTTAAGTGGCCAGACTCGACCCACCGCGCCTCCTGCCACTCACTGAAATGTGCCTTCCATTTTGTGGAGGTGACAGGCAGAGGCAGGAAGCCGAGGTGGGGACCCCGGGAGGGGAGATGGTAAGATTTCATATGAAGGAGGCGAGGAGCCTGACTCAGAACTTCACTGTTGCCAGATAAATTCACAACACAGTCAGGGTCAGTTTCCACCAGCTATCCTGTGGACCCCCAGGGTGATGGGAGCAAACCAGACTGCTCGCTGTCTGATCCTGAGGGGGCCAAGAAACCCCCCGCCCCCATCAGGTTCAAGTCGGCCCCCCAGTCAGCTTCTTGGGGCCATGAGGGAGGGAAGTCAGGGAAGCTGGCTGGCTGAGGGTTTCGCTTTTGACACCCATGGCAGGGGTTTTCCAGCTTGTGGTTCAGAAGGGCGTGATGGCAGAGGAACTGGGCGCGTCTTATGCTGGGTGGGGGGGTGGTTACTGGTAACGTTCGTGTGGGCCTTCCTTTGCTTTGTCAGCAAAAATTACTCTCTCGGAAACACTCCCCTCGTATTATTATATGAAGAAGAAAGAACACGTGGCTGACACTGGCCTTTTAAATCTTCAGAAAAGTTATCTCCCCAAAAGTGTTTAAGAGCTAGAATGTTGTGGTTTAAATCCTGGCTTCACCCTTTACTGGCTTTGTGACGTTGGGTGATTTCCTTAACCTCTCTGTGCCTGGGTCTCCTTACATGTAAGAATGAGACAACAGCACCTACCTCGTGAACTTACTGTCAGGTTAAAATGAGTTATTTGTGAAACGCCTGCAGGGGTGTTAAGTGCTGTGGGAGCGCTGTTGGCGCGTGTTATCACCTACCGTTTGGTAGGAGCAGAACGGAGAAAATTCGTAGTACGGAGGCTCTTGATAAAATTGTTCAGTTTGCCTTTATTTGCTCCATTTCATTCCATTCCTCTGATAAAGATTTCCCTTTGTTTATTTATGAGCATTTTAAATTGGGAGAAACTGATTTTGCGATTTTTCCCTGTGCAGTCTATGAGTGTATAGAATATCTTTCAAGTACTCTCCCAGCTCCTCTAGAAGAGAATACTCAAAATTGCTTACATGTAGCCCCAGCCATGATATATGTTGCCTCTTGAGATACTTAGATATTACGCACTTGCTATTCGTTCACTCATCGCTTGTAAAACACCTAAATGTTTTTAATAAACACTTGTTTACTTTAGGATCATTATTCTTACTGTAGAAAAGGCAATCAAGGAAAGATGCTTTTAAAAGTTGTTTAAGACCACAGAGCTGGTGTAAACTAAAAAGCGAAATTTAAAATCTAGGGACTGCATCCCTTGTCCCATTTGCCGGTTTTTAGCAAATTACCAGCTCACTAGACTAGAGATGGATAACTGGAATCATCCCGAAGTTCTAGCCACTGAAACTGTGTTTGTTTGTTTTTTTTCAGTCTGAGTACTGTGGAGTTTACATCTTTACTGGGGAACTTTGAGGAAGTATGCTCGTTCCAACAGACCCTCTGCCAAGCCTTGGAGGAATGTTCCAAGTAAGTGTTGCACGTTGCCTTAGGATAGCTAGCAATACCGTTTCTTTGGTGTGTTTTCTTTTCCTGCTAACTATTGTCTTAGATAGGGACGTTTTGTATTTACTCATTTGTTACAACATTGATAAATTGTCCCAGTATAGAGAAAATGCGCTAGGGAGAGCCAAACCACTGGCTGTATATCAGGGCTCTATATGCAGTAGATTATTTCTGACTTTATTTAAAAATCGTATCGGTTTACTGCTCCTGGTCAGTATGAGAGACAAAGAAGTTCTCCATTGACCAGGGACGATGCCTTTGACATTGATTCGATATTTTCATTTGTACATTGCAAATTACTTGGAAAAGTTAGGTGATTCATTCAGTTGCATAAACTGCTTTTTCTCTTTAAATCATGCCTGGTATCTTGTCTATTATATTAACAGTTGTGAAACACACAAAAAGTGGGGAAAGGAAAGTGTATCTTTATGTGAACCACAATACATATTTGAAGGCTAGCTCGATGGTTGAGGTGTTCAACTTTGTCCTGCAGAATGGACTGTAATAATCATAAGGCAATATAGTTCTGTAGCAAGATTGGTTTTCCAAGCACTGTATCTCAGAGAAGTTGGCACCTTTCGTTGTCTACAGGGAAATTGGGGTGATTGCCTGTTTCTTGAGCTTTCTGGGACACAGGTGGTCATCCAAGAAGGAAGATGGTAAAGAGCCCACACCTGAGGAGGCCTGAAGAGCTGTCCTTGATGCTGATAGGGATCTAGCTTATTGATGTGGAAAGACAAGTCACTAAGTGAGAAGAACCAATTACAAACTAGACTTATAATCTTTGTTTTCCATTTTATAGAGAAACAGGTAGAAGGAAAACCAAGGAATATGCCAAAATTGTTCTAACACCTGTCTCTGAATGGTGGAATGCTGAGTAATTTTTTTTTTCTTTCTTGCACTTTTTGGATTTGTCTACAAATGAAAACAGGTGGCTTGTAACTTAAAAAAATTAAAGTCATGAGGCCATCCTGCCTAGCAACCACCAAGCCACTAAGACTACATAATATTCCTTTGTGATGTGTCATTTTTGGATTTGATTACTTTTGTCTGTACTTGAACTTCATAGAAATTAGCCAAGAGTATTTTCTGGGTGCCTGGCTAAAATTTTGAATATTGTAATTTAAACAAATATTTTTAAAAACAACCCTACCTGGTAATTTCAAGTAAGTATCTGGCCCCTACATATGGGCGCTATGTTTGGCAGCTCGAGTTTGAAGTGATGGTCAGTTACCCCGTCAAAAATAATAATAATAATAATAATAATAATAATAATAAAGTGGCAGTCAAGAACTTGCATTCCATGGCGAAAGTGGTTATCATACAGTTTCAACTTGCACTTTGGCAAAAGAATTCAAAAGGTTTGCATGTTGCCGGGTTTGATTGGAATCTTCTTCCTTTATCTCCTGTTTCTTATTTTACATTCCGCGTTTCGTATGTTTTACTTCTAGGTTTCCAGAAAACCAACACAAAGTAGGAGGTTGTCTGCTGAGCCTCATGCCTCACTTTAAATCCGTGTACCTGTCCTACTGTGCCAATCACCCTGCAGCTGTCAGCGTGCTCACACAGCACAGGTAAGGTGTTACCATCTCCCCAAACAAGCTGTTCCACAGTGAGGTCCCTTCCTAGGACCGCTTCATGTGGAAATCCAAGGTCTCCAGTTGAACTTTCGATCCTCCCCCTTCATCATCGCAGGAATTAGTTCGTGGTGACACTGATTGCTTATCTGTCAGTGCAGCCCATAATTTAGTGAGCGTCTGCTATCCTAGCTGATGGGGATACAGCAGTAAACAAGGAAGAGGAAGTCCCTCCCCTTCTGCAGCACAGAATCTCGAGAGAAATACAGACATGAAATTAAACATCATAAACATGTGATATTACAAAAGGGTAATTGAAAAGATGCCGTGAGACTTCGCAGTGTGGTATCAGCTTAGTGTGGGGTGAGGGAGGGATCAGGGAAGGCTTTCCTGAAGCCAAACTCTGTTTAGATCCAGTGTTTTAACCTTCCCCTGTCCCAGTAAATGGTTTGTCTGAGTTGCTGGTGGGTAGCTAGAGTGCCTGGGTTCATCTGTTTTTCACTTTCCCTTTGGCTGGTGGGGGAACTTTCCAACAGTACTGTGGCTCGAAGGCAGGTACTCATTAACATGGAAAGGTGGAAGGAAACTAGGAGTGTGAACTATCTGGCACGTACTTTAAGCAACGGGCTGTGATAATTATTGTACGTGAATATAAATTGTTTCCAATTCATGGGGAACAACAAAACACTATCTCCTTTAAGAGTCCTTGCAAGGGATCCAGATAAGTTCATATCTCTCCTGCCCTTCTTTACCGTGCAATTCTCCCATCCCTGATGCATTCACTGACGCATTCACCTGGGCCAGAACCCTGCATGATAGGCTTAAAGATGCAGTTTGAATTCTGGAATCATGTGCTAGAAATCTGTGTGGGGAATGGAGACAATAGCAACAACACCACACAGAGTCTTTTAGGATGTAACCTGGCGATGAGACTCAGAACGGATATGGATTCTGGGGGTTGCTCATGACTGGAAAGAATATTCTTCTCTTCATCTGGCTCAGACCTGAACCCCCTGACACAAACCCTCAGAAGTGGTGAAAATTTTGGTTTCATCCTGGTTTGTGAGGAGCTTTATTGACTTGAGTGCCTGGATGGCTCAGTCGGTGAAGTGTCTGCCTTCAGCTCAGGTCATGATCCCAGGGTTCTGGGATCGAGCCCCACATAGGGCTCCCTGCTCAGCGGGGAGCCTGCTTCTCCCTCTGCCCTCCCCCCTGCTCATGACCTCTCTCTCTTTCTCAAATCAGTCAATCAATCAATCAATCAATCAATCTTTAAAACAGGAGCTTTACTGACTTTATAGAGCCATTAAGTAAGGACATTTTAAAGGTAGAATTCAGTGAGTCCCACTTGAAGGTCCATTTTATTCCCCTGATCGAAGTCATGAATTCTTGTGGAATAGCAAATATGGAAGTTGGAATTTAAAGAAAGAGAGGCCATGATTCTGAGTTATTTAGGCAAGTGGCTCAACTCCTTAGAGCTCATATTGGCTAATAATAGCACTGACAGCGCGCCAGGCACATGATGTAAGAGCCTATGAGGGAATTACTATTACTACCATCGCTGCTTTACAGATAAGACATTGGAAGGTCAAGTAGTCTGCCAGAGAGCTCATAACTCTTAAGTGGTTGAGTCAGAATTAGCATCCAGGTCTGTCAGACTTCTAAAAACAGTATTTTTATTAAGATAAGTATTTTACCTACAAAGAATAGTTTAAATGCAAATGTAAAGAATTACAATACAACGAACACCCATGTACACACCACCCAGTTTAAGAAATAAAACATTACCAAAAAAGAGAAAGAAAACGTTACCATTTCCTTTTTTTTATCTCCCAGCCTTATTGAATTCGACTTCACATACCATGCAACTCACCCGTTTGAAGCATACGGTTGAATTATTTTTAGTATATTCAGTTGGGCACCCATCACCACAATCAATTGGAGAACATTGTCGTCACTCCCCAAACAAACCCATGCTCATTAGCAGGCGCCCTCCACTGCCAGGCCAAGGCAACCACTAAAGTCTTTTCTGTCACTCTCAATTTGCTAATTCTGGACATTTCATTTCAGTAGAGTCCCACAGCATAGAGCCTTTTGTGTTTGGCTCTCTTCGCTTGTCGTAATGTTTTCAAGCCTCACCCATGTTGTACTTATTAGTACCTTGTTTTTTATTTTCTATTTTTTCCAAGATTTTATTTATTTATGTGAGAGAGTGCATACACACAAGCAGGGGGGAGGGGCAGAGGGAGAGGGAGAAGCAGACTCCCCGCTGAGCAGGGAGCCCCATACGGGCTCCATCCCAGGACCCTGGGACCATGACCTAAGCCGAAGGCAGATGCTTCACCGACTGAGCCCCGCAGGCGCCCCTAGTACCTTGTGTTTTAAATTGCCACAGAAGATTCCATTAGTCAGATACTGCATATCGTTTTCCCATTCACCAGTTTGCAGACATACAGATTGTGATTAATCCACTGCTCTAAACATCAGCTGCGAGTCTTTGTGTGGACATGTTTTCATTTCTCTTGGGTAGATTCCTAGGAGTGGCATTGCGAGGTCATATGATAACTCTTCTGTTTTCACCTTCAGAGCAACTGTCAGACTGTTTTCCAAAGTGGCTGCACCAATTTATGGTCCCACCACCAGTGAGGGAGAGTCCCATTTTCTCCACACCCCCACCATGTGTTATTATCAGTCTGTTTGCTTATAGCCATCCTTATGGGTGTAAAGTGATCTCTCATTGTGATTTGGTTTGCATTTCTCTAATAAATAATGACATTAAGTGTCTTTCATGGGCTTATTGGCCATTTGTATATCTTCATTTGGGGAAATGTCTATTTGGATCCTCCTCCTCTCCCATGGCTAATGATGTTGAGCATGGTTGCACGTGCTTGTTGGCTATTATGATATCTTCCTTGAAAATATATTCGTTTCATTGTTGAGTTGCAACACTTCTTTATGTGTTCTTCTTTACATTCCTCTCATCAGATACCTGATTTGCGAAAATTTTCTCCCACTTTGTGGGTTGTCTTTTCGCTTTCTTGATGGTGTCCTTTGAAGCACAAAAGTTTTAATTTTAAGTTTAATTTTGATGATGTCCAAAATATCTATTTTCCTGCTGTTTCTTGTGCTTTTGATGTAATAGCTAAAAAACTATTGCCTAATCCAGGTCATGACAATTTATGCCTATTTAAGAATTTTATAGTGTTATCTCTTACATTTAGCTCTTCCATCTGTTTTTGAGTTTATTTTTGTATACGGTATGAGGTAGGGGTCCAACTTCTTTCTTTTACGTGTGTATGTCTAATGTCCCAGCACCCTTAGTTGACTTCTATCCTTATAAGTTTGTTACATTGTTTTATGTCTCAGAATTGGATCTGTCTTGGTGAAGGTTCCATGTGAGCTGGAGAAGAATATATAATTTGCTGTGGTTAGATGAAGTATTCTATAAGTGTAAATTCGATTACTAGATGGATGGTGCTGTCCATTTCAGCTACATCTTTACTAATTTTCTATCTGCAGGATCTCTTGATTATTGATAGAGGGATGATGAGGTTTCTAACCATAATAGTGGATTTATCAGCTTCTCCTTTCAGTTCTATCAGTGTTTGCCTCCTGTATTTTGATGTTCCATTGTTAGGTATATTCACGTTAAGGATTGTTTTGTCTTGTGGGAGAATTGGCCCTTTTATCTTTATGTAATGCTCCCTCTTTATCCCTGATCATTTTCCTTGTTCTGATGTCAGCTTTTCCTGAAATTAACGTAGCTAGTACGACTATTTTTTGATATATCTTTTGGATCCTTTTCCTTTTATTCTATCGCTATCTTATAGACAACATACAGTTGAGTCTTGTTTTTTAATCCACTTTGATGGTCTCTGTCTTTTAATTGGCATATTGAGACCATGTACATTTAAAGTGATTATTGATATAGTTGGATTCATGTTTACCATGTTTATAACTCTTTTCTATTCATTGTACTTGTTATTTGTTTCTTTACTACCCCCCTTTTACTGACTTCTCTGGTTTTGTTAAATATTTTATATGATTTCATTTTCTCTTCTCTCCTAGCATATTATACTTCTGAAAAAACTTTAGTGGTTTCCCTGGAGTTTATAATAGCCATTTATAACTAATCTAATGGCACTTTCACATTAACACTTTCATTTCATAGTAGCACAGGTACCATATAACAGAGTATTCTCAAGTCCCCCTCATCTCTTAGAACATCGTTCTCATTCATTTCATTTATCCATAAGGTAAAATCACCCAATATATTGTCACTATTATCACTTTGAACAGTTATCTATTAGATCCAGTAAGACTCCGAAAAAGAAAAGGTTTTCTTTCACTTGCGTGTATTATTTTCTGACACTCTTCCTTTTTTATGCAGATCTAAATTTTCTTCTCTCTGAAGAACTTCTTTTAACAATTTTTGCAAAGGTGGTCTACTGGTGATAATTTCCCTCAGTTTTTGTTTGCCTGAGGAAGTATTATTTCTCCTCCACTGTTCTATTCTCCCAGCATGGAGACCAATGTGGGGTTTCAACTCATGACCCTGAGATCAAGACCCGAGCTCATAACCGACTGAGCCACCCAGGTGCCCCTCTCCTCCACTTTAAAAAAATTTTTCCCTTTTATTTTTATTGTGGCAAAAAATACATAGAACATGAGATCTATCCACTTAATAAATTTTTAAGTGTAAGAACAGTACGCAAGGGGATTTTTATCCGATCTTTATCATGAGAACTTGCGTGGGCTCTTGGATGCAAAACCCACAAAAGTATTGGGATCCCGAGACTGGGTCACCTGGAGTTTTTTAACTGTCCAGCTAGTCTATACTTAGACCCTTAAAACTCATCAAAATTAGCATTTGAGTGTTGCTGCTAGTCACTGGCTCCAGTGGCTTCTCCTTCAGGAAAGCAGATCTCTGTTTTCATTCTCTGTATTTACCGGTCCTTCCAGATTTGGGGGGGGGGTGGGCTTCCCTGTGATCTCAATTCCCAGTGGATCTAAGAGAAGTCATTGATTTTCAGATAGTGCAGTGTTTGTGTGTGTGTGTGTGTGTGTGTGTGTGTGTGTGAATAGTAATGATGCCTTCCAAACTCTTTACATGTCGGAGCTGAAACCAGAAGTCTTTCCATGATTTTTTTAATTCTTTTTTTGGTGGTTGCTCTGAGACTTTCTAGATAGATAGATAGATAGATAGATAGATAGATTCTATCTATCTATATATATATATATATCTTAACTTATCAGAATCTCCTTTATATTCACACTAACTTAATTCTAGTGAGATATATTAATGTTACTCCTAGTATAGCTCTGTCCTCTTCCCTTTTTGGGGCTACTGTTGTTATACATTTTACATCTCTATGCTACAAACCCAGTAACACATTGCTATAAATATTATTTTATGTAATTTTATGTGTATTAATGAAACTGAGAGAGGAAAGGAGAACAAGGGTATATTTAGAGCATCTGTTCCATTAACATTCTCATTTACTATGTGTTTATCTTTATTTCCTCCTGCAGATTTGACTTACTATCTCGTATCATATCCTTATTCCAATAGAGCTTTCCCTCCCACCCATCTCCACTGTGCTGTGGTTGTAAAATATATTACATTTCTGTATGTTACAGGCCCATGATACATGATATTGCTTTATACATTTGTTTTTATATTAGTTAAGAGAAAAAGGAGAAAAGGTATTTATATTGTTTTTCATAATTGCATGATTACCTTTGCTGGTGCTCTTTTTCTATGTGGATTTGGATTTACATCTGGATTTACTTGATGTTATCATATAACTTCTGTATTTCTTGTAAGGTGGGTCTTCCAGCAAAGAATTCTCTGTTTTTATTTATTGGGGAATGTTTTCATTCCACCTACATTTTTGAAAGGTAATTTGGGTGGATATAGAATTCTTGGTGGGCAGTTTTGTTTCTTTACCTTGAGTATGTCATTTCACTGCCTCCAGGCCCTTATGAATTCTGAGGAGAAATGAGTGGTTAATCTTATTCAGGTTCCCTAGCTCATGATGAGTTGTTTTTCTCTTTCTCTTTTTCAGATTTTCACTTTGTTTTTGTCTCTCAGCATTTCTACTGTAATTTGTATATGGATCTCTTTGCATCTCTTCTACTTGGAATTCATTGAGCTTCTTGGCTATGTAGATTAACATTTTCTTCAAGTTTGGCAAGTTTTCAGTCATTATTTCTTCAAATATTTTTTTCTGCTCCATTCTCTCTCTCCTCTCCTTTGGTACTCTCATGATGCATGTCTTGTTGTGCTTACAGATGTCCCACATTTCTCTGAAGCTGGTTCATTTTTCTTTATTTGTTTCTCCCCTCCCTCCGTTTTCTCAGATTGCGCTATCTCTATGAATCTATCATTAAAGTCACTGATTCTTTCTTTTGCCAAGTTTACAGCTACTATTGAGTATCTCTAGCAAATTTTAAAATTTCAGTTATTATACTCTTTAACCCCAGAATTTCCATTTGGTTCTTTTTTTTTTTTAATAATTTGTTTCTTTATCGATACTCTCTGGTGAGGCATCGTCATTATAGCTTCCTTTAATTCTTTAAGCGTGGTTTCCTTTTGTTCTTAGAACACATTTATAATGGCTACTTTGACGACTTTGTTGAATCTGACATTTTGTCACTCTCACAGACAACTTCTGTTGTCTCTTTTTATCTCCTGTAGATGGGTCACACATTCCTGTTTCTTTGCGTGTTATGTATTTTTTTGTTGTTGAAAACTAGACACTTTATGTAATTTTAGGTTTAGCAACTCTGGACTCTGATTCCTTTCTCTGCTCTTGGGGGTGTGTTTTTGTCGTTGTTTGCTTCTTTGTTTAGTGACTTGACAGACCCTTTTAGTGAGGTCTGTTTTGCCCACAGTGTGCCCCTCTGATGTCACTCCTCAGAGGGCCCAGCCTTGGTCATGCACACAGTCCCCCTGAAAGGGCAGTGGTTTTATTAGCAGGGTTCTTTGTGCCCATCTTTCCCTGAGCCTCCTGTTCAGCTGTCTACCCCAATTCCGTAGTATCACATCCAGCTGTTCGGCTCCACTGATTTCCAGCTGATTGCTCTCTTGTTTTTGACAATTCCCTGGGGGCATAAATTGATCTGTCATCTGATCCAATGAAGTTCAAGCAGGGGTAGTTTTTGAGACCAGTCTTCAAAGTTTGTTTTGACCGAAGTTTCTAGCTGTCTCTTTCCTTGGTTCTCTCTTGTGACCTGACTGGCCTAGGGTTTAGATTCTTGCTCTTCATTAAACACAGCTGCCAGCACCCTCTTGTTTGCTCACCACCAAAATCTTCATTGTTTTTGCAAGAGCCTTTAGGCTTGGATCTCCCCCACACTCTTTCTTTTTTCCTTTTTTTTTTTAAAGTAGGCTCTACCCCCAATGTGGGGCTTGAGCTCATGAACCCGAGGTCAAGAGTTGCTGGTCTACCAACTAAGCCAGCCAGGTGCCCCTCCCCACACTGTTTTTCAAGTAAAACCAGTTCCTCTGGGGAGAGTTTCAGAGCTCTCTGTTCCTATAGGCTGCCTTCCTCCCTGGGCAAAATCTTTGTGCCACTAGCCTCTAGTCTTTTCTGCTTGCCTCTCCCAGCACAGAACCTCTGCCCAACAAGTGACTGGAGGTGAGGGTGTTGGGCCCCAGCGTTTTCAGCCTGCCAGTCCCAGGGTAGAGCCTCTTCCCTACGTTGTGTGTCAGGGGTGGGGGGTGCTGAGTAGAGAAGGAAGCCTCCACCGTCTCAGCCGCACTAGCCAGGAATTGGCTTCTTCAGCTCAGAATAGGTTTGTGTGGGGATTAAATGAGATAATGTCTACAAGGCCCCAGCATCTAGCACAAGCTAGTTGTCTCCACTCCTTATTTCTACTTCATTCATCTGCTACCGGCTACTAGCTGCTTTTTAGAATAAAGGTATGCGGTATTTCCAGCAGGCAAAAAACAGAGATAAAATCAAGTCCACCCAGGTAACCACCAGTCAGCTTAACAAACACATTCTAGCCGCAGTTGGAGTCCTGTGTGTACTCTCTCCTATTTCCTGCTCCTCCCTCCCACGCCACAGGGAACCTCAGTCCTGAATTTGGTTTTATCATTTCCAGGAATGTTTTCATACTTTACTACCTATCTTCAATAAAGAAAAAAAAAAGATCCAGAAGCATTTTTTCCTGTGGTGGATACATAAACATCCTGTGTGTATAAGGACAAATTTCTTAATACCAATAAAAAGAGATCCCCTTCTTTTCCTTTTAATCTGAGAACAGCCATTCCAGAAAGAAATGGTGTGCCTCTGGGAGCAGACTTCTGAAGTGTTCAGAGAAGTTTCTGTTGTAACTCTGTGTGCTGAAATGTTACTGACTGCATTTACCCACAGTAGGAATTTAATTTTATAAATAACAGTGCAGATTCCTTCAAACATTATGATTTAAAGTTCGTTACAGAGTTAATTTAAAGGTTCTCAACCTTGGGGGGGGATTATCATATCCTATTTGCTTCATTTTGGTTAGTGGTGGTTTTTTAAAATTTTATTTATTTATTTGAGAGACAGAGTAAGAGAGAGAGAGCACGAGCAGGGGGAGCTGCAGAGGGAGAGGGAGAAGCAGACTCCCCACTGAGCAGGGAGCCTGACGTCTGGACTCAATTCCAGGACTCCAGGATCATGAAGGCAGTCGCTTAACCAACTGAGCCACCCTGGTGCCCCTAGTGGTGTTTTTTGAGAATTTTATTATATCCCTTGAAATGATGGGAGACTTGTTGGAGTCCCATAGAACTGCATTTTTATCTTACCTTTTATTTGCATGTAAGGGGTAAAAATTAAATTGAAATGCTTGGGGGTTTCCCGGATGTGCTTCTTGCAGAGGCAAGGCATCGTTGAACGAAATTTACAGAGAGTTCAGTCTAAAATCCTGTTTTATTGTCTTTTTAAAAAAAGATTTATTTATTTACTTTGGAGAGAGAGGGTGAGTGGGGAGAGGGGCAGAGAGAGAGGGAGAGGGAAACTTTAGCAGACCCACGGCTGAGAGTGAAGCGCCATGTGGGGCCCATCTCCTGACCCTGAGATCACAACCTGAGCTAAAACCAAGGTGGACGCTTAACCGACTGTGCCGCCCAAGTGCCCCTAAACTCCTGTTTTAAACGAAGGTGTCAGCTGAAACAAGGGCATTGGGGGATTTCGGTTCTTTCCCTGCACAATCTGTGGATGCTTGGACACTGGAAAATCACTCCAGCCTGAGCAGACCCGTCAGTTGAACTTCTTCCCTTCAGCCTGCAGGTGGCAGTATCATACCAGAAATGCGCCTGATGTTTGGCAACGACTTATGGCTTTAAAATTCATTGCATGTTGGCACCTTGTTAAAAATTCAGTAAAGTATTACCTGAATATGGGTATAGAAGCAGACCCCAACTTTGATGTGTCCCCATATTTACATATATTTGAATGGCTGCCCCAGTCTTTTGTTATCCCCTGGTTGAGGTCTTTTGGGATTTCCCCTCTCTCTCCCCTTCAGGCTTCTTACTGTAGCTCTTGTTTCTTCCTGGGAATAAGCTCTCCCTTACAAAAATACCCACTTCTCTCCCGTGCTTTGGTGTGGCTTCCATCCTTTTCACGAGGGAAAGGGAACCCGGATGGAAAGAGAGAGCAAAGAGAGGAGAGAGTGAGCGCAGAGAGAGGTCTAAACCATACTTCTGTCTCCATGGCAGCGACAGACACCACTGTGTCACCACTGTGCCCTTTTTCCTCTTGTTAGTTGCCACTCTGTTTACCCTGTTGTCAGCAATGAAGACTTTGAGAAAAACCCAGAGCTGTGTTATGTACTTACTTCGGGAACATTCTGAGACTGGGTTCGGTTCTGTCTGTGTCTTTGAGGAACCGGGGAAGGGAGCGAGTGAGACTGATCACTAATAGAAAGTGGTGGGGCTGAAAAAGCAGCAGCCAGCCTGCTCCTTGGAACTAGACGAATGAAAAAGGCATAATAGGGATCCACTCAACCCAGTGGAGTGGCATCCCTGGGATTTTTCACTGGCCAGAGGCCCTGGGGGCCTTCAGCTCCTCAGGCCTCACTTCCCCCTTTCCAGGGATTTCCATGAAAGGGGGGTGGGCAGGAAGGTGTGTGTGTGGTGGTGGGGGGATATCTGATCCTTTTCCAGCTGTTCTAGGTAGGCTTTTCATCATTCAAAGTAGAAATCTATGCAAAGATTCCACAGAAATACTCTTAAATGATATGGTTAAGCTCTGTAGAGGTATTAAAAGGTAAGATAGTTTTCTGGAGCTTTCCAGCCCAAGCCAGAGCATCCCAGAGCCTCATATACCCTTCATTCTGTGAGATGAGTGTTTTGTTGAGTCTAAGGCAGCATTCATACGTTGAGAACTGCTTCTCTTGTATCACATCACGTGTACGGAACATGTGAAGCTTGAAAAACAAGCCTTAACCCAGTGACATTTCCAACAAGCTGTATAAAATTAAAAACCGCATTTAAAAGACAGCTTGTTCTTTGGTACAACAATATAAATTTGAGTCTTACATTTTTGTATAATGACATTAATTTGTGGATTAAGTTTATTTGGCTCAGTAAAATGTGTCTTGCAGGATCTAGTTATTGTAATGGGCAGCTTTATTAAGGCAGTTTTATTCTTTTGTTGCACAGTAAAACGTTCATTTCCTCCCAATAGCCGATGAACTCATGTTAAATTGAAAAATTAAAAAAAATCTCTTTTATAATATTTAGCAAGCCTAAAAGTTAGAATGCTGCATGGAAAGTAATAACAAAGTACACGTTAGTATTTGCTTTTAATTGTCGCAAGCCTTGTATCAATTAGGGTAGAACATTGAGGACGGGGGGGCACTTATTTAGTCATGGAAAGAAAAAATAAGACTTGTTTACCAAATTGAAAAGAAATTAGGAAAGTGATTTTCTCCAAATTACATTTCTACTCAAATGCACTCTCCAAGTTCAAGTTATTTTCCTAATTATATTTTATATGCAATGAATTTTTAAACCTCTTTGTGCACTTTATGTTCTTGGTTGGAAATTTAACATCAATTGAGTTTCCATTAAGCTGGAAATCACAGCTTAATAGTAGTTTCTAAAGATGTGATTTTAGCAAGGTATTTGCCTTGGCACAGTAATAATAGTAATACAAATGCATTTACAAACTCCTTTAAAGTTTACAAAATACTTTTCTATACAGAGGCGTGTGGTGTCATGGAAAGACTTGAGGGTTTGACTTCAGACCTGGCCATGAACCCCGATTTAGCCATTTACTTCCGATTACTCATTCTTCCTGAGTCTCGGGTTTCTCATCTGTAAAATGAGGATAACACCTGGGTTGAAGTGCCGTTGTGTATATTAAATAGGATTAAAGACCTTAGCATGAAACAGTCGCCTTCCAAACCCCAGTGGTGAATCTTCACAATTTTGGTAGAAAGGAGGTTTCTTTAATCTCTGTAAAATGGATGAGTCAGCTGAGGCCAGGTACCTGGTCCAGGGTCCCCAGCTCTGTTTTATGACTCCAGGTCCAGGGCACCTCCCTCCTCCCAGGGGCTTCTGTGGCAAAAACGGATACAATACCCCATGTGGCTTGTCAGGCATGACCACTCAGATGCGATCCAGCTTCCATGGTGGCAGTGATTTCCCAGCCCCTTTTCCCTCTGACATACGTGTGACGCTGCAGGGCTCCAGGTTGCCGGGGCATTAGCCGAGACCCCATCCCGTCCTCTCCCACTCACAGAAGCCCAAGGAGGGAATGTGTCTATGAATGGGGTAACCTGCAATCCCCCCCATCCCCACGCCCCGCCCCCCGCAGTGTTTTACTGCTGATAGCAAGTTTCTTTGAATGCATTTCACCACCGATTGCAACACGCCATGGTTAGGCACTGCCCTGTCTGAGCTGTCTTCTAGGGAGAATAAGTAAGTCATTTTGTAGTAGAGGGTTTGTGAATGAGAGTGAGGAGAGAGATGGGTGGGACCCGTGGGAGGCTAGAAAGTGCAGGCCCGAGTTTGCAGGCAATCAGGAGTTCCTGAGTAGAAAGCAACAGGATTAGAGCGGCGGTCTGCAGGACGTCTGGGAAGCCAGAAAGCCCGGGAGCCAGGAGACCAGTTGGACTCTTGGAGTGAACGAGATGGGAGGAGATAAAGGTTTGAACCAAGGCAGTGTGAATGGAAAGGAATAAACTTGAGACTGATCGGATATGCATGGGCAAGCAAGGAGGCCAAAGGGGCCAAGTCAGAAGCAGGAGTTTCAGAACATGCCGCCCCGTAGGCAGTGGGGATCCTTCTTTAGTTTTATTTTTGTACAAGTGAACATTAAAATGAGCTTGCAGCCCCAGGACTCAGTATCACGTTGCTGGAAAGCAGACAATCCAGACGGTGTGAAAAGGCAGAAAAAAGAAGCACAAGCTTGTAGCACAAAGTTCGTGACACATGAATAGTCTTTTTCTTTTAACCAAGTGTGGAACTGTCCGTGTAGCCTGCTGCACTGGTTTCGGATCCTAGGCTAAGTGACTCTGTGGTTAGTCATACACACATGCAGCTATCTGAGTTTTGAACTTGATTCTGAACATTACAAGTGGGTGTCCGGTGATAGGGAGGGAGTATGCGGTGAGCTGCTACCCTTGGCAATTGACCAGCCACTAACTAGAACATTTGAAGTGACAAAAACCGTACGTTGAGGCCATCCGATAGCCTGTAAGTCTCATGTCCGTGGGGACAGTCTCCTTAAGGGCAGGGATTTTTGTTTTGTTCACTGCTGTGTCCCCAGCAGAGACCGGAGCTTGTTACTTAGTAGATGTCAGTGCATGATTGTCGTACGAGCGTGTGGTTCCCCGCAGAAGCCCCCGAGCTGGGCACAATGCCGATTGCATAGCAGGGGCCCAGCAAAGGTTGACTGAATGGACTTGATGTGAATCGGACAGCATTTGGACTAGTGAAGCTAATTTCTCTTTGGTTTTATATTGTGCAAAACACAGGAAAATAATGTTGGGTTGATGATTTTTTATGAAGCAGTAACAAAATCACGGTCGTTCTTTTGCTAGTGATGACCTGGAACAGTTCATGGAAAGTCAAGGCGCATCCAGCCCAGGTATCCTCATTTTAACCACAAGCCTCAGCAAACCGTTCATGCGACTGGAAAAGTATGTTACTCTCTTGCAAGAGTTGGAACGGCACATGGAGGTAAGGGAAGGCAGTCTCCCTCCAGACTAGCCTCGCTGAGGAATTCAGAGAAAGCCTTGGTTTTGCATTTTACTTGATCCAGTCTTCCCTCTTGCTGGGCTTCTAGTTTCCCTCTTAATGCAGTGAAATAAAAAGGGGACATTCCTTTTTTTGCCCCCCCCGAAGATTTTTTAATTTTTACTTATTTTCTTTCCACTTTTATTGGGGTATGCTTGACAAATAAAAACTGTATATGTTTAGGTTGTACAATGTGATTTTTTAAAAGTGTACAATGGGATGGCTTAATATATGTAGAGATTGTGAAATGATTGCCCTGAGCAAGTTGATTCACACCTCCATTGCCTCACAGTCATTAATTTTTTTTATGACGAGAACACTTAAGATGTACTGTCAGTGAATTTCAAGTATACAATACAGCACTATAAACTGTAACTACCATGCTGTATGTTAGATCCCCAGAATTTATTCATCTTACAACCAAAAGGTCCCCATCCTTTACTAAATATTCATGATCATTCTCCCTCCCAGCCTCGGTGCTGCTGCTTCTCTCAAGTTGACTTAGGTTTTCCTCCTCTGTAGATGGCGGTTCAGTCAAAATCAACCAAGATCTTCTGTTGTTCTGGTATATGAACCAACCTGATCTGGGGAGATAAACAAAGCAAAACATCAGAAAATATAAATACTGCTTTCACTACAGACAGGGATAAGTATCTCGAGAGCCCTGCAATCATTGAGCTTTCTGACTCTGGATTATGCTGGAACATTCTGGAATTTCCTTAAAGATTTATAAATGAGTCCAATATTAGGTTATGTGTCTACGTATCCATAGACCTTCCTCAAAGTTCCCTCGCATTTGTGTTTATCAACTTAGAGTTGACTGGCAACAGCTGTGGCATCACTGTAATCTTTTCTAAATATTAAGATTTGCAATGAGGCCTGGTCATGGAATGCTGTTTCAGCAAGAGACCAGGTCCTTTTATTAAAAACCAATCAACAGGGATAGCTTCTAGAGTCGTCCTTGCGCCATCGAGCATGGGTGTTTGAGTTGTGGGTGGGAGAGGAGGGCCCTGCGTTTACCCTAGTTGCTCTTCCTGTGTCTGGGGAAAGGTTTTGAGGTTTTAAAGGGTTTGATTATCTTTAAAGAAAAAGGTTGCACGCTGCCGGTCTTGTCAGCATTTGTAAGGATTGAAAGCACGTACTTTGAGCAAAACCACATTCTCAGGTTATTTGACCTGCCGGAAAGCTGGAGGCAGTGGGGAGCTAGTGAGTAAAGCCTGCCGGAATGAAATTTCAGTTAGGGCTTGGGAAGGTGTTGACCTCTGGATGCCTTTCCAAAAGCTAAACCAGTTTGCCGAACCGTTTGAGGTTTGCCCCTCCTTGCTTATCGCAAAAATCCAGAAACCAGTGGCCTCAGTTTCTGTTACCGCTCAATGCTGGAGTGCTAATACACACTCAATTTGAGGCGAAGAATCTCCAGATCGCCCCCCCACCCCCACTGCCTGGATCCTCTATCTTGGGCTTCCTTGAATTGGAGCCCGTCTACACTGCTGCCTCCATTTGCTGCTGCTCACCTGCCTTTGGCTGCCTTCCATTTCCCACCATCAGCTAACCCACACCCTTAGCGTGAGTTCGCCACCCGGTGAGACGCTGTCTCCTGACCCAGGTCCGTTCGGCTCTGTGTTTTCTTACCGAAGGCTGGTGGAGCAGCAGACTTTGTCCTTCCGTTATTCTAGCTGAATCCCAAAGGTTAGGTAGACATCTACTCCCCAAGTCAGGTCTACAGCCTCTCCAAGAATCTCCCCTTTCCCTTCATGAGCAGTCATGGAGATACGGATTCCTCAAAGCCGTTCTTGAACCTGTCCACCTGCTGGGGTTGTAGGTACCATGGGATTGCAGACTATAGGTACTACTGTGGCTTACAAAGGAGCACAACGATACGGAACCTAGAATTTTGTTCCCACCTGCCACATTGAGCCTGCAGAGGGAAAATGGAGGCATTTTAGGAAGTGAGATGGGATTGATTTTTCTCTACCCACCACTCAGTTCCCACAGTTCCCCACCTCTTGTCATTTCTTAACAACATGGCCTAATGATGCCCCCGGACTGCTGATTAGTTATTATCTACAGTCTCAGGAACCACACCTAGTATGTTGTGGCCAAATCCATGACGCGCCACCAGCTGTCTTCGTTTCTTGGTCACCTGCTCATTGGAGGCGCTGAGATACCAAGTGCTTAAGCGCCGTCTTATTTTGTGATCTTTAAATTAGCCTCCAGTAAAATGGACTTTTTTCTTTTGGCGTACAGTGCAATGGCTTTTATCACGGGTGTAGATTCGTGTTACCACCGCTGCGATGGAGATATAGGATGGTTCCATTATCCCCTCAGATTTCCTCTGTCTCCTTGCGGCCATGCCCTCCTCCCACCCCTGACCCCTGGCAACGGCTGATCTGTTCTCCTTTAATATTGTTTTACAATGTATTCCTTTAATAGGATACGCACCCAGATCATCAGGATATTCTGAAAGCAATCATAGCATTCAAAACTCTCATGGTAGGTGACGCTCTCAAATTATAATTCTCCGTTTTGTATGCTTTGTTCCTAAAAGAGTGACTTGTGCGTAACGTTTCTTTCCCTATGCAAAGGTCTTTAGAGTGGAAACAATAAGCTTTGGCGACAGTATTGCCGTGATTGCTTCATTTAATTTTGTCTTCCAAAAAAATCATGCTTACCTGAAAGGTTGCCAGGCTGAAGGTATAAAGCGCTCACATTTGAAGTCTCTGCCACATTAAGCATTGTTGTGTAGGTGGGGGGTTTCCTTTTGTCTCTTTGTCTTTACCCCCATGTCGTTCACTTTATGTCTGTGCAACTTGTCTTTCACTGATTGGCATCAATACTGGATTCATCTATTTATGCCAAAAGGTGTGAGTATATTCTTTGCATATGAAAAAGAAATCCTCCATCAAATCTAAAAGGAGAAAACCTACTAAAAATGCAATTGCTTTATATAGATTGCTATCAAAGCTACCTGTAATCTTGTATCTTGAGTGTGATGGTTAATGTCTCCTTGAACCCATTGATGTAAAACCACTTGGTGGCATTTTAGGAGAAAAGGTAGTGTTACTTTCGGTGATTGATTAAGTTTAGTTTCATTTTTTAAAGATTATTTATTTGAGAGAAAGAACGCAAGCGGGAGGGGCAGAGGGAGAAGGAAAGAGAATCTTAAGCAGACTCTGCACTGAGCACGGAACTGGATGTGGGGCTCCATCTCAGGTCCCCGAGACCATGACCTGAGCTGAAACCCAGAGTCAGATGCTTAACCGACTGTGCCACCCAGGCGCCCCCAAGTTTAGCTTCATTTTAGACATTTCTGTACCATTCCAAGTGATTGGGCTCTGTGCTTAGGTATGGATTCTTGCTGTAAGCTTGTGATGCAACATTCACCATCACCTCAGTTTTATTGCTGTTCAAAGTTCAGTACCTGACGTGTCCACAGGTAAAGAGCAAGTTGAAAACCAGAGTAACATCGCTGTTGTCATAGGTCAAAAACAGTGGCTCAAGGGGCGCCTGGGTGGCACAGCGGTTAAGCGTCTGCCTTCGGCTCAGGGCGTGATCCTGGCGTTATGGGATCGAGCCCCACATCAGGCTCCTCTGCTATGAGCCTGCTTCTTCCTCTCCCACTCTCCCTGCTTGTGTTCCCTCTTTCGCTGGCTGTCTCTATCTCTGTCAAATAAATAAATCTTTAAAAAAAAAAAAAACAGTGGCTCAAGCTAATCGAACAGCCCACTGATGCCCACAGCGTTTATTACTATTTGTGTCCTCTTTATTTTGTCCTATGTAAATGGAATATAACATTCCTTTTTAAAAAAGGAGCATGTCTTTCAGACCATTTTTCCATGTTGTGAAGCTTGCTTTGATGGTCCTAGTACATTTACTGCCAGTATCGATGCTTCAGAACTGTGTGTACAGTGAACCGATGTCTTCCAGTTTCCACGTAGCTGAAAGGGGCAACAAAGATTTTATAGAAAACACACCCCCAAAAAACTATGACATTTATTTGGAAACAGTAACATAACTAACCATATGCTCATTTTCATATTCGACTTGGAATGAATACTGTTAAATTACTCTAAGAAATAACTTCACACTTTCTGAAGCAGTGATATTTATATATACCGTATTCATATCCCACATATTGTTTCCTAGCTTGTATTTTCAGTTTGTATGTGTAGAATTCAGTTGTATCTCTTTTTCACGGTTCTCTTAGGAATACACATTAATTTAGTATTGTTTTCCCATACCAATCTACTACTAGTCCCTAAAGTACAGGGCCCTGCCACAGTGATTTAAATCCGTCTTTTAACGACACAAACGCATGGCCCCTGGTACCACCTTATCTTGATGGTTTGGCAAAAGTAGCTCTTCTGCACAAAACATTTGGTTAGAGAGTTAGGATAGTGGATCTTGCTGTCTGTTGGGAACACATCATGCTGAGGAATAGGGACTCTGTGGAAATCGGAAAGTCCAAAGCTTTATCTCACTTTGGTCTTGTTTTGGGTCTGTTTCTCAAGAATTCCTATTCCATTACGTTCTGCTTTCGTTCTGTAGGGCCAGTGCCAAGATCTAAGAAAGAGAAAACAGCTGGAATTGCAGATACTTTCAGAGCCTATTCAGGCCTGGGAAGGAGAGAGTATTAAAACCTTGGGAAATGTGCTGTTTATGTCACAAGTAATGGTGCAGTATGGGACGTGCGAGGTAAGATGTTTCAAATCTCAACGCCATTGGTTCCATCTTTCCTGGGGTTTTTTCCTTGATGTGTTCTTCCATCGAGGTCAGGTGCTCGAACGTTCGAAGAAACTGAGCAGATATTCCTTGCCCAGCACTCTGCTAGGTGCTGCAGGACATAGGAGGAGAGAACACGGGATGATCCCTGCCCTCAAGGAATGCCTTACAAACAGACGGAAACGCAAGCTGCAACTAGCGAACAGACCCAAATAGTCAGTGAAGGTTGTGTGTCTCTGCAGTGGATTCCGCAGAAGTTCAGCGAAGGGAGAGAGCAAGAAGACCGTATGGAGCTAGGGCAGGAGGAGGGCCACGAAGAGAAAAGGCGAGGATTTCATAAGCTCGAGGCCATTCTTATCTCAGGAGAGAACAGGAGCGTGGCCTTTTGCCACGGGACAGTGGGGAAGCCAGTCGGCTGGGAGCAGAGGAAGCGAGCTGGGAGAGTGAAAGGGAGGGAGCGAGACAGAGTCGGGTTTTGAGAACCCCGGGCATCGGGCAAGACCCGTTCAGATCCACACAGCGGGCAGCAGGGAGATGTTAGAGGCTTGAGTCGTAGAGAAACACCGCGAAGGGGGTGTTGATGATACGTAATCAGATGAGCATGTGTGTCAGGTAAACCGGAGCGGAGGGGGCTGGCCACAGAAGGACCAGCTGCGTTACAAAGTGAGAAGCACCCCCCCTCCCCACGGAGGTGGTGGGGGAGAAAATGAAGCCGCAGGGGGCAAATCTGAGCCCCATTTAGGAGGGCAAGTCGAGAGAAAGCAGTGCGCTATGGGCTGGAGGAGATGATGAGTGTCGCCTTAGGCCTGTTCACTAGCAGGTGACCAACCGCAGGTCTCCAGGTGGAGAGGTCTTGTAGCAGCTGTTACCGCAGTAGGGGAACGCGGGTGGGAGGGCAGAGTCAGAGGCAGGCGTGTAGCTGTTCCTGACAGATGTGCCTTCCTAGGAAGTAAATATCCAGAGAGAAGCACGCAAGGCTGAAGATGGATGATGTCTTTTAGGAAGGGGGCAGAGTAGGGGAGGAAGGGTGCTTATGTCACCTGGCATGATTTATCGGGTGTTAAAATTGCCTTCCCGGTCCCAAAACATCTTCCCATAGTCCCTGACAGGTCTCTGTCAGAGATTCATTACTTGGGGTTAACAAGCGATCTCATTTAAGATGCAGATGCCCTGGGGAGGGTTAATGTGGCCACGAGTCTAACTATTAGTCTTTCACACCTTTGGGATAAACCTCTCCGTGAAGGGAGGAGGAGCCAGTGCCCGAAAGAGCCGACAGAGAGAAGTGGGGGCGTGTGTTGTCATGGAAACCCCGGCAGGGAGGGGCGGTGGAAAGTGGTCAGCCTGCTGAGTGCTGCCGAAGGTTCAGAGGTCAAGGAGTACGGAGACCAAGAAGAAGCCATTGGATTTCGCTAGAAGGCAGTTATTGATGACTTTGAGAGGGCAGTGGGGCTGCAGTTAGGGAGGAATCAATGGGGAGAAAAATGAAGGCAGCAAGTAATTTGGCAAGAAAATGTCAAGGCATGGGGTCCTGGCATCCCTGGGAGACAGTGGCAGTCTGGTTCCAGAGCCCCGCCGTAAAGCCAGCAGTGCAGTGAAGCCAGTCAAATCAAGTTTTCGGTCTCTCAGGGCATATAAAAGTTTTCTGTACGCTATCCTCTAGTTTATTAAGCGTGCAATAGCGTTATGTCAAAACGCAGTACGTACCTTAATCAAAAATACTTTATTGCTAAAAAATGCTAACCATTATCGGAGCCTTCAGTGAGTCATAATCACTGATCGCCATAACAAATACAGTAATAGTGAAAAAGCTTGAAATGTGGCAAGAATTACCAAAACGTGACAGAGACATGAAGTGAGCAAATGCTGTTGGAAAAACGGCGCCTGCGGACTTGCTCCACGCAGGGTTGGCTCAGACCTTCAATCGTAAAAATCGCAGCATCCGCGAAGCGCAGTACAGAAAGATGTGAGGCTGCAGAGAACTTGCTAGAAGAGTGAGCCTCGAAGGATTGCCCTTCTCAAGTGCAAGGAAAGAGATGGAGAGAAGCATAAGGATCATTGTAGCTAGCACGGCTGGCGTGTAAGCTGAACAGAATTTTTTTGCACCTACTAATCGTCTGTTTAAGGGGTTCAGAGAAGCCCTTCTGTGTGAAATTTCCTTTTGTGCCATTTTCAAAAAGTACTTACTTCTTCGCGTTACACGGGTACGATAGTTATCTTGTTCTTACCGATTAAAAGTAATTTTATGAATAAGAATTTAATACACGTGCTAGAGCAGGGGAAACTTCCTGTTGCCTGAAAGCCCCTTCTGTTTTTGCTCCTTTTCAAAATAAAATCATTTTCATTTTGTGACCCCAGAGCCTTGTGCCTTGGCATGAACCGTGTGACCTCTCAGGCATGCGTCCTTGGGAAACAAGCATGGTTATTTGTATCTAACTGTTATGTAGAGGAAGAGAGAGAAACCATGGGTTTGTACTCCTTTCAAAGCAAAATTCAACTAGTTTGGTGCTTCGAGGT
This sequence comes from Ailuropoda melanoleuca, assembly GCF_002007445.2. Lineage (NCBI taxonomy): Eukaryota > Metazoa > Chordata > Mammalia > Carnivora > Ursidae > Ailuropoda > Ailuropoda melanoleuca. The sequence goes on along the minus strand of NC_048238.1, from coordinate 98,099,413 downwards.
TGGGTGTCTTTTTTTAAATGTCACTGTTCGTGTTTCGTTGCCTTGCATAAGCTCTGTCTTATACAACAGTGACTCCAGAAATTCTTAACAAATAAAATGTCCAATTTCTGTTTTCCACTAAGCATGTGTCATTTCACTTTAGGAAAAAGAGGAGCGGTACCTCCTGTTGTTCTCAAGTGTCTTGATAATGTTATCGGCAAGTCCTCGGATGAGTGGCTTTATCTATCAGGTTAGTAGATTTCATATAAAGCAAATAGCAGGACCCAGAATGAAAACAGGTTTCCATCCAGATGCAGCATTTCCACTATGGCATTAAAAGCTCCAGCCAGAGAACACAGAATGTTCTGACCCTTTGTTGTAATTAAACAGCTTATAAGAGCAGATGTTCCTTAGATCGGAAACCTTTATACTGCTGTAATGGGTTTATCTTCAATGTCCACTGCTAGGTTATGAATGTTTAAATAGAACTCTAATTAGCAGCCATGTTTCACGGGCTCATCTCATATCATTATTGCTGAGAATCTGTAAAGCTGGGACCCACTCCTATGACTGTCCGATTACAGTCATATCACATGATTCGAGGTTCTGAGGTGCAAGTCGTGAAACTGCTTAAGAAGTTCAACTTCCTTCAGCCTGCTCCCCAAATATGGAGGGCCCTGAGTTACGGTTGACTGTTATAGCTGGCGTAGCAATGACTAATTTTCATAAAATTGGACTTTTAAAAAAAAATCTTTACTTTGTTGACTGATTCTCCCACAAATGTGTTAGAAAAAAGTAAGCTGTTTGTAAATCCCCACCGTATGGTTTAGGGCGTGTGAGCAAAACACAACCCACATTTCCCCCTTGCTTTCTTGTCTAATTAAAATTGAAAACAGGGAAACATACTATCTTTTGACAGGCCAGAGAAATCTGTTTAGCTGTCATTCAGCAGTGATTCCCGAGAGGGTCAGAAAAATCTAATAGACATAAGCAGAGGTGCATATAACCACAGAATTAATGGATATGTTCTTTTTCTGATAGGGAAAAATACCAGTAGCAGGAATGGTGGTGACTAGATTAGATGAAATTGAAGGGAATGACAACACATTTGAAATCACAGGTAGGTAATTTTCTCTTTTTTGAGTAGCTACTTGAAATCTTTTTTGGGACGAAGTGGGATTTGAATAAATAAATGCCATTATTTTCTGTGATAATTCTATGAGCGAGCTTTACCGGGCACAGCAAAGTATGTTAGCTCTCCTGGGATAATTAGGGTCCAGCGATAGAACACAGTCTCCTGGTCATTCAGAAGCCTCGGTGTTGCCATTAGTTTCAATCTCTTCTTGCCCAAGAGCCACTTGTTAGAACCACTTGTTAGAACTCAGAAATAACAAAATGGACTGATGTAAATGCACGAACTCATCTTTTGGCCTGTGGTCCCTTTTGCCAGGCCCGTGTGACTTCCTTGTGATGGTGGTATGTTTTGTACGGACACAACACAGGGGCTGATACTGGGATGATGGCCCCGGGCCTTACCCCCTTCTTCCCCAGTAGGGAGCCCGAGATTAGATGTTGGCCTTGTTTCAGCTTGAATAGTGGGTGAAGTGGTACGGTATTCTCACGGTAGGCTGTCAACGAGATGGGCTCTGTCCTTAAGTGTTTGCCCTGTGAGTTTGTTTCCAGTTTTAGACAACTTTCCTCAGATTCTGTAAGCAGTAGAAGTCAAGGGCATAGAAGTTTCCACAGGGTTATCCCCTAGGTGTGAACCTTCCTGAAAACAGACACCCAAGTCTTAGTTGCATCAAGTCTGTGTATGAAGGAGGCGAGCACAGGCTTCTTCTCGCCTCTTGTTTCCAAATGCTCCCCGTCGGGCAATGCAGGTAACATGGAGAGAATCGTGATCCACTGCAACAACAGCCAGGACTTCCAGGAGTGGCTGGAGCAGCTGTGCAGACTGATCCGGGGACCGGCCTCCTGCAGTTCGTTATCCAAAACGTCATCGTCATCTTGTAGCGCTCATTCCGTAAGTGGTCCCCTGGCGCTGTCCGGGCATTGTTAAGGCTCTCGTCAGACCTGCCTGCAGGGGACTTACGAGAAGCAGTGAGCATGGCCATAGCCTTCAGCTTGTCTATATTTGTAGGTTTCAAAGTACAGTAAGACCTCAATAATTCTGATTTCTTGTTGTGGCCCATCCAAATGAAGACAAAGGTGTACCGAGAGATGTGCACTTTTGTTTGACGGTATTAAGGGACTCCCTCTCCCCACAAACTGCTGGCAAAGTTTTTCTCATCCGAAATCCCACTAGGATATTTTGGTGACACACAAAATTCATTTTAATTAGCAACTGTTAGTCTCCTATTCATTGTGTGCTGAGTCAAAACACGGTTTACCCTCACCAGGACTAAAGCCCCACCATGTAATCTCATTTATGCTGCCACATTCACTAGGTCACCTTCAAGGGTAAACTTTCAGTGTTGCCTTCTTCCAAGTTATCACAAATTTGGAATTCCTGGAATTGGAATCGATGAGATTTTACTGTACTTGTTGAGTGAGAGTGAAGATTGCCATGTTTTCTGTTAACACTCAAACCGGTGATGCCAAAACTCCAGTCTCCAGCACTGTGTGTGGTGGTGGGAAGAACGAGGGCTTTGGCATCAGACCTGAGTTCAAATCTTGGCTTTGTCAGTTGCCAGCTAGTTGCTTTGCTTTGCTGAGGTTCGTCTTCGGTCATTCTGCTGAAATAACCTATTTCGGCACCTAGTCGAGCACCCAACGCACGACTGAACCCATTCGATGTTGACTCTGCTTTCCTCTCTTCTAAAGGAAAGCCACCCCTGGCTTGAGTGAAATTCCAGAAGAGAGAGGGAAGACAGGATCATAGGATGTTGAGTCAATGTGGTGCTGTTCCTTAGAGACCCCATAAGCTGGACTGGAAAGTGCCAGTTCTCAAACTGGAGACTTTTGTTTTCCTACCTTTCCTTTTCTATGGCTGGCTTTGCTGATCCATTGACACTGTTGCTGTTCTCTTGCCGTGTGGCCCAATGTCGGGGTCAGATGGCAGATTGCCAACATCTCATCAGACATTTTCCCAGTCTTTTAGCTCTACTGGACAGCCCCGAGGACCCCTGGAACCTCCTCAAATTATAAAACCATGGAGTTTAAGTTGTCTACGACCTGCGCCTCCACTTAGACCATCAGCAGCACTAGGTTATAAAGAGGTAATTTTGCTACATATGGTATAAAATGCTTCTGACAAGCTCATTTCAATGTGCTAGAATTTATGCTAGGGGATACATGTCAGTCAGTTGTGAATTGTTAGACTCAGGGATTTCTTGTTTCATAATTTCCCTTTTCCCTAGTGTCCCTGTACAGATATTTATCAAATATCCACAGGGTTTATGTGCACTGCCTGAGTTCCCTGGTCCCCTCCTGAAGTGCCTCTGGTTCATCTTTCTGATGACACAATAGTTGTAAACTTTGGCAATCACGTCCACCCATCTCAAATGAGAGCCACTTTATTTGACTTGAATTTCCACCCAAGCAGACCCAATTCTGCATTTTGGAGCCTTTATGATCTATTAAAGCCAAACCAAGAAAGTCTTATGGGACCAGTCCATGAATCTGAACTGTGAGGGTGTGGACTTTTTGCTGCAGTTGGGAAGGGAAAAGAATTTAATGAAAAGAATGTCTTTTAAATAGAGGCTTCTAGACAACAACCTTAGAGGGCATTGGATATTTGGGTAGTGTGGGGACTTCATGGTTCTTTCTATTTTTCCCTGAAAGCTGTGGTTAGGAATGTCAGTCACTAGCTTCTGTTGACTGTGGGGACTGTTACTTTTTCCATCCAAACAGTGTTTTTTTTCCCCCTAAGCTTTTTCTCACCATTTCAGCTTTCAGTAAAGAGCCTCATTTATTAGGAACTGTTCTTTACCTAGGTCTTACCGAGAGAAGGTTTAAGTCTATGGCAGTTACGAGGCGTGTCTTAGAATTAGGGGGCAAAGACACCGTATATTTCTATATCGAACGTGTGTTTTGATGCGTGACACAGATTTAGCTCAATTTTAACTTTGTCTCGATCTCAAACACCGTGCTGCTGTTTCGGTTAATTGTTGCCTCCAACTCCGAGTGCAGTAAAAATAAAACAATCTTTGGACACCGGAGGATTTTTTGATCATTTCAACTGGGCACAACAGGAGAATTAATGCTCGAGCTGAATCCTTATTACGTACCTCTGTTCAGAATGGGGCCAAGAAACAGTCCCACAGGTTTGCTTTGGAAATGGACCAGTGATACCTGAAAGCATCCAATTTTCCTCTCTGATTACGTAAACTGGGAGTGCCACTTCATAGTTATCTGGGTCCCCTTTTTAACGATGGATATTTTGTAATTGTCAGTTACTAAGTTCAAGTGAAGGTGAGCCTTGAAGGGTAAAGTTGACTTAATCCTTCACAGAACTAATCCATTAAAACTAAGGCATGATCATGTTGTTTCTGCTGGGAGAAGAGAGTTCTTAATATATTCTTACTGTGTAGTATGTATTTCGGTTATTTTCAGTATTTGTGATTCTGCACAGAACTGTATTCCTTGGGCTTTTGCATGACGATATTGCATCTGAGACTAATGTGGGAAACATGATATTCTCTCTGTGTAATTGATGATAACACTAACATTTCAAATGTTGTTTTAGAATTATTGATAAATGGATTTGGTCATTATAACCATCGACCTCTCACGCTCATCTTCTCTTTCTTTACATATTCACTTTAGAGGATGTCTTATATCTTAAAGGTAAGGGTAGAACAATATCTTTGGCTTACAGTGACATCATAATGCTGTGCTGTAACCTTTGATGAATGAAGCTTTCCTTTATGCTTGTTTTGTCCCTTGTTCTAATTGGTGGCTAAAATATGAAGATGCAAATCTGACATGTAAGTACATTCTTCAAAAAAGCAGGCTTTTGTGAAATACGTTTGAAAACGTCATCCTAGATGCCCTAAAAATGCCTGTTTTCTTTGTGTGTATGTGGTTTTTAATGCTCTTTTTCCTGTTACTCTTGTCATACGGGAGTTTTCCGTGTCTATGTGTTTTCAAGTCTAAGTGGGTCACTGGGGCTAAGTGGAAGAAATTAAATTCTTTCTTCCATATATTTTAAGGTACTGATTATTATCCAAACACCACGTATATGCATCGCATGGGAGATTGGGAGAAGAATGGTCACCGGGGTCTAAGATTCTAATCCGTTTACTTGGACACGTGATAATAGACCCTGGTTATTCAGATGGCAAGAGCAAATTCAATAATTCATGGCTCTTTTATCTCCTCATTAAAAATATGGCTTTCTGTATGTATATTTAAGCTTGGGTCTACACCCATGACTCCTGACTGCAAGTTATTTATCCAGAGATCCCTCATTTGGCTCTTCTCTCTCACTTCAGGGAAAGTATTCAGTCCCTCTGCCTTAATTTTCCCATCTGACAAATGGAAATTAATATTCTTCTTTGTGGGACTGTTGCTAAGGAAAATGTGTTTAAACCGCTTGGAAGCTCTTTGAAAAGCAGAATGTACTACAGTTGTTATTTAATTCCCTTAAAACTGTATCAGTGAGGACTATAAAGCAAGTTAGGAGTACGGTTATTTCCCTAGGATCGACACCCACTACTTTCTGTACAGATGGCACCTGTCCCTATGGCAATTGAGAGGACAGTGTCATTGCCTCTGTTTTATGTAACCTTTTAGAGTTTATTGGAGCCATTTTTATTGTGTACATTATTAAATTGTGATGCATTCTGGAAACTGTCAAAATAAGAGAGCCATTCGGTTTAATTTCATTTGTTCTTTTTAATTTGTTTTTGGGGGGAGAATTCTAATTCATAAAGACACCTCTATCCTTACAGGAGTCTAGTAAAAGCCCCAAAACGATGAAGAAGTTTCTTCATAAAAGAAAGACGGAAAGAAAGCCATCGGAGGAGGAATATGTGATTCGGAAAAGTATGTGTTTTATACTTTTGGACAGTCAGTTATGGATGAGCTGGTGGAAGAATGTTGTTGAAAGCAGATGATTAGAGCAGGTTGTCCTCTCTATCACCTGTTACACAAAGAAAAATGCACACGTTCTAGGGTTTGGTCACCTCTGAGCTTTTTGAACGAGCTGCCTGCCGCTGCACTTCATGTGATCTGAGGCAGACGCCCTCTGTGTGGCCTTCACGTTCCATAATTTTGTCCCACCTGGTTCAGAACCACCAAAGGGTCCCGTTTGCTAGGGATACATTTTTTTTCCCCTTAGTTTCTGATGCCCAAGATGTTTTTCCCCTACTGAAATAGAAGGCTGAAATCCTTCTGGAAGTTTAATGCTCCCTGACGTTCCCAGTTAGCCGAGGAATCAGCCTGCTACCGTGTAGAAACAGCTTGATTCCGAGGCGGACTGCACAGTCCGACGGCCGGGCCACATGTACGCATTTGCCTCTGCGGCTGGGACCAAGGTACTTTGGGACACACGTGAAGGAGTAAGTGATGCATCACAAAGGGTGTCTCAGCCACAAATACAGTCTGGAGAAATCCTTGCCGGACTCCAGCTTCTGCATGGCCCAGCCCGCCCCCGGGTGTGCGCATCAGCCCTCTAGCAGGGTTCCACCCGCCCCCACCCCCAGTCCCTTCAAGAAGGAGTCGGAGGGGGAGGGGAAGGAGGGAGAATCATGCTGGCTGGTTAGAAAAAATGGGTGCGGTCTATGGGGGAAATCTTCCTAGAGAAGGGAAGCCTTGCAATTTGGAGGAGAGGTGGGCCGTGGTGTATGTCGGGTGAGAACCGAGGCTAGTGCCATGCCCGGTGCTGTCGTTGTGGCCCCTCGGAGTCTAGTAAAAGCCCCCACATGATGAAAAAGTTGCCTCAGAAAAGAAAAATGGAATGAAAGCGGCCAGAGGAGGCTTTCTGGTCCGGGAAGCCAGGCCCCAGCTGCTGAGCGCACTGCGTCATTTTGGGGGTCCAAAGACGGCTGCGTCTCTCTGCAAAGTCATTATTCATTAAATCCGACAGGTACCGCTGCTCTGGAAGAGGACGCGCAAATCCTTAAAGTGATCGAAGCTTACTGCACCAGCGCCAGTTTTCAGCAAGGCCATGGCTCAAGTACGTTCCCCCCAAACCACTTTCTCTAATGAACGCTGCTTCTTTTTGGCTGCTCAGCGCCTCTTTGAAAAAAGAGAAAAGCAGGTGACCCTGTGCGGAGGAGCACTTGCAGAACTGCATCTTTCCGATAAGGTGCTTTGAGCTGCCGGGCGGCGTGTTTACCCGCTGTTTCTTTTTCACCCAAAGAGAAAAGAGAGACGCAAGAGTAAAAGAGTTGGAGGTGATAGAAATGAAAAAAAAAAGTTTTTTAAAAAGTCCTTCTCGTTTGAAGTACACAGATGCCTTCACCAGCACTAGTTAGGAATTAAAGAGCCCAGAGAGTTCCTGTGTCTGTGAACTGATGCTAATCTCTTCTCATAGGCAGATTTGGAAAGGAAGTCACAATACTATCTTTGATCAGCTGCATATTTAAGCGAACAGTGCTTCACCCAGCTCAAGTTTCAGAGTTGCTCTGAAAATCTGGAAAGGTAGCTGCTTAGCAGGGGCTGTTTGGAATGTCTGCAGTTTACAGGGAGCTATCAGGGAAGGGTACCCCCCCCCCCGCCGCCTGCCAGCACCTTTCAGGCTACAAACCGAAAGCGAGATGAGGTTTTCTAATTGATCCTTGAGCTTTTTATAAAAATCAGGTCGCATTTGGTTCTGCCTTGGCTTCTGTGATGATAGACATTCAGGAGACCTGGTGTGAGGTGTTTGCATCGGCATAAGCAGTGAGTCGTCCACGGTGCTCCCTGTTGGACAGCTACGGACCAGTCACTCGAGTGGGGGTGGGGATCCCTTGGGTGGATTGCCTTGACCGATGCCTTCAAAGTCACATGTCCCTAAGGCTGGCGTGAGGAACACATTTGATGTCAGACTTAACACGTTTGACCGTGAAGAGAGGCCTGTCCTACGTCCTGCTTCACAGACAGGTCCTGGCCGTGGCTTTGGGCACGGCCAGCTCTGAGAACAAGTCTCAAGGAGGCAGGAACGGAAAGGGAGAGCAGTTTGGGGTTTGAAAACTAGGAAAGAGAGCAGGACTGGGAGACAGTCGAAGAAGCATCCCTTGTACAAAACGTGACCTCATCTGCTCTCCAGACCCGCTGTCTTCACAGCGACAGTGCCCGCAGATCTGTAGGAGGCGCAGGCAGGTGTTCTGGCCTCAAGAGGCACGTTTCCGCCCCTCCTGCCTAGCCTGCCGCTGACACGTGGCAAGGGTCTAGCATCATGGCGACCTCCCATCCTCTGTCCCTCTCCCGCCGGAAGTCCTGTTTCCCAGGAACTGACTGCTGTAACTTCCCGTGGCATTTAAGCAGTCAGTCCGTCCGTCTGCCGTCTACTTAGTAAGCACCTGCGCAGTGCTGGGCCCTGTGGAAGGCACAGACACTGCCACGTCAGCAACAGCGAGGCAGTGAGCGCACACAACTTGAAGATTGAAGATGAAGGGCTCGTACTCCAAGAGGAAGGATCCAGAAGTGAGGGGGAGGTTGGAGGTGCAGGAGCTGTCTGGTCCAGTCCCTTATCTGTTCTGTCCCCTCTTCCATCCCCAGAGCCTAGAGACAGTCTGAGCAGAGCCATAAGGATGCCCACGTCTTTGTGCTGATGTGATAACCCCCAACCCCCGCTCTACCCTTGACCGAAATGGGCTTCACTGACAACATGTCCCCCACCCTGGCCAAAATCAAATTGATGTATTTGTCTCTTTTCTCATGTTAGGAAGATTTAGTCAGCAAATGTTGGATGACTGTTCTCTGGGTACAAGGCAGCAATGTGCCATCACCAAAAACCCCTCAATGACAATAGTAGAAGGGGCCAACACCTAGAGTAGCCTTGGGTAACTCTCCCCTCTCCTCCCTCTCGCAACCCTTGCTTGTAGGCGCCCGCAAAGATTCACTCCCACAAGTCTTACTCCCCGAGGAGGAGAAACTCATCATTGAAGAAACCAGGAGCAACGGCCAGACTATCATTGAAGAGAAGTGAGTAGAGCGGGCTACCTTTCCTGATTTGTGTGGGGGCTAGAAAGAAGGTTCCGGCAGGGCAGTCATCTGTTGCAAAGCCTACACTGAAGGACAGTCCCTCCTTTCCAGGTATATATCCTTGTTTGTTCTCACGAAGTTGGGAGCTGTGAAACGGCTGCCCCCCCAACAAGGGGAAGGGGGAAGGGAGGCAGAGAGGGTGGAACTCTCTGCGTGGTGGCAGCCCCCTATGGTAAGGTGCTTCAGGGTACGCAAGAATAGCACTCCAGATGGGTCTCGATGGCACTTGGGAAGGCCACAGCACCAATTTCCCTGGTCAGAGGGATGCTTCTCACCTTTACTGAGTCAAACACTGGACTTTCACATACTTGACTTATTTAGAATCCTACAGAAACCACTGAGATAAGCATTACTTTCACCACTTCTCCTGAAGTTGAGGCTCAGGGAAATGATGTTCCCAGTCTACATTTGTACCCCAGGCAGGTGACCTAATGGGGGGAAATCAGGTTAAGTACCTATGGGCTCATAAAATAAACACAAAGTAGCCAAATAATTCATTTGTTTAACTTGAGTCATTTCTGAAGTCAGGCCTACATTTGCATAGGACAGCATATTTCAAAGTGCTCGACACCGTCAATGTGTTTTTCCATCTGGTATATGAAGTGATGTGGCAAAATGGTAAAGCTCTTGGGCTCAAGAGAGCAGCCCTGGTTCAGGTCCAGATTCTACATCGTGTTAGCTGTGTGACCTGGGGCGAGCTTCTTTACTGCTCTGTGCCTCGGTTTCCCCATCTGTAAATGGGTATGACAGTAATAACTTTAAGGTTTACTGTGGGGTTAAATGGAAGAATAAGTATAAAGGCTGGCACATGATAATCACTCAATAAATGGTAACAGTTGTAATAATAATTGTTATGAGAGCTATATTAATCCCCATATCAACTTTATGAGGCTTGTGGGGCATGTGGTATTATCCTCATTTTGTATGTGAAGAAGGTAAGACAAGGAGAGGAGGAGAAGGAAATTGCTTACCCAAGATTAGAGGACTGGTAAGTGGTAGGATCAGAACTGGAACCCAGATCTCTAGAGTTCTTGTCCAGGGAGAGAGCCATCTGGGAAGTAACTGTCCCGTGACTGAGCCAGGGCACTTTATCCTCTTTTGGGACAGATGGGATCTTCTAGAAATAAAACCCCTCACTTTGTGTCATGTAGGGTTGTGTAGGGTCGGAGAGGTGAAAACAGCAATGCCATCACATAGATATCGTAGGATAGGCAGGGTCTCATGACACCCACATTACATGTTAGGTGATGTTCATTCCTGCCCCAAAGAAAGAATCAAAACCTTACGATGAGCCTTAGTCTCTCCCAAGCTGGGAAGCAAGTGGCCAAGGAGGAAGGCAATAGAGAAAAGGTGCCATGACATGGCATTCGAATGACCATGCATGCTAGCAGTCGTTTGCCCATAAAAATAAGGACCACAAGGACCGTTCATAGCAGTCTCTTTCCTGACCAGCTAGAAAGTCCACTGCTTTTCAGGATCTGTAGTTCTCGAAAGCTGCTTTTATTGTTAAGTTTTACTTAACAGTATTTCAGTGCCAGCTCTTAATCTCTGACCTTTATGTTCTAGGAGTCTGGTCGATACTGTGTATGCCTTGAAGGATGAGGTTAAAGAACTGAAACAGGTAATGAAATACAAAAGTCATTTTCTCGGGTCATATAACAGGAACAACGTGATGAGGTGGGGATTTTTCTTGTGTCTTCGAGGTGGGTTTTGTTGATTTTACCATGTGGTCCGGGGTTTAAATTTCTCAGGATCGTGCCTATACCTATTTAGCGGTTTACAGTAAGGTCCCCTACTTAGTTGCAACTTTCATGTCCTCTGACATTTGTGAACAGAATTTTTAAAAAGCTAAGTCATCCGTGAGTGTGTGAGTGTAAAGAGAGCCATAAATCTTGATTTGTGGGCTCCTCTGCAGATGTGGTCCAGTGCTCCACGATGCACACTCTTCCTCGTGATGGGGTAAAGGATGGACTGGAGGGGGGAGAACAGAGACTGGAAGGCCACTTGGGAGGTTGTCACAAAACTCAGGATGAGACACGATGGAATCCTGAACTGAGGCAGTGCCGTTGAGGCTGCCCAGGAGGAAAATGGATGCAAAGGGAGGCACATCGCAGGGTTAGAGCCTGTGGAAAATGATGCCGTGGTGTTGGGATTAAGAGGGAGAGCCAGGGATTAAAGATGAAGCTTCTTATGTGGGTGTCTAGTTTGACAGGGTGGTGCCCCTCACGGAGATCAGGAGCCACAGGAAGAAGAGAAGTTTGGGGTGACGGTGGAGACACCGAGTTCACTTTAGGACGTAATGAGTTTGAGGCGCTTGTAAATATCAAGTTGACACTGGGGGCTGTGGGCCTAGTGCTTGTGAGATGAGATGAGGTCAAGCGTCAAAGGGATTTGGGAGGCCCCTGAATTGAGTTGAAGGAGAAGAGACACTAAGTGAAAAGACAGCTGAGTTGGAAGAGGGCCCAGGCCAGAGCCGTAGAAGACGCTTACACTGCAAGCAAGAATACAAAGGCTCGGCCAGAGAGGGGTGGGAGAAGCAGGGGGCTGCCTTGCCTTAGAAGCTGAGGGAGAGGAGCCCAAGGAGGGAAGGTACGGTCGGTGGTGAAGGCCGCTAAGAGGATGAGCAGAAGGAGCCCTGGGAAGGGACCCCTTGGTTGGGGAATTAACAAGTCTCTTGCCATCATAGGAAAATAAAAGAATGAAGCAGTGCCTGGAAGAAGAATTGAAGTCAAGAAGGGACCTAGAAAAGCTGGTCCGGAGGCTGTTAAAGCAGACTGATGAGTGTATTCGGGCCGAGTCCAGTAGCAAGACCTCCATTCTTCCATAACCATCACTGTGCAGCTGGGCACACGTGCCTCTGGGGCATCTCAGAATGTCCAATTGAATGATTTGTTTGCTCACTTCCTTGGTTTTTATTTTGTATCTGAGTCAGTCCTTCTCTCTCTCTCTCTCAGTCACACTCTCTCTCTTTCTCTGTCTCACTGTTTGCTTGAGTGTTTGTTGTCATTTGGTTATTGGTTGGTTGTTTTCTTTTTGACTGGGGTAAAAGTGAGAGGTGCTGGTAGAAGTCTCCCCAGAGTCCTTTCCATTCAATAAGAAAAGGAAAACTAGTATAGGCAGATGACTTAAATGGTCTTCAGACGGCCTTCAATTCATAGTGCCTCTTCACCAGCCATTACCCGCCCTCCACCCTGCCCTGTCACTCTTTTGGGGCTGGCCGCCATATCAAAGTGGCCGGCCATGGCTTAGTAAATGTGAACTTGACTTTTTCTCTCATGCTTTCTTGTATCTGGAAGCCCCTCAGTACCCAGTTTAAGGAGGGCAAAGCTCCTTGAGCAATGACTAGGGCAGACTAGCACATTTGCCCAGTGACCCGGCCACCCTGCCCTGACTATCATGTGCCACCCCTCAATGCACAGTTTTTTTTTTTACTGCCCTATGTTGTCTATAAGGCCAAGAAAACAGTAGCACCCTTATTCCTTTTGTGTGGGTTTACATTTTCACTCTATGGGGCAGAAGCTCCAGTCATCCCTGCCAACACCAGACCTATTAGCAAATTGCACTAGACAATCTTCCCTTTCTGCCTCCGAGTTGACCATCCCTGCCCAGTGCATGATAGGTTTTCCCCCCTGACCTTCTGCCTCAGTTTTCTATTTCCCCAGTGCTTTCAGCCAACCATACGAAGCTTACTTTTTGAGAATATAGACCGTGAGCACTTACTTCATCTACATTGTATATTCAACTTGTGACTTCTCATCCTTGAAAACAATCTGCATTGAGGAGATATCGTGCCCTAGTAGACCGCTTTAATTCACTTTATCGCTCTCCCAGGTATGCAGCAAGAAACTACAACATTCATCAGCCTCTTGGAGTAGGACTTGAAGTATTATTTGCAGAAATGTGCTATCGGTCCTGTTTGTATGTCCACAAGGAAAGGACCCCTCTAGTGGTCGTGTGCTGGTTGCTAGGGAAGCTCAGTATTTGGAACTGGTCCCCTAAAGTCGCGCATTGACTCCAACGGTCACCTTTGTAAGTGTCTCCAAAATTAGAACTGTGGTAAACCAGGTTTAGAAAAGGTTCCCAGAAGAGCAGAACACAGCCAAATTCGGCACAAATGAAAGTCGGCAAAAGGCTCCAGGACAGAGCAATGCAACCCGCCTCTCTCTCTCCCCAAGACAGTTGCAGTTGGGCAGGGGGGCAGATCACTGGAAAGAGAGGCAAAGAGCCAATGGACTGGTCAAAGTTGTCTTCTGGATACATTTGATGGGCGCCAATAAATGTGGGTTTTGCAAATGGTGTTCAGAAACCACACTTGAAGCTTGAATCCCCCAGCTTGCTAAGCTCTTTTTCTTTCTAGTACTGGGTGGGGTCTCAAGTTCCCCATAGCTACACGGTACAGGGCTGTTGCCTGCTTGCTGCACAGGAGAAATGACACCATCCACAGGAAGGGGATGAGTCCTGCAGTCCCCCATCAGCCAACCACACGGCAGCCATCTTTGAAAGCTGAAAAACGAAGAAGATTTCTAGAAATGGCCATTGTTCTGTTTTTAAGCCCAGCAGCTTAGACATGCCGTCCTTCACCTAAAAATTAACAGCAACCACACAGATCTGAGCATCTGCCCCGCCTGTGGTTAATCAATGGCTTGCAGTAAATGCACAAACTATATCCATAGGGAACATTTGTTGTGATTACAAAGTACTTTAGTTGATAAGGTATAGGATTGCTTACAATATTGAAAAGTCTTTATTTTAAAGCGATGTGTACATATGCATGTTTTTGGAACTTGGCCCTTCTGAGGAGAGGCCCTCGGTACTCTGGGTAGTGAAGCTTGTGCAGAGTGGTGTCCGCGCTCACACATTAAGCAGTAATATAAAGGAAATGAAGCCATGTTAACCCGAGAGCAGTGTCTCTGTAGTTGTGTTGTTTACAATACTCTATAAGTGGGTTCCTGTTACCCTGTAATTAAACTGCTGCCCTTAGAGGCTTTTTAGTTCCTCTTCCGTCATGTCCCTTCTTACACAAGCTCAAATTTTCTAACTTGTTTTTATTTTGAAGACTTTTAAAATGGACATTTTCAATAAATAAGAATAACGATGCTTTATAAACTAAGTCCTGTGTTTCATTTCTTTACTTTTCCTTGCTAGCCGGTGTGCAGAAAGGTTTCTCATGCAGTGACAGCTTCCTCCCCCATGTACTCATTAGCCGTCCACTCTCATCGGGTCCCCTGGCCACCTTCCACCTGTTTCCACCAGGGCAGGTGATATTTGCCCCCCACTTTGCAGAGATAATGCATGCCATGAGACAGAACCTTCCTTAACTTCTCCACCCCCCTCCTTCTGGCCCCAGCCCAGGAACTGTATGGACACCATTTTCCGTCTGGTGTTAGGATTTTGTTAACCAGTGATAGCCTACATTTTGACCACAGTTGGGATGCTGGTGTCAGCTGTCAAGATGCAAATATTTGCTCCACCTCGAGACAGATGTGCTGGATATTATCTGTTGCTACTCAGCACCCCTTCCTTCTGCTTTTGTGTTTCTCCCTGGAAGACTGAAAAAAAAAAAAAAGACCTATCTCAGACTCCCTTGCAGCTATGGTTCTCTATACAGTGTGGGTTCTGATACATTTTCAGTTCTGCCAATGAGAGGCCTTTGCACAACGTTTGGAAGGTTTACGTTAGGCAGAGGCCATCTTCCTGGGGCTTGGCAGCTGGAGGGCAGTCCCAGAGACGTGTCTGTGGCCTCTGTACTCTAGCTTCCGGTGTGTCCACTCACAGTTTTGTGCGTGGGAGATTGTCGTGGCAGCGGTGGTGGTGGTGGCGGTGCAGGGGCAGAAGCCTCCTCGACTAGATTTGGATCACAACTACAATACAATGACCTTGAAGCCATTAGTCCAATGGAAGCTCCCAGACTTCGACTTCTGTTGCCAGTGATTTTGTGGGCACCGAGTATTACCTTTCTGCTTGGGATGCCTTTGGCGGTTTACGTTTCCTGCTCTGAAGTAGTAGGTACAATACGGCACGTCCCCGTGCTAGGCCCTATCCCAAGTGTGTTGTATGGTGGAGCTCATGAACCCCTTGCAACCACCCTGTGCGTTATTGGTTAGCCCCGTCTTACAAAGCAACGGAGGCTCAGATGTCAAACAAGATGCTCGTATGTGTGGAGTTGGGATTCGAAACTCTGGTCTGTCCACCTCTGGGATTCACGTTCTTTCCACCATGCTTTCTCCTCTGTACTTGGCACCTACTCTCGTGAAGTCACTAATGAGCTCTTAATTGAAAAATCCGGGGAACACTTCTCAGTTCCTGTCCTGACATCTCCATGTTATGTGACCCTTGCCTCCTTGATAAATATCTCCTTCCTTGCTTTTCTGATCCCAACTTTTCTGGCATTCATTGAACCTTTCTGACCACCCCTGCCTTCTTTGATGGCTCCACCTCCTTTGCTTGTCCCTTGAACATTTGCTGATCCTCGACACTTTCCTTCTTCTCTTCCTTTCCATGGCCTCTTCCTGGACAACTTCGTCTACTCCTATAACTTCATTGATCAAAATGCAGGTGACTCCCATGTCCGTATTTTTCCAGCCTGATCTTTCTCCTGAGCTCCAGACCCACGAATGCAGCTACTTCCCGGACAGTCTCAGCTTGGATGTCCGACAGCGCCTCAAACTCAACATGTCCGAAACTGGACTCCTCTTTTTTATTCCCAGATCTGCTCCTTCAATGTTTCCCATCCCAGTGAACAGCACCCTTGGCCACTTAGTTGCCGCAGTCAGGAAAATGGGCATTATCCTCCGCTCCTTCCTCTCTCTCAACCCTGTGTAAATTTATGCATTAACTCTTCATAAGTCCTAAACATCCAGTCTTACCACTTTTAACCCTGTTGTATCTCCCGAATTCCTCTCCGTTCTCCTGACCATCACCTGTTCTGGGCACTTGTCATCTCTTCCTCGGACTAATGCATCTCCTTGCCTCTTGTGTCACCTTCTCTAGTCTGCCCTCTTTGGTGCCAGTAGCATGCTTACCTAAAAGGGCGATGTCATTCATTTGTTTAAAAATTTAATCTCTTGCTACTCCCCACCACACAGTAAAATTTAATCTCCGTGAATTTCTCTTAAGTCCTGTAATATGCCTTTTCCTGCCGAAAATCCCTTTCCCGTCCCTGTCCATTGAGCAAATTCTTTCCTTTCCATTTACAGTCAGCTCATTATCGATGTGAACTCATGATTTCTAAAATGTGTGTGTATATATGTGTGTCTCTGCATATGTATGTGTGCATTTATGTGTATGTACTATGTATGTTTTTATGTATTAGGATTGCCAGATAAAATACAAGATGCTTAGTTAAATTTGAATTTCAGCTGGGGCACCTGGCTGGTTCAGTCAGTAAAGCCTGCAACTCTTGACCTTGGGGTCTTAAGTTCAAACCCCACGTTGGGTGTAAAGCTTACTTTAAAAAATTGAATTTCAGGACTGCCTGGGTGGCTCAGTTGTTAAGCTCTGCCTTTGGCCCAGGTCATGATCCCAGCGTTCTGGGATCCAGTCCTGCATCAGGCTCCCTGCTCAGTGGGAAGCCTGCTTCTCCCTCTCCCACTCCCCCTGCTTCTGTTCCCTCTCTCACTGTCAATCTCTGTCAAATAAATAAATAAAATCTTTTTTAAAAATTGAATTTCAGTGATGCAACAAATACTGATTTGGTATAGATCATGTCCCAAATATTGCATGGGATATATTTATACTAAGTTTTTCAATGTTTACCTGAAATTCAAACATAACTGGGTATCCAGAATTTTTATTTGCTAACTCTGACAGCTTTTGTGTGTGTGTGTGTGTGTATAAATATACGTATTTATAGTTAGTATATATTTATATATGTTATATTCCATATACATATTTCCACATAATACATATATTTCCATATTATATTTCCATATTTATGTATATATTTCTGTATTTTATATACATATATGTATATATGTGTGTGTGTGTATATATATATATATATATATATATATATATATATATATTTCCTAGGATCAGTGACACCCTAATAGCAAGGAACACAGTTAGTACCCAAAACTTGGTTTCTAAACACTTACACTCTGGACTGAAAGGAACCAGAGCTCCTTGGAGAAGTGGCTGATTCTATGGCTGAAGAAGGGAAGGTATAAGATAAGCCTGGAACATCTTGTGCCAGAAAGTCACAGAATGCTAAGAAAAGAACTTGACAGGGCCATGCCTCAAGGACACAGGGGCCAACTTGAAGAGGTTCCCACTGGCCAAATAAAGGTAAATTTGAGCACCAAAATAAGGATAGTAATGAATTAGAAGACACTGAAAAAAGTAGAAATCTATGAGTGCATGCTGATAAATAGTAAGTGGGGAGAAAGGGAAAGCTCTTGTTTACAGGACCATGCTGAGTGTTGACTAGTCAATGTGGAAGGAACCCCAGAGTTGGAAAATCATCATTTTGCAAATCATACTAAAGACTGATTCAGGCAATAATGATGCTCAGATGCTAAATAGAGGGGAAAATGTTGATGAGGAGAAAGATACTTGGGTGGTCTCGAAGTGTTCCCCCTAAGACTGCTTACAGTTACAAAGGGGAAAATGGTAACTTTAGAGTGCAGAAACTAGACAACACCAAGTGATCAAAATCCACATCAGTGATGAGAGGCAAATGGCCATTGTGCACCTCCAGATGGAATTCGCTGAGAACACATCATGCATGTGATTTGCCTTCCAGGAAAGCATAACTAGGAATTAACCATGAGGATGCATCACACAAACTCAAAATTAGGAACATTCTTTTTTTTTTTTTTAAAGGTGGACAGATTGTTATTAAGGCAAAAATGTCCATGTCGTTAAATGCAAAAAAAGGCTGTGGAAATGTTCCAGATTAAAAGCGACTAAAGAGACAAGTAGATTCACTACCGGACCCCAGACTGGATCCCATACTGCAAGGGCAAAGTGATATAAATGGTGTTACTGTATCACTTAATGGAATTGGAATACAAATGGCAGATCAGTATCAATGTTAAATTTACGAAAGTTGGTAAATGGACAGTTGACCCTTGAACAATCTGAGGGTAAGCGCGCTGACCCACCCCCCGCCACAGTCAAAAATCCACCTATAATTTTGACTCCCCCCAAACTAAATTAGTGGCCTATTACTGACTGGCAGCCTTACTGATAACATATAATCAACATGTTTTTTGTCTGTTCTATGAATTATATGCTATATTCTTACAATTGAGTAAGCCAAAGCAAAGAAAATGTTAAGAAAATCTGAAGGAAGAGCAAATACATTTATAGTACTTTATTCTATTTACTGAAAAAAATCCAAACCTGTGTTACTGGGGGCTCACCTGTGCTGTGGTTATAAAGAAGAATATCTTTATTCTTAGGAAAAACACGCTGAAGTATTTAGGGGTGAGGCCATGGTGTACACAACCTCAAATCGTTCAGGCAAAAAGATACACTGTTATTTATACTATTCTTTTTGCAACTTCTCTGTAACTTCGAAATAATTTCTAAAAAAAAAAAAAGAGTGAGCTTGAGTCTTGCCTTCTCAGGGAATCCAGACCCCAACAGCGCTTTCCCTGTCATTGCACTGCGCTTCCTCTGTCCAGGCAGAAATATTCGTGGAACGAGCAAATGTTCCAAATAATTCGAACGGGGAACCTGTGAGAACTTGCCTCAGTGTCTACAGCAGAAGCCCACTGGGGGTCTGCACTGTCGGTGGCCTCGAAGCCCGCAGGGTCTGGTCTGTGGCCCAGCCTCCCGGCCACCTTCTCACACTTGCCCCGCGGGCCACCTGAGGCACGCCGTAGCCCAGGATGCCGCGGAGGGGCCCCTCTGGGAGAGCAGGCGGGAGGGCGGCTCATCTCGGCCTTCTCCTACACTGGGCCTCTGCATGAGCTGTGCGCCCACTCACGAGACTGGTTCCCACGCAAGGCCCTCTGGGAGCTGACTCCTGTCCCCTGCCCTGAGCCCTTCATCCACGTGCACACCGCTATGCTTTTGCGTGTTCTGCTCTCTCTCCCTGGGGCTCCTTTCCTCCCTGCAACATCCTCTAAGACTCAGTCTGTGCCACCACTCCCGGAAAGCCTTTCCTGACACCTGCCTTCCCCGGCTTGTCAGAGTTGCGTGTCCTTCGCGTGTATCACCTGCAACACTGGTCCCTAACCCCTGCTGCAGCGTTGACCCCGGGCTTTAAACATTTGCGGGCTGTTATGCAGAAGACTGTAAGCTCCTTGAGGGCAGGGACTAGATCACATTCGTCTCCTGTTGAGCACAGAACGTATAACGTCAATCAGTGTGGGATGCGTGTGTGGATGGATTAAAAAAAAAACAACTAGTACCAAGAAGCATGAATCAAATCTAAGCTAATGGGGCACCCGAATGGATCAGTCAGTTAAGCGTCTGCCTTCGGCCCAGGTCACGATCCTACGGTCCTGGGATCGAGACCTGAGTCAGGCTCCCTGCTCAGCGGGGAGCCTGCTTCTCTCTCTCCTCCCGGCTCATTTTCTCTCTCACTGTCTCTGTCGCTATCTCTATCTCTCCCTCAAATAAATAAAAATAAAATCTGAGTTAAAGGTTGCACATTGGGCTTCAAAAAGGTTTACAGCAGAGAAGTACAGAAGATAGGAATAGAGTTTGTGACAAAAAATTACTGGACTTTCGCTGGGGTTACTGGGAAGGCTAATTCAGTGTAACTCCAGGAGTGGGCGGTGGGAAACCCGCTGTATATTTCACTGGTGTTCTTGCGAGTTGCCTACTGGGGTTACTCAGAGAGGTGTGCTGATGTCCTTTAGATTAGGAAGCAATGATCACAGTCTTTTTTTAAAAGAAACCTCCCTTGTATGTATATGCCAGATATTCTTTATCGATTCATCATCAAAGGACATCTGGGCTCTTTCCATAGTTTGGCTATTGTGGACGTTGCTGCTATAAACATTTGGGGAGCATGTGCCCCTTCGAATCACTATGTTTGTGTCCTTTGGATAAATCCCCAGGAGTGCAATTGCTGGGTCGTAGGGCAGCTGTATTTCTAACTTTTTGAGGAAACTCCACACTGTTTTCCAGAGTGGCTGCACCAGTTTGCATTCCCACCAACAGTGAGGAATTTGAAAAACAAAATAGATGAACATAGGGGAAGGGAGAGGAAAATAAGAGGAAATTAGAGAAGGAGACAAACCATAAGAGACTCTTAACTCTAGAAAACAAATAGGGTTGCTGGAGGGGAGGTGGGTGGAAGGATGGGGTAACTAGGTGATGGGTATTAAGGAGGGCACTTGATGGAATGAGCACTGGGAGTTCTATGCAACTGATGAATCACGAAATTCTACCCCTGAAACTAAAAAGAAGAAGAAGAAGAAGGAAGAAACCTTCCTAAAGGCTAAATGTGGAACTGCTCAAGCCAGCTGAAATATCTGACAACCCCAAGGCTCCAATGGGTCCTTGTTTTTGACAATGAAACTGTAAGAGTCCTTGCTACACACAAATCTACTATAATGTTACGTATGTGATCTAACCGTGCCTTTCTCCCCTTTCCCTTTCCTTCAAACTGGCTGTGGGCTTTGGTCCACTACATGGGCAAAGCCTGTATTCCGTGGTCTCAGATGTCGCAACCACTTTAAGATCCCTTCCTGTCTGCTTGCACCACCAGCTGCAGACTGGTGCTCTGTTCCGCAGAGCAGACTCTGCTGGGGACTTCCTGTGAGCGATCTCATTAAACCCCCACAAACCTTGCCAAGCAGGCATTCTTATCATCCCCGCGTTCCAAACAAGGACACTGAGGCCCAGAGGGGGAGACAGGACTTGACATGGTTATAAAGTTGGTAAAACAGCGGAGCCTAGATTAAGACTGTTGTCTGTCTGACTCCATGTGCCACCACTACACTCCAATGGCTATTTCTGGGGTTTCTATTTATTTTTTAAAGATTTTATTTTTTTATTTGACAGAGCGAAAGGAGGGGGGCAAAAGGAGAGGGAGAAGCAGGCTTCCCCCTGAGCAGAGAATCCAACGTGAGGCTCGATCCCAGGTCATGACCTTGAGCCAAAGGCAGATGCTTAACCAACTGAGCCACCCAGACGCCCCCCTCTGGGGTTTTTAAAAAACGTTTTGAAATTTATTTATTTATTTATTTATTTATTTATTTAAAAAGTAGGCTCCTTGTCCAGCGTGTAGCCCAATGAGGGGCCTGAACTCACGACCCCGAGATCAAGACCTGAGCTGAGATCACGAGTTGGACGCTTTACTGACTGAGCCACCCAGGCGTCCCTGGTTTTGTTTTTTTAACTGGTGGTGTGTCTCACAGAGAAAAAAAAATTCTACTTAGCCTCATGTTCCATGTTTCTGTGTCCCACAGTACTTCAGAATGCCCTAGAGGCCCAGGGAGGTGTGACCGCCAACACAGCGGTATCAGGCCCTGCAGAAATAGCCAAATTCAGTGCGAAATGCGTTCCCTCCTGAAGCCCGGCAGTCTTTATGTTGTTTTCCTTTAACTGGGGTGCCCCGTACTGACAGCTTGCTAGGGAACACTGTTTGCATTTTTAGACATTTGCTTCCTACCAAGTAACAGTGATAGGAATATTTCGTACTTGTTCATTTTCTTTTTATCTGGAAATAAAAATTATTGGTCATTTCAAGCATTCCCTCCCCATCAACCCTTAGATGGGATGTAAAAATAAAAATGGGATGAAATTAGATAACTTATGATCAGAATATTATAGTTAGATCAAAAACGTACTCAAATCCCCATCATTTATGAGAACAACTTTGAAAATGTTCAAGTGAAGTTTGCAAACTATCATGAACCATATAACAAAAATAGATGATTTATCTTTTAAAGATTTTATTTTTACGTTATCTCCACACCCAGCATGGGGCTCGAACTCACGACCCCAAGCTCGTGTCACACACTCCACTGACCGAGCTGTCCAGGTGCCCCCCAAAAAGAGATTATTTATTTTTATCTACAGTATAATTTGCAGTTATACTCCCTGAGTACAGTTTTATCATATACATGTTGTTGACATAAAATATTTTTCCAGTATTGCAAATTTATGCTTTAACCAACACACAGAATTATTTCATGAACTACTTAACCGAGTTACAAGCAGGGGCATTTATTCATTCATTTTTTTCTTCATACAATGAATCAAGGGCCAAGTCTATTCCAGGCCCCGTGGCAGACCGTGGAGTCACCATGAACAGGTGAACAGGACAAGGTCTTGGTCCTCAAGAAACTCACAGCATAGTGGAAAAACCTCAACTTTGGTAAGTGCCATGAAGCTCAGTGCAGGGTGCAGTGGGGGAGGGGATGGGGGTTCCAAGCAAACAGCATGCCTGGGTCCCAATGCGGGAGAGCATATGTAGCCTTGCTTAGCGGAACTGAGGGTTGGAACTTAAGACGTTGAGAGAGGTATTGGCAGGAGATGATGAAGCAAGGGAGTGGAGAAATCAGACTTCATTTATTTTTTTAAAGACTTTATTTATTTATTTGAAATAGAGTGAGAGCAAGCAAGAGAGAGTGCATGGGGGAAGCAGGCTCCCCACTGAGCAAGAATCCTGACTCAGGGCTTGACCTAGGACCCCGGGATCATGACCTGAGCCGAAGGCAGATGCCCAACTGCCACCCAGGTGCCCCAAATCAGACTTTTATCTAAGAATTCACTTTGGTGGTGCATGGAGAGTGAATGAGAGGGAGCAAGAGTGGAGGCAGGGAGGCTAGGAGGCTGTTGTTGTATTCCAGGAGAGAGATGACAGTAGTGTGGACCAGGATAGTGGCAGCAGAGATAGAAAGAAGTAAATTAATTTAAGGGCTATTTAAGAAATAGGGGTGATGTGTTTATGCTGGTGGGATTAGACATGGGAGTGAGGACGGTGAGAAGTCAAGCCAGGTTTCTGGCTTGGGAAGAGGGCAGAGGAGGCTGCCATTCACTGGAATGGGAAACACTGAAAGTGGACCCCATTGTGTTGGGGGAAAGATGAGGAGTTCCATTTGGATGCATTGGGTTTGAGGGGACAAACTCCAGGAGGCAGGTCAGAACCAAAGGCATAAGGGTGGTGGTTGAACCCATGAGCTGGGGGGGGAGGTGGGGAGACAGCCCACTGTGAGCATGTGGGACAGGAAGAGAAGAGGGTAAAGGGTGGGACCGGTGTTCTTGGAAAGGACAAGGTGACCTCATGAAGAAGTAGTCCCAGAGGTTGACGGCAGTTGGCTAGGTGAGGTTGACGTGCAGGGGAAAGTTCTGGACGGGAGCTATGGAAGGTGTCTTTTAGTGAGCAGTAGGAAGCATGGGAGCAGAAGAAATAGACTAGAAAATGTAGTTTTTGTATCTATAGCATTCCTTTTGATAACAGATATCGTTAGCAACTTGGTGACCAGACGCAGAGATAATTGGGAGATAGGATGTCCGAGGAAGAAGAAGGTAGGGTGAGGTGTGAGGGTAATATTTAAATCAGGGTGTGTGAGTATACGAAGACTATAAAAGTTTCGTCCGGGCTGCACATGGATTCCCTTCGCAGGAACCCTACGAAAGGGGTAATGCCACTTGCCCACTCCCACCCCCGTGTCTCACCCCTGCGAGCTGGGCAAGTATGGCTGTCTCCCCAAAGTGGGCACTCAGCCACCGTGAGGAAGGGAAAGTCATGGCCCATGGATTGTCTCTTCTGTCTGGACTGGGCCAGGCCCTCTTCTCAGCTGGACCTGGGGTCCTGACCTTCCTAAGGGAGCCTCATACCTATGAGAATATTATGACCAATGTCTCCTTGCTGCCATGGCCGCTGCCCCGCTTCCTTCAAGCGTCCTGTGCAGAGGACGAGGCTGTAGATGGATCTTCACTCCGGAGGACAAGACAGTACTGAGGACATATCCATGAGTCCCTGAATCAACCAGTGTCACCTCTGCTCATACCAAAGTTCTCTCGTTGAAGACGGTATGCAGCCGAGCAATTTCAACGAGCACGATTGCGGCCTTGTGTTAGAAATTCCTGCTAGAACGTCTTCAAAGTGACTCAGCCCAGGAGGGGCTGTGTGGTCCACGGGAACGAAGAGCAGAGCTGGTGGGCAGAGTGGACCCCCGCCTCCTCATTCCCCTTTCTCATTCCTACAGTAAGATTTTCCTGCTTGAACCTCTGGTGTTTGCTTTAAGCAACGCACTCGACCAGTAAAGATGAACGAGCCACTCTGGGTTTCTTGGAGGAGACCAAAAATAGCTCTGTTGGCTTCAGTGGAAGAACGGGGGGCCAGTACCTCTCCCCAGTTTGTTCCAGCTCCGTTTCCTCTCGCCCAAGATAGGACCACCTAGCCAGCTAGTAAAGAGATAAGCAACGGCTTCTCATGGAAGGCCCTCCCTCCAGCCTCGCTTAGCTGTGATTAATCAAGAACAGAAAGTCTCTTTTTCATCCAGAGCTGGCTGGAAATAAAGACCCAGATTGCTTTTCACCAAACGAGCTTCGCACCATCCATCAAAGCCTATCGCAGACTGCCAGGGAGTGTGCCGTCGCCAAGATACTTTGTGGCGTAAGAAGCTTGAGCGCCAAGTTCACGAACACATCACAGAGGTTGGGAAGAACCCCTCCAAATGGCTCCTCCGCCTCCCCCAACCCCGCCGAGGGCTTTAGGTGCTAGATGACAACGATAACGTTAAGGGCACTTTATTATTCAAAAAAATAAATAACAAGATCATCACAAGTTCACTCTGGAAACAATGGAGACTGCAGGTAGATACGAGAGATTTCCTTTAAATACAGTCATTCCGGGAGGAGGAGTGGGCAGCCTCCGAGCCGCCGCCTCTGCTCTCCCCTCCCGCCTACAGGGGTGGCGACGCGACAGGGTTGAAATAAGATAACCGAATAGCAACAGCCTGACTGTGTGTGTCTGGGGGGGCGGAGGAGGGAGAGAATGAGTGTCAGGGCGGCTGGTGGGGGCAGGGTTTTTCAGTTCTCCGCTGCATCAGACTTTCTAGAGCCTGCCCCCTCCATCGGGGCGGCTGGGACCCAGGGTCCGCCGGGACCGACGGCGAGCTGAGGCTCCCCGTTGCCCTTTCGCATCTTCACTGGGAAATCAAATACATTATCCACTGGAAGACACTGCATGCAAAGAAACGAAACGGAACTTAGACTAACGATCTGCTGTTTACTCAGAATCCAATCTGCGCATAATGGTCTCGTCTTTTCATGGGACTCTCTGGATGTCTGCATCAGTGGGCCTGCTGCTTCCAGAATATAAACTCTTACGGACCCGGGCCTGCCGGGGCTTCACCGCCCCGAAATTCCCTTCCTGCAGCCCTACATGCCTGGGGGTGTATAATAAATAGTTCTCCACGAGGAGGATCCTAGGGTTATAAATAGGCAGTTCGACAGGGGGTGGTCTTCACTGCTCTTTGCTGTATTCTGAAGACCACCAGCACGAGCTCGGCCGCAGCCTGCGAGGGGCCGCTGTTCAGAGTTTGAGTAAGCCAAAAGACGTGAAGCCGGTCCCATGGCTCACTTGGCTCGGATCAGTCACGTTGACGAACACCGAAGCACCGGGATGCAATTCAAAGACTCCTCCCAAGTGGATAGATTGTTGCCCGCAAGGTTTGGAGGAGCTGCGGGGGTTTGCAGCCCTGAGTAAGACTCTCTCGGATCCGCTCGGGGAATTCAGGCAGAGGCTGGCTATAAATGGACCTTGACTCGAAGTCGCCCGGTTGGAACAGAAGGTCACTTGGGCATAGATGTAATAGAGTCCTTGTCTTTTCACGGCCAGCTGTTTCCCATTTTCGAGGGTTACCAGGTTGCTGCTGATGGTGTAGTAGCCTTTCGGGGCCCACTGGAGAACTGTAAGGGAGAGGGGGCATTGGTGGTGAGGTGAAGCACGCATGGGTCCCACTCCAACAGAACATAGACTTTCCTGTTCGATACTGGCTTCCTATACGCCTGGAAGTTTGGGGCGCCAGGGATTCTTAAGTCTCTGGGGGAGCTGGGGCTGACTGATCTGCAGGGGTATGCATACTTAGGAGATACTCAGACAAAAGCCTTGCCGATAGGAGCACTGCTATCTCGCCTTCCTCGGGTTTCACAAAATCAAAGAGTTGCCAGTCTCTGTAGCTCAGCTGACAAAAGGAAAGACCCCATTTCTTCCTACCTGCTCGTGCTGTCGCAAACCCGACCTGCCTCCCACAGCAAGGACTAAAATTAGGCAAGGGAGTATGAAACTGAACCTGCCGTCTCCCTGGGTGTTTTCATCTTCCATTGTAGTGGGCGCCACCAACTTGAAAGTGCCTGTGTTCTTGTGGCTGAACCCGAGTACCCACCAACCGTGGGCCATTTTCTCGGCGGGGATGTTGAGTGGGTTCAAAGTAGTGTGTGCACCCGATTTCAAATCTCAGCTCCCACAGCGAGCTAGGCTGCCGGGCGCGGGGGTTGGGGAGAAGTGAAAGTACTGATCATTTGCTTCCTTGAGCCCTTTTTAAAAATTCCTGTTTGGCAATCTATCGGGTGTGAGATGCAGGCTGTGAAGACTCATCTTTTAGTAACAGGAAAGGCATCCTGAAATGTCTGACATTTCTTGGCCCTCCGGACCACTCCAGAAATGACGCTTCCTGATGATGTTTTCACTTTCAGGCCATGTGAGAAGCCAAGGGCAGTTTCTCTATCTTCAAGAGCACTGGGATTATCTTGGTAAATCCGTACCTAGTCTTTGTCCTTGCTGTGGGAAGCAGACCTAGCTTGTGGCAGCGTGGCCAGGCAGGAGTGGGGGGTTTGGGACTGGAGGAGGGGTGAGGAATGTTACTGTCTTCACATCTGATCCCCTGGGGACCTCCTGGGAGGCGGACCGAGAGATGCTGGGACCCTATCGACCCTTGGCCTTTTGGCCGAATCTGAGGGCCATGAAATCTATCCAAGGGCAAGGATTTCTGTGCCCGTGGGCAAAGACCAGCAGGAAGCTACTCTTTTAGGTGGTGTCTGTGTTGCAGTCAAGCAATCCGGGTGTGCAAGTGTCATGTGGACTGCCACCCTGGACAAGCCAACACAGCTGGGATGTTCTCCTGTAAGTGTATTTTCTGACAATGGCTACCTGGCAGAATTATTACATATGGTAGGAATAACTGGTATTAATGAAGGGCTTTCTGCGACTCTTCCGACATCTAAACCACAGTAAAGGAAGCTAAGGAATGGCACGTTCCATTTGTCTAACGAGACAGTATGACCTTCTTCCATAGCAGCTGATCTGATGCTGAGGGTCACCCTGTGAGATAAGTGAGGTGGCACATGGCAGTAAAGCGACTTGCCCAAGGTCACCTAGCAAGTGGTAGACACGGTTCTAAAATCTCAGTTCAAAAACTTCCTTTCCAGTGCTCTTGCTTCCTTGTCATGATCCGTGATAACCACGTATGTGTTACGCCCACTGAGAAGCCCAGGCTGCCTCAGAGATGGGGCGGTGTCTCCTCTCTGTCTCTGTCTCTGTCTCTGTCTATCTCCCTCATTGTATGTGTGTTTCTCTCTCTCTCCCCCACACACTCACACACACACACACACACACACACACACACACACACACACACACTGTTGAGAACTCCTTTCTGGAGCACTGCTAAATTTTTCCAAGACTGCTCTGATGCCCTCAGACTGCATTTATCTAGCGAGGGGGTTTCGTGCTCGCAGGCATGTTTCCATCCATTTATCAGATGCGACACATTCTCCGGCACCAGCTCTCTCAAGGTAGGGGTTTGGGAAAAAAGATCTAAGAGCTAGAATGATGGCAGAACGTATATGGAAATAAACTCATTCAGACGTGAAAAGATTACAGTACGTCGTCTGTTGTTACTTCATTGGAAAATCTAACGTCCTGGCACCTATTGATCTTTGCAGAATGATTTTACCTTTAATTTCCCTGAGGTTGGCCCCCGTGAGGCTGGGGTTAATCATACAGGGATTGACAGATGGCAGGAAGTACCCCCTGAGGCCCATTTACACACAGCGAAGAGGGGTTAGCATGAAGGATGGTCCCAGCCAGGAGGTCACTACCTGCCATCTCGTCTATGTTCTCAGAATAATGGTCCCTCCACCCAGCAATTCATCATTTAGAATTGGCCATTGAGCAAGAACATAATGAGAACATCGGGATTGCTTCCCACCTCCTTTTGTCCCTCCAAGTCCCATCTGTGCATCTGAGCTCACTTTGAAGACAAAGGAGAGCATATGAGAGGTGTATGGGTGGGTTGGTAAATTGGGCCCCAGAGGAAGAGAGGAGCCTGGTCATTAGGCTGCCCTGCTTCCACATCCCAGCCTTCCTGCCCGGGTGACCGGTCCAGGATGCTTCGGACTTACCGGACGCCGTGTTACTCCTGGCCTCGCTTATGACGTGGGCTGCAATTCGAGGATCTTGATCACCTGGAATGAAACCAAAAGCCAGCTGTCAGGCCAAAGCAATACAACGCTGCCCACAGAACTATTTGGTCTAGTTCCACAGCTATGTCTTAGAGACCGGGCTTAAGCAGGTTATGCAAAAGGAAGAGCACAACGGTCCAAAATCCCCTGTCACAGGGAAAGCTGGTTTCTAGAATCTGGACAACCGAATTGGCTATTTGCACTGATCCCATTCTTCTAATGGGTATTCAGGACCTGACTCCCCTTAACCTAAAACTTCTGGTCTTCGTGAAACATACTTTGAATCTTGCTGTTAGAAACAGCTCCCGTCCATTGGGAATCTCACTGGGCCCCAAGGTGGTGTCTGCCCGCTTAGCTCGTCTGACACCAACAGGGTCTGACATGGTCAAGCAACTGGCCGAACTATTGCACCTAGCTCAGGTTGTTTCTCCTGTAAAAACGTCACTCTTTAGTTAGATGTGCCGATATCCTATGTGTGGAGACGGTGTGGAAGCTTCTTTTTTTCCTCTTCCAGGAATGAGCCTGCTGTCAGACTTTGTAGGTGCCCTATAAATAGTGAACCAAATTGCATGACCTAGATAACCAGTTGTATTTAGTTGATCCTTTTCCTGAAGACTGCTAGGCAACAACCACGTGCATCGTTTCCTCAAATTTCACTGTAAGTCACGGACAACATGGTACCGCTCGATACATCTTACAGTCATTCTGAAGACGGAAACTTCATGGAGATCAGATGACCCACTGCATCCAAAGCAATGGTTAAAGCAAGCTCTGAGTACTCTCCTTGCCTCAGAAAACAGTATCTATCTCTATATGTATATATTTCTTTGTGTGTATTAATTTGCACAAGCCGTAGCATCGTTTTCACTGGCATTAGAATAACACTTGTCCGCCAAGTGTTGGGAGATCTCTCCCATCTCAGCTGCTCGACTCACTCCAGACATTATTATGATGTTTGGGGTGCTAAATTCTAAGAGGAACAGGAAGAGGAAAAGCCCCAGAAAGAGTCATGGGAGGAACAGTGGAAGACACTGGGGAGGTTTAGCCTGGAGAAGAAAAGGCTCGGGGGCCATGATTGCTGTTTACAACATCTGGACAGCTGCTGCCTAGAAGAATTCTCCTTTGCTTAGTATGGCCCCAAAGAGCAGAACTGGGTCCAGTGAGTGGAGCTTATGCAAACAAATTTCAACTCCAAAGGAGAAAAGACCTCTCTCTGAATAGTATAGTAATCTTATTATAATTATTAGAGCCATTCAAAGTTGGACCAAGATGATTAATGAGCTAAAAGGTGCCTAGGCATGTTGGATCAGAAGCCAGATGGTCAGTGCTGTCGTGAAGGAGATTTGTGCTTCTGTGGGTGGCGCTGTGTTTGAGAACCTCCCCTTACAGTCAAGATCCCTTCCAACCCTGAGATGTTTGATGTGTTCTGACATCAAGAACAGGGCAAAGACTAGAACACTGTCACACAGAATCATTTCTGGATCGCAGACACTCCACTGGCCACGGTTCCCCACGAGAAAACTATTATCACTGAGCGATGCATGCCCGCGATGACTTTCTTGTCATCTTATCCTCTGTGGGTGGCACCAGGCTCTATGGTTGCTTTGATGAAGATATTGAAAATAGTGGCATTTCTTCATTCTTGGCGTTGTCAGCATCAAAGGAGCACAGCCTGCCCCACACATGTGCACATACAAAGCCTTTCCAAATCACAGACGTTAGAGAAGGTGTCGATTTGGCCGCTGTGGTCCTCTTTTATTTCCAGGGCCAAAAGTTCCCTAATTCAACACCTGGGCTGTTCAGTGTGATGAGCCTAGAGCTTCTCTTTCGGGTTTAAGTATTCACAAAAATTGATGAATAGCAACCTACCTTTTTGCATTGCAACGCTGTTTTCTTCCTTCACTTCTTTGTTTAGCATTATCTCCTAGAATAAGAATCATGGCAAAAGGTCATTTTGACAGGAAACCTGGTGTGGGGTTTTAGAAGTGTCATTCATTTGGTATCCGTCATGACTCTATTGCCTGTTCCTGGTGAGGATTATCACATGGACTTAGATCCTGTCATTAATTCCATCATAGCGATTGGGAGCCCGTGGCTCTGACAGATGAGCTGACAGCCCAGAAAGCCCAGGGGTGAGCCTGGAGGCAGGATCGGGGCCCTATTATCTCCACTGCAGTGCTCTCTCCAGACCAGAGGCTGTGACGCTGACCCTTCCTATGACCCCAGCCTCCCTGCCTTTGACGGGTATTGACAAATAATGCTGAATGGGGAGATGTTTCTACCTTGGGAACTGGTATATAGAATATTATTAAACATAAAGCAAGGCATGTATCTATTAAAATAAAATTGGTCTGAAATCTCTTAGGAAATGGTAATAGTACCTTTGACCTTGGGAAGAAATTCCAGACTACAAACAGACCCTCAGGCATTTTTTATTGTCTTGTCCCTGTCGAGGGGATGAGGGGATTCTCTCACAGCTGTTCGCCTTCTGGGGCCTGAATATATTTAGAATAATCAGCATATAGGAAACCCAGGTAATCTCCCAATGATGCTGGTGTCCAAAGGCAAATGCAACACTTCTTAAATGGCTTTTTTTCACTTAGCAAATGGGCAAGTTCACAGGCACGGCCATCAACACAAGCAGGAAGGGAATCGGGGCTACGGCTGCCATTTTAAAGATACTGAGTACAAGGCTGGTATGAGGTCACCCAAGGAGTCTGAGGCCGAAGCCAAGAGCAGAAACTCTGAGATCAAGTGCAGAGGCCGGCTTAGCTCACGCCATCACCCTGGGCTCTAAATACAAGGGTGGAGCACAGTGGTATTTTCACCTCTCATAATCAAAGTCTTGGGTGCCTTCCCACTACTGGACTCCATTTTCTACGGGGCCCTTCCTTTCCGTCCTTCCCCGGAAGGAATTAGTGTCAGGACTGTTGAGCATCCTGCCGAAAGCTAGGCTTGGTTGCCAGATGTGAGGGTGTAAGTCACGGAGCTCTACCGGGGAGCTTGCGCCTCGAAATGCTCACAGGGGCTACAGGCCTTCAAGTTTCCACTTGAGCTGAGAAAGTGCGGTGACAGGAAAATGTTTGTGAGACAGCCAGTAAACAAATGAGTATTTAGTGTCTTCTCAAAAATGGAGTGTGATGATCGAGGTTGAGATACTTTTAGGCTACGTGGTTGCATTGGTGTAGGGTTTGGCCAAGATGAAAACGTGAAGTCAGCAAGGTTTGTCTTTTATGTGCCCAGCCTTGCCTTTCTGTGAACTTTCCCTCAGCCACACTCCCCAGAGCCCTTTTCCCCCCTTCCTTCACTCCCCACCTTGACTGAAAGACTTTTTAAAGTTGGCTTTTCAGAAAATCTCAGATTAGTTATTTCTCTCTTACTGGGAAGTCTATGTGGCAGATATGGACAGGGTGACCTTTACCTTAAAAAGGAAATGCTTTGCCCCCCAACAAAGACCTCTCAGGCTTCGGGGGGCAGACGACCCTGGAACTGACCAGTCTAGCGGGGTGGGGTGAGTAGTAAGTTTTACCGTGAAATTACACTCTTCAAGATGCTGCCTGCACTTACCCTAGCATAAGCCCCCGAATCCCATCTTCCCCTCAAAGTGACAGCTTGGTGCTTCCTGCCTCAGGACCTAAGGAGTTATCGTCACTAAAGCTGTCCAAACAGAGCTTGGTGACCACTCAGTAGGGACTGTGGGGAGAAGACTGAAGTCCTGGGTTGCTCATTGGATCTGGTGACTTCTAAGACCCCTTCAAGTCCCATTATTTAGAACCCCCAAATTCAAACCTTTGGTTGCCCTGGACCAGTCAGACCGTGAAGCCCAGAAGGAAAGCCTGCTAACACTCATGAAGAATAATAAAATCCAATTTGGGGTTACTCTGCTGGTGGCCGGTTGGATTTTTTTTTTTAAGTCCAAAATACTATTTAGAATGAGAAATTTGGGAGAATGGATACTGGAAAGGGGGTCAGTCTTCGGGGGAGGACTGAGTAGCCGGAGGACTCTGTGACACATGGCACTGACTAGGACCCCGCCCCTGTGGCCATCGAGGCGAGGGGCTTCCTCTGCCTTACGTAAGGAGCCCTGGTTGACATGCCTGAGAAGGTCTGTCACTTTTTTCATGCAAGCATAAGCAGAGAGACCAAGCCCCCTGTTTGCCTTCTCCTATCCTGGGTAGCTGATTTGGGAAGCTTTACGTATCTGATCTGAAATAAAGCACCAGAAATTGGCCGTTGAACTGTAAGACTCTCAGTAAGAAAGAGAGAGGGAAGGGGAAAACCAGCAACACTCTCACTGGCTCGGAGGGAACGCAAGGCTGATCATATAATTACAGAATGTCAGAGCAGATAATCTCAGCCCTCTCATTTATAGATGAGAAAACAGGGAAGGTGAAGCCATTTGCCTGAGGTCGCACAGCCAAGCACATTAAATATCCCATAAATATTTCGATAATTAACTGTTGTTCTGAAAGTGGCTTTCTTCACATTTTAATTCACCACACCTCCCAATACCCTAGAGTACTGGCCAGAATCCTCGGACAACCAAAGAAGCTCAGCTCATTTCCAAGTTTGCCCAACACAGAGGAGTCTTCATCTAAAACCTAGATTAGTGTCAGGAACGCAAAAGCCCGCAGCAGATTTGGGCTGCATTCTGATTCCTGTAGGCGACCCAGGAATAGGCCGTTAGCATCTTTGAGCTGGAGGACAGGAATAAACTCAGAAATAAGATCTCAAGCCCTTTACTCCTGGGTTAAATTATACATTATTTATATGCAAGAACTAACTGCTGTTGGTTTATCCAGATTACCCAACACACCTCCCCGCCCCCCGCCAGCTTGGCACGGGGCTGCCTTCAATGTGGAGAGCTGCCTCCTTTTCACCACCCCGAAGTGAGCTGAAGATGGGGCAGAGGGTGGGGATTCAAGTGAAATTTGCTTCTCCTCATCAAAAGGCTGAGCACACCCTTGTCAAGAAGCCTTAGAGTGTCAGTACCTATTACAGGCCCCAGTGACTGCAGTGAAGCCTCACAGGGGCCTCCGTCCACCTCAGGGCTTGGCCGGCCCTATGGTGGACTGGCCTCATGAGCAAGTGGTGTTCTGTGGGGTCTGGTCTGAGCGGCACCGAGAAAGTCCATCCGCCTTTCCCCACAGCTCTCCTCACAATAAAAGGGAAAGATCTCACTTTCATGGCACCTGAAATTCTGTCAGGAGAGAAGCGTTCGTTCATGTGTGAGAGCCCCAGCCTTTGGAAGTCCCTACTACCCTCAGTAAAGACAGGCCCGCGCCCTGGGGCCGGCCAGTGATTCTCGCTCCCGTGGGAAATGGGGACCCAACCATGGGTCCACAGTGACAAGGCAGCAAGTTTGGGATGGAAAGATAAGAAAATACCAAGGGCCAAACTCAATGTGTTTCATAATGTTCACAGGGGCAGCTGCGTGTATTAGCCCCATGAGAAGATCTTTTGTTCCTCTCTAGAACATTCCATGAATGTGCACACTTGCAATTTTCCTTTCCCTTTGAGGTAGGCTTCACTTTTCCTTTTTTCTTATTGGCTACAGATACCGACGGATATACGTACACACACATGAAAGTATGGCTTCCACACTTCTACATTTTCAGCGTTCATTCCCTGACCCAGCAAAAGCAGTGAAACGTTTCAATGACCCCTTAATCAACAACTGAGCTCCTTACCTTGAGAAAAGCTTCAAACCGGCTTTTAATTTCCTCACAGTTCAGTAAGGACAAGGACCCCTCTCCTTTGTTGCATTTCTGTAACGTTTTCATGAACACAAAATCTTCGTAAAGATTCCGTTCATCTTCTATCTATTTGTGAAATAACAGGGACATGAGAAACATAACTCTGGAGAACGCGGCTAATGAGGTCTCCCTCCACAATCACTTCCATGGCATCAGTAACAGCAGGAGGATTTTGCAGATACAAATGGGGGATAAAAGTTATTATACCGGATTATTGTTATTTGGCATCAGACGTTAAAAAAATCAACAAAAGCCAGCAATGAACATGTCCTATTACCCGAAACTCTAGGTAGGAATCACAGCTATTCTAATAAAATTTCATTACGAAGCGTACATTTTGTCCTCATTGCTCCGTAACGATCGGTCATCGTGGAGCCAGTGTATAAAATCGTTCTGAACTGAGCTCAGTTGCCCACTTCATTTTATTTGGTGCCCCAGTGCTTTATAAAAAGAGTTAATTTGCAATGTGTGTCAATTTACTTGGGTTCTAATTACATCTCTCTCTTTTTAACTTTAGCATTTGTGGAAAACATTTGCATTTTTAAGGAAACCATCTTTCATCCCCAAAGTTAATGAGAGATTTTATTTTCCAGTGTCTTAGAATAATTCAATGTATGGAATTCACTTGTATAATCAACTGATTCTGGGCCATTTTCTTGTTTTAAAATGAAATGTTTAGATTCAAAACAAGATCCACTTAGCCAGCGGCTGCCACTGTCATGAAGAGCACACCTCAATGCTTCGGTAGATGTGGTCGCTGCTTCCCCCCCCGCCAGAGGCTAGGCTTAGGTCCAGGCATTTGATTGACAGAGCCCACCAGGCCAAACACGAACAACCAGACCCAGAACCCTGCTCTTTACTGAACGAAAATCTGAGTGAACCAGGGAGTTGCCTCAACCATCACTGCCCCTCTTTATCCTGATGAAAACCCTCATGGCATTAATTCTAGGATGAGATCCCAGAGAGGGCATTCAAACATCCCCGAGAAAACGCCGTCTCCAGATGCTAGTACATCCACAATTCCCACATCCAGACTTATAAGAACAGCCAGATAACTCATCAAATTTCTCCTTTTCATATATGATTGCCGTTCCGTTGGTACAGTCAATAATGCCCCTCAGTGGAAGTGGGTAAACACACCGAAATGGGACAAACCCCAACAGTTCTTTTGTCCGGAGAATGCAAACCTTCCTCCTAAGTTACTCTACTGTTTTGTTCCCGTAAGCCCAGCCACTTGAGAAGGTAAGACATCTCAGAGGGAAACTGAGCTGATCGCAACTACGATCAATGTTTGAAAAGTTATAGAGAGAATGCCGCTTTTACTATTAAGACTGCAAATTCCAGACTTTTCCATGTCTGTGCTAATCTGAAACACTATGAAGTTTCAGATCAAATTCATACTCTCCTTCTCTAGGTAGCAATTAAAAAAAGTCGTCTCCATCAGAACAAGTTTACTTTCTAAGCAAAACTTCAGCAAATAATTATTTGCTCACTTTGCACGGGGCTCTGTTCTAAGCTGGTTACAAGGCCAAATTCATTGAATCTCTGAGTACCGTTATCTTCCCCGTTTCTCAGATGTGGAAGCTGAGGCCCAGAAATAGAGAATAACTTGGCCTGGATCGCAGAGCTAATAGGGGACAGAGTCAAGGTTTGAACCTGGGCAGTCTGACTCCAGAGCCCAAGCTCTCGACCAGAGACAAGAACAGGAGACCTTACAAACTAGATGACAAACACGCCTCGAGACCGTTTTAGCTATGTGGGTTCCCATCTCTGTCCATCATCTGGGTAGAAGTAAAACCAGTCAACCCGCAAATCAATAAGGACCCCCCAACTCGAGTTAACAAGGGCTCCTGGTTCAGCTTACCTTGTCCAATCTTCTGTGAAGATACACGGCAAAAAGTGCTGACCCAATCATCTGGGTGATGAGAAAACCAGTAAGTAAATACATAAAAATTTTCATACTGACGGGTGGTCCAGTGGCCACAGATCGGGGAGCAGTTTGGCTATGTGTTTCGATCATGCTGTGTTAGGGTTGAAATGATATCTTCAGACCGAGAAGGTGGCACAGGCAGCATGAGCACACTGTCAAAGTGGCCACCTTACTCAGGATTAGTTAAGAGCACACAATCGTTGCAGCCCACACTTCCTGGAAAATGTGCTTCGTAGTCTTCTCTCCCAGCAAAAAAGTTACGTAAAGGTTTTTTTTTTTTAATTATACCCATATCATTCACTTCCAGGCTTTCCCTTTTGTTAGTAAAGAAGAAACAAGTTTCTTCTTCCATACATTCATTCTTGCCTTGAAATGTCATAGACTTCTTAACAGACAATGGCAGTATTTTCCTATTGCTAGCTTTCTGGGTTCACCAGTTTCAAGGAAAGTGACAAATGCGTCCACCAGCAACAGACTTATTTCAATTTCAGTCTTACTAATACAAACCGGGAACCTGGCATATAGGGAAAGAAACGAATGTCAACAAATGTTTGGATTGATTTTATGACTGGTATACCCCCTGCTAATTGCTACTCAAGACTTCTTTAATCTTCAAACCCAACGAAATCCCAGCAGCTTTTCAAGCCTACGTGGCATGAAGGAAAAGGGGTGCTGACGGTTTCTTTAAAAAAATTTAGCTGGACGGGGAATTCAAGAAAAATAAATTTCTCAAGGGCCAAGAGGAGTAGGGTATTGAAGGAAATGGGTCCAAAACTCTGGGATCGAGGTTAAAGTCAGAATCTTTGCTTGACTCGGCAAATTGCTTGTCTACACTGTTCCAGCCTGTCAGATAATTGCTGATACTGATGTAATGGCCCAGAATAGAGAAAACAGGCTCCAGTTAAGAGAACTGAATCCTAGTCCTTGCTCTACCAACAAATTGCTATGGACCTCGGGCAAATCACTTTACCTCTCCAGGTCTCCGTTTCCCCATATCCAAAGGGGGCAGTTGCTCCTGCCTTGCCTGTCCTATAGGCTGCTGCAAAGATCAAATGAAAACGTGCATGAAAGATCTTTGAGACGTGTTAAACAATAGATAAACAACCCATCCTGAATTTGGGGGGATTTGTTTAGCCAAAGATAATGAGTTTTCCAAATAATTGCCACCTCCTTACATACTAGTAAAAAACAAAAGAACAATAACAACATCAAAAAACACCCCAAGTTTTGAAAATGAACTGAATCATTGAGGTGTGTAGGATTATGCATTTCTCAATGGCTTTTGTGTCCTCTTATCAGATTGCCTTCGAAACAAAAGCAGCCGTGGAAATCCCTACATCACATCCCAACCTGGTCTAGAAACCATGATAAGATCACTTTGGTGATTCCTATAAAATTGTTTTGAGAGACAAGTAGGAAATGTAGCAGAGTGCTCTGGTAGGCACGCTGTCTGTGTTGTTAGCACCTGCTCTCTTCCCCTCCCACGCGCCAGCATCCTGTCCTGGGCCCAGAGCTGTGCAGCTTTTCACTACATCTGCCAAGTAGGTGGCTTCAATGCACGTGATCAACTTTCATCAGTCAGGTCAGAGGCTTCAGTTCTTAGACAAGTAACCTGAGTTCCACTGAAGGAAAGTGATCACAAGAGCTAAAATGGGCTCGAGGACTTCTCCAAAGCCTGTTTCATATGATTACGGAATACGCAAGGGCCCTGCCAAGATCAGCTCAGCCAAGTGCCCAGGGAGAGGACGCTAAAGGGACCACCACAGAGATGCAGGCAATGTCAGGACTTGTTCACGTGACCACCTTCCAGAAAGAGTTGTTGTCTAACCTCCCTGCCTCCCACTTCTTCAAACTTCCCCATCCTCATCCTCCTATCCTAATATCGTCCCCAATATTACCCTGAAACTGCTCCCACCATTATTAGCTCAATAGTTTGGGCTGAATACTTTTTAGGGTTCATTTTTGTGACCTTTCTTTTTCTTTTTTCCAAAGATTTTATTTATTTATTCGACAGAGATAGAGACAGCCAGCAAGAGAGGGAACATAAACAGGGGGAGTGGGAGAGGAAGAAGCAGGCTCCCAGCGGAGGAGCCTGACGTGGGGCTCGATCCCATAACGCCGGGATCACGCCCTGAGCCGAAGGCAGACGCTTAACTGCTGTGCCACCCAGGCACCCCCATTTTTATGACCTTTCTATTAGTCTGTTAGCCTATGACTCTGTTGTCACCCTTCTGAAAGGTCTCCCCCCTTGCTTCTCAGAATATGTCTTCGTGTGATTCCCTGTTTCCTTTGTTCCCCTTAAAACTTTGGTATTCCCCATCCTCATCCTCCTCTCCTCCCTTCCCGTCCTCCACCCCCTCCTTGCTCCTCATTCTACACATTTATTTGCCTTGGGTGATTCCCATCCACTGTCATGGTTTTCATATCACCTTCATTGTGATATATCCCAAATCTATAACTATAACCTTGAACTTCAGATTTTTAAGTATAGCTACCTCTGAATATCTCCACTTGGATGTCCCAAAGCCACCTCATATTTGCATGCCCTATGCTTAACTCCACTTCCAACCCAGACCTGTTCTTCCTCAAGCTTCTTCCTATCTTGGGGTACAGTGCTACTATACCCACCTAATGGCCCAGGTCAGAGACTTCCTCCCTCCCTCTTGCCCAGAGTCCTTTCCAATCCCAGGAGCTTCTTCTTCCCCAAAGCTTCTTGACCGCCACCATTGTTTTGTGCCAACATCAGAGTCCAGGCCCATATCCCCTCTCTGCTAGATTACTGACTTGTACTCACCGAATTATCTCCTTGCTTTCCTTCCTGCCCTACACCATCCACCCTTCATACTGCCAGAAGAATGTTAATTCTAAATCTTATAAGTGACCATATTACCTAATCTGGCTTGACCCCGTAAGATTCTGCACCAGACGCAGGGAAACAGATCGATGCAGTGCCCTGGCATGGTCAACGGCAATGGGATTAGCTCCGGAATAGCCTGCTTGCTCTTCAGTCCTTGAAGTCTGCTCTTTCTTCTGTTCTTCCTCTCCCTGCTCCTCTCCAGCAATTGGCTCCCTTTCCAGCTTCCAAACTTGGGCTCTATTTTCTGATTTCTGATTCTCGATCAAACATCCTTTGTGTCGGGAAGTCCCACACCTGTCTTTCCTCCAAGAAGGAGTGGCCTTGGCCCTGGTGTCGGGCCCCCTTTAAAAATCTTCAGCTGCCGAGATGCCCTTCAACAGATGACTGGATTAAGAAGCTGTGGTCCATATATACAATGGAATATTACTCAGCTAATCAGAAAAAACGAATTCTCAACATTTGCTGCAACATGGACGGCACTGGAGGAGATAATGCTAAGTGAAATAAGTCAAGCAGAGAAAGACAATTATCATATGATTTCTCTCATCTATGGAACATAAGAACTAGGAGGATCGGTAGGGGAAGAAAGGGATAAAGAAAAGGGGGGTAATCAGAAGGGGGAATGAAACATGAGAGACTATGGACT
>NC_048238.1:98017373-98059682 GCF_002007445.2 Ailuropoda melanoleuca | reverse complement strand
CTGGTGATGGGTAGTAGGGAGGGCACGTATTGCATGGTGCACTGGGTGTTATACGCAACTAATGAAGCATCAAACTTTACATCGGAATCTGGGGATGTACTGTATGGTGATTAACACAATATAATAAAATAAAATTAAAAAAAATCTTCAGCTGCTTAATGCATCCAAAAGTGATTCTTTTCTTTTTTTTTTTTTAAGATTTTATTTATTTATTTGACAGAGAGAGAGACAGCCAGAGAGAGAGGAAACACAAGCAGGGGGNAGAGAGACAGCCAGAGAGAGAGGAAACACAAGCAGGGGGAGTGGGAGAGGAAGAAGCAGGCTCCCAGTGGGGCAGGAAGCCCAATGCGGGGCTTGATCCCAGGACCCTGGGATCACGTCCTGAGCCGAAGGCAGACACTTAACGACTGAGCCACCCAGGTGCCCCCCAAAAGTGATCCTTAACCTTAGTTTCCAAGAAATCTGTAGATCTATGGAGTGCAAGAATGTGCCTGCAGCCAAAGTCAAATATTGACCATCTTTCTCTTAGTTCACAGAAATAATGAAGTTAATGGATTGACTT
The DNA here is from genome assembly GCF_002007445.2 of Ailuropoda melanoleuca. Classification (NCBI taxonomy): domain Eukaryota; kingdom Metazoa; phylum Chordata; class Mammalia; order Carnivora; family Ursidae; genus Ailuropoda; species Ailuropoda melanoleuca. The sequence goes on along the minus strand of NC_048238.1, from coordinate 98,059,120 downwards.
GTTTCATTTTTCAGTTTTTCTTATGCAAAATTTTGTGAAATCTCTGTCCCTCTTTTTTTTTACTACTGCTTTCCTGCTAGCCAGTGACCAAATTGCAGCAAATAGGTATCAAGGGAAAAGTTCAAAAACCAATGGATCATACTTCAACAGTTTGTTTTTGGTGTGACTGTGCTTGTGGTTGTGATTTTATATTGATAACCTAGAACACAGTCATAGTTTCTGCTAGGAAAATTATTTCCAGTACATAGGAAAGAGTTAAATATATCACCATTTTATTTGTTTTACAAACGGCCTCGCACGGATTCTTTTCCCTGAACATGTCTGGGAAACCCTAGCCTAGAGCATAGCATCTCAATTCTTAGCACAGAACATGATCTGCCCCCTGCCCACCTTTCTGTCTTCATCTCTCGCAACTTGGTCCTGCTCAACCCTGAGATCAGCCATATCAAGCTAGGCTGATTCCCCTAAATGTACTGTGCTTGGTCAAGCTGTTCCCTGTGCACATGCTCACTCCCTCTGCCCTAATCCATTAAGGGTGATGAAGAGACACCCCCTCTGAAACATGCCCTCCCAGCAGACAAGGTGGGAGGCTTAATCCATCTTAATCCATCTTCTGTGTTTCATCCACCCTAGCATTTGCCACATTACCTCATAATTGACTTGTTCGATTTCCCTACCATTAGCTCCTAGAGCAAAGAGACAATTAAAAAAAAATCTCAAAATCCTTACTTCCTGACACATTGTAAAGAATTAGTAGAATCTCTGCCAATTTGCAGAATTTTCTTTTAAGGGGATAGAAAGGGGAGCTGTACAACATTCTAATATGATAGAGTAGCACTGGCTAGCCTCTCTGGTGATACAAATCAGAATATATTTATTTTAAGTTTTCTTCTATTCCTCTAATTATCTTTCTGTCCTCTGGGGTCAGTTCCATTTGTTTATTTCGGGCCTTCTCTCTCATGTTGATAGTTTTCCTCAAATGTCTGTTGACCTTTTGTTGTCTGCTCATATTTATGAATGAAGAACTATGTTTGCTTTTATGGGTGGATAGCATGGGTTTCCTCTGCAATTGCACTGATCTGTTTCCCCCCACAAACCCTTCTCCGGAATGGGAGGGCTGACTGCGGGTTCTGTTTCAGTGGGTAGAGCCTGTCAACGGGCAGGCTTCCCTTTAGGTTATGTGGGTGGAGAGGCAGGAAGGCCAGGGACCCCCACAACTGATAAAACAAGGAGGGCTTTTCTCTGGGGGTGAAGCCCTTTAGAGGGTTTCACTCTTGACTGATGCTGGTTTTCCTTTTGTTTTCTTTTTCCTGTCTTTTGCAGAGGTCTTAGCACCCTCCCTAGAGCCCTTCTCAGGCATCTTCAGCCTGAGGGCAAAGGGCAAATGCTGCTGCTGACAAAGGGTTCGTGGGGGAAGGGAGTGAGAGAGAAAAGAGCCCACCTGTCCCAGCTGTTTCCACTGCAACTCTTCGATGAGTACCATAATGATTACCTCTCAGCCTACCCCTGCTCTTTGCATTCACTGTCTTTGAGATTGGTGTTTCCTTGGGAAAGCCCACTCCTACCTGAGTTCCTGAATTGTAATGTTTTCTGCTCTGATTTCTCTTCTAGTCCAAATTCATTGCCTTTCTTACTTGCTGGTATCACTCAAAATTTATTCCGCACTGCTGTCACCTTTTCTTGTTTCCCATGGTTGTGATTTCATTCTTTTTACATTTATTTTTGGCCAAATAATGCTTTCACATAGTTAGAAATTAAATGATATAAAAGAATGTGCAATGTAAAGTTGTCCCTCCACCTCTTTCTCCCAGTCCTCCACTGTGAACCAGTGTTGTCAATTTCTTATATATCTTCCAGAGATACTTTTCCATGCATTCAAACAAGTTCATAGTCTCTTTCACACTTTTTACACACAGTAGTATACAATACACTGTTCTGCATCTTTGTTTTTTCATTTAATAATATATTTTGGAGATTATTCCATGTCAGCAAAGGGCTTCTTTACTACTTTCTTTTTTACAACTGCATAGTATTCCATTGTATAATGACATACCACAATGTATTTAACTAGTTCCCTATTGATAAACATTAAGGTTGTTTCCAGTCACACGATATTGAACAATGCTGCAACAGGGGCGCCTGAGTAGCTCAGTCGGTTGAGCGTCTGACTCTTGGTTTCCACTCGGGTCATGTTCTCATGGGCCGGGAGGTTGAGCTCCCAGTCGGGCTCTGAGCTCAGTGGGGAGTCCGCTTGAAGATTCTCTCCCTCTGCGCCTCCCCCCATTTGTCCTCACCCTCTCTCTTTCTCTCAAATAAATAAACACATAAAGAAATCTTTTTAAAAGGTAATAAACGATGCTACAACAAAAAACCCTGTACTTAATCATTTTTTAAAGTCTCTTTTCAGACATTTCTGTGAGATCTGGAAGGCAAAAAAAAAATCACATTTTTTTAAAAAAACATTGAACAATCAACATGTTAACCTAAACACATCACACTCGAAGAGAATTTAAAAGTTATTGTTTATTTTCTATTAGACAACAGAATATGGAAGTTTCCATTATCAATGAATAGTAAACTATCTGTGTTATACATCCTCTTCAAAGCCAGGTATTGCATTTTAAAGCTTCCAACGCAAAGTCCTATCTGGCCTTGAGAATTTTTGTTGCCCCATGTGGGATTCTCCACGTAGATCTGCAGCAAAAAGCCAGAGATGATGTGCTCTCTGGTGCCTCCATCCACGATGTTGCCCTTGTTGGCTGGATTGGTAAGAAGCAATTACAGGAGACATTTCTTTCAATCAGTTCATTTGCTCAAATCAACATTCACTGAGTGCCTACTATGGGCCAGGTGCTGAGCTGGATTCTGGGGATACAGAGATAAAGACAATAGTCCCTACCTTACCAGGAGCTCCCAGTTCAGAGCAGCCAACCAATACATGAGCAGACAAACATAAAACAATGTGAGAAGTGCCACAGTAGAGATGACCACAGACTGCTTTGGAATGTTAAGGAGGAGTACCTACCCAGCAGGTGGCTGGGATAGGAAAAATATCAGGGAAGGCTCCCTAGGAGAAGACATACTTGTCATAACTTTGAATCCTGGCTTCTAGCACTCCACCGACAAATCCCAACGTTCAGTGTCCATCTACTTTGGCTTTTCTAGTCCAGAATCTTCCATCTCTTTTCATTCTGCAGTAAATCTTCTAGTTGACTGTATTGATTCTGACACTCCAAAGGCTCTGGAGGAAAAAGGTAGGAGGGGTTTGGAGATAATCATCTCCAGCATAGACGAATGATGTCGGGGATAGGGATGTTTGGAATATTGGTCTAGTTTTAGGTATTAGTTTAGCTAGTGTGACCAGAATCCTCAATCTCTGTTACTACCAGTCTCCTTCCTCCATCCCAGATCCCCAAAGTGAATCTTGTTGGCAAATGCTCACTCTTTGTTTCTGAATTGTGGGCACGCTGCCTCCACTCCTCATCTGTGTAAGAAAAAATAAGCTATATTTACCTATATGCTTAGACGGACAAGAAACACAAGTAACACTGATTACCCCTGGGAAGTAGAACTGGGAGGTGGGGGGACAACTTTTACTCTTTGCTCTATACCCTCTGTACTTTTTGCATTATTTTTTACAGTGAACATATTTTGCTTTTATAAGAATTTATTTTTAATAAGATTTTATTGAAGCAAACCTTTACATGCAGAAAAATGCACAAATCATAAGCATAATGAATTTGTATAAAGTAAACATACCCATTGTAATCATCACCCAGATGTAGACCTTTACAGCACCGCTGAAACCCCCCTCGTCTCTAGTTCTCACAAAGGCGACCGCTCTCCTGCCGTCTATCACCAAAGATAGTTCTGACTGGGAGTTCCAGTTCCTCCTAATTCACGAGCCATTCTAACAGGTCTATAATAATTACCTCATTATAGTTTTGATTTGTATTTCCCTAAAGGTTAATGATGTTGAACATATGTCCTCTTTGCTGCTAACATTTTTCAAAAATATAGAGCATGATCATTTAAAGCAATTACTTGAAAATAATAATGTCATTAACCTGACTAGGGAAGAGTCTTTGGGTGTAACAATCCTTCTGAGAGGTAGATTAGGGTGGTGGAAATAGCCAGAATTTGGTAGCAGACATTCCAGACTATTCTACTTGCTATGGGACCTTAGGCGAACTGTTTAACCTTTTTCTGCCTCTGTTGCTTTGTCTCTAAAGCAAAGATAACAGTAGTACCTACTTCATAGCGTTGTCCTGAGCATTAGATGAGAAAATAAAGTCAGGCAATCTACTCCATGTGTGACAGGGTGAATGTTCATCGGTGTTCTCTCTACCTGTCCGGCCAAGCCTGGAAAGAGGCCAAGGGAGAGAAGTTCATCCTTGAGGTAGTCAGCAGCTCCCTTATATGAGGGAGAATGGGTAAGTGATTCCTCTTTTTCTGGATCTAAGGATAAAAACTCCAGAGTCGTGTTCTGGATGCAGAATTCTGTCCCCTCGCTTCCTGCTGTGCTCCCCAACCCCAAAGAGCAGGAACAGCCTGTTTTGAGGAAAATTCTAGAAGAAATTTCTAGGCATAACTGGGCTCTTGGAGGCTGCTGCACCCCTTGGATGAGTTTAACACCTCCTGCTGTGTGTCTAGCAGAAAGACACAAGTCCCATGGCATCTTTCTGTATAATTCCCAAAGGTCTTCCTATTGTTGTCTTCTATGGCAGGACTGCTTGACGTGCCTTGTGGCTGACACCAAGTAGTCAACATCCATGTAGCAAATATTTGCCCAGCACTTAGCAAGCACTAGTCTCTCTGATAGGCCTGGGGAGCCAAAACAAAAAAGAAAGAACTGCTAGTTAAAGAGCTAGGAAAGCAAGGAGTCAACCACAGGTGTACTGGGGAAGCATCACAATAAGGCAAGTAGATGGGGTTGTGGGAGCACGCAGGAGGAGTGAGGATGAGGTGTGAGAGGGTCAGAGAAGGTTCCTGGAAGAGGTCATGTTAGAGCCTTGAGGGAATTTTCTGGATGAGAGAAGAATGCATTCCAGGTACAGGAAATAGCACATGCAAAGTCCCAGAGATTTCAGATTCTTTCTCCTCTTGAGGCTGCATGTTTGGGATCAAAGCCCTGCTCTGGGCTCTGTACTGCACCCCAGCTTCTTCCAATGGGCCCTTAAGGTGGAGCACAGAATATTAGGACTTTATAGTAAAAAAAATCCCCTTTGTTCCAGAGTGAAGGGTCTCAGGGATCAAGTGTTCTACGGGTGGGTACATTACTGGCACCCATTTTCTTTCAGAAATCAGCCTGAACATCTAAGGCTTGTCTGTGTGGTTGTAGCCCATTTCTAACATCCCTCATTCCGGTCTCAGCCTTCCTTCTGCACCTCCCCTGGAGCTCCAGAACTTTGGTAGGCTGGCCCCTAGCTCCAGTTCACCAAGACCCCACCACACAGACTTTCCTTGGGCCCCTCTTACTTACCCCGACCCAATCCTTCTTCTTTTTTTTTTTTTTTTTTTTTTTTTTTAGATTTTATTTATTTATTTGACAGAGATAGAGACAGCCAGCGAGAGAGGATACACAAGCAGGGGGAGTGGGAGAGGAAGAAGCAGGCTCATAGCGGAGGAGCCTGATGTGGAGCTCGATCCCACAACGCCGGGATCACGCCCTGAGCTGAAGGCAGACGCTTAACCGCTGTGCCACCCAGGCGCCCCCCCAATCCTTCTTCTTGACTCCACAAGTTCAAGGTTCTCTCCTGTCTCTCTCACTCTGTCTCTCCCCAACTTGTAACTACTATTCTCCAAGCTGCGCTCTTTATTTTTTTTATTTTTATTTTTTCTAATAGTATTTTATTATATTATGTTAGTCACCATACAGTACATCCCTAGTTTTTGATGTAAAGTTCCATGATTTAGTTCTGACCCTAGGCTTGAGCAGCCCCTCTCTGATCCCTCCTGTGGTTCACTCCTGGCGCTCTTTCTGAAACAGCATTTCTGCCCCTAATCCATTTCCTCCATAACCTCGCAGGAGACTGTCTTCTTAGCAGGACCTCACTCAGAGGACCTCTAGTTCTCCCACAGGGTCTCCTGGGGCCAGTCGCATGTTTTCATAAGTGGGGAAACTGAGGCTCAGAGAAAGGGGATGACTTACCAAAGTCATGCAGCAAGTTAGTGGCAGAGCAGAGACTAGCACGGGCCTCCAAACTTCCAGCCAATGCTCTTTCCTGGGAATCAGGCTGCCCCTCACAAGGCTCGGGTCTTCTAGCCGCCATTGGCTCCCACCCACTGAGTGCACAGTGCACCATCTCTGTTAACACTTCCTTCCTGAGTCAGGTCATTAAGACTGCAGCTGGCCCGTCCAGGCTTCTGACTCAGCAGCCTAGCAAAGAACACCCAACCATGTCTGCATATAATTAAGGAAAGGCCAGGGGCAGGAAGCATTTTTTTTTCTCCGGCAGACTGGGGGTGCAAAAGGAGGTGAAGAGATTCATTTAGATGGTAAGATGTCAGGGACCACGATGGGGGAGGGGTGAGGAGCGGAAGGGCTGTATCAAAGGGTTTAGGACCAGTAGTTTAATATATTTTGGTATAGAAGTATATTTATTGGCTTAGAAGGACCCCTGTGATAGAGTCAGTACAAATACCATGGCAAAAATAGAATGTTTCCATAGTTCACTTGTGTAAGAGTAAGTTGAGAGTGTCCCAAAAGTGCCTATAAGTACTAATTAGAAATGAGTTTTATGCTCCCTTCCATTCTCTGCACCCATGTTAATTTTTGCCCACAGGTTAATAGTTGGAAACGATTACCACACTTTTGAGAGCTGTTGTGGCTCAAGTGTTCACCTGCAAATAAACAGAGTTGAGAACTTTTCTCCTTCACAATGTTCCACAGCGAATGGAGCCATCTTGCTAAGTGCAGACTTGGAACAGCTCCCACCAGACCACATCTACATCTCATCCAGCATCTAATTCAATCAAGGATTTTTAAAAAGTAATGTCTATGCGTAATATGGGGCTTGAACTCACAACCCTGAGATCAAAAGCTGCATGCTCTACCAACTGAGCCAGCCAGGCGCCCCTCCAGTCAAGGATTTTGACTTCAAGATGTTTTCTGCCTCGAGGAGCACCCTGGCACCCCCTATTGTGACAGGGTCGTGGATGCCTGGAGGCTGCTCTCCCAACACCAAAGAACCAACCATATCTGAGGCATGTTCAAATAAACAATGGGGTTGATGCTTCTGCTGGGTCTAATAGCATCCCCCCAAAATTCTTGTCCACCTGGAATCTGTGAATGTGACCTTATTTGGAAATAGAATCTTTGCAGATATTAGTTGAAATCAGATGAGGCCATACTGAATTAGGATGGGCCTTATGACTGGTGTCCTTATGAGAAGAGGAAAATTTGGGGCGCCTGGGTGGCACAGTCGTTAAGCGTCTGCCTTCGGCTCAGGGCGTGATCCCGGCGTTCTGGGATCGAGCCCCACATCAGGCTCTTCCGCTGGGAGCCTGCTTCTTCCTCTCCCACTCCCCCTGCTTGTGTTCCCTCTCTCGCTGGCTGTCTCTGTCAAATAAATCAATAAAATCTTAAAAAAAAAAAAAGAAGAGGAAAATTTGGTCACAGACGCACACGGAAGGAAGATGGCAATGTGAGAGGCAGAGATTGAAGTGACACTGCCACAATCCAAGTAACATCAAGGATTGTTGGCAACCAGCAGAGACTGGAAGAGTCAAGAAAGGATTCTTCCTTAGAGCCTTCAGAAGGAGCATGGCCCTGCTGACACCTTGATCTCGAACTTCTGGCGTCCAGAACTGTGAGAGAATAAATTTCTGTTGTTTTAAGCTTCCTGATTTGTGGTAGCTTATGTGTGGGGTTACTGTAGGGTTATGGAAGCCATTGGAAACGAATACAACACTTGTATGGAAAAAGTTGGCCCCATCTTGTAAAATGCTGTGCCGGTCGTGACATGATAAGAAAAACGCTCATGAACAGAGGACGTACTCTCAAGCATAAGGACTGTGACCCTCTGATTATCCTCTACACCGGTCTGTACATGCATAGAGAAATAAGCCTGCAAGGTACCACAAGACTCATCTCTGAGTGATAAATTCTGGAAGGTCTTTATCTGTTTGCTTTAACTTCTCTGTATTTTCTAAGTTTCCCACAATGAATATGTATTACTTGTGTTAAAAATATGTGTCTCTATCCACCTGTCATTTATCCACCTCCCTATCTTTGATTATTAGTACTCTCATGCACTCATAGAATCCTTCTAAGTGAGATAGTCCCAGGGTTCCTCATTTCTTATAGGCCCACAGTTAGGAACTACTCCCTAAAAGCCCTGCCATACGTGAGGGTAGACAAAAATAAAACTACATAGTTATATGGTATTTGATACTCTTTACAGAGCGTACTTCTATATCCATCAACCCATTCAACTTCATACCCCTCTGATTGATAAGAATTCTCAGGCTCAGATTGTTGTTTAAGAACTTGTCCAAGGTCTCGTAGCTAATAACTCATGGGGCTGTGACTAGCACTCATGGTCCTGACATCTGGCCAGTAGCAGTTTCTAGAATGTAAGATCCATAAGGACAGCATTTTTTGCCTGTCTTGTTGCCCAAGGACTTATATCTCCAGCACCAGAGAATGGTGCTCGGAATATAGTAGGTGATCAGAACATTTCCTCGAACGAATACGACAAATGCAAGCTCCCCCAGAGCATTTTCTGCTACTAGGAACAGTTTTGTTCAAGCCAAGCCTCCGTGCTCTGCAAAAGGTAGCAGCATTGCCGAAGGGATCCCATTCTCTTCTCAGTCTCTGTCCTTCCACATTCTGCTCCTCCACCCCCACCCCCACCCCCACCCCCAGGCAAAGAATATCTGATTTCTAGGAATGACCTCTCATATCACCTACAATGGGGTACCTATGTGCTACGATTCAAGGTGAGTCTAGAAAGAGCTCCTTGGGACACCTGGCAGGCTCAACCTTGATCTCGGGGTTGTGGGATCAGGCTCCACGTTGGGTGCAGCAATTACTCAAAAATAAGACCTTTAAAATAAATAGGCAGACAGATGGATAAATAATAAAAAGAGCTCCTTGTCCAAAAATAGCACCACCCAGCAGAAAGATCCAGGGCCAAGGGGAGGGCAGGCTCTGCAGATGGGTGGGCTTCTCAATTGCAGAATTACTTGGTCCTGACATAAGGAGCACATCAAGAAACACCGAGACACAGAGACAGAGAGAGGAAATGGCAGCCAAGTGGTTACAGAAGGGTCTTAGTTCAGGAACAGAACAAGAGAAGTGCAGAAAGTGTCCAAAAGTAAGTCAAAAAGGAAGATTTGTTGAAACAAATAGGAAAAAGGAAGTCGGGCAGGGCAGGCAGAAGACACTTCCATCCCTGGCTGTACCCCTGGCCCAACCTCCAGTTCTCATGCTTTCTCCTAAGAATATCCCCCTCATCCTCCACGAGGGTGACACCTTCCCACCATTCCCACCAGGCCTTGTTGGTGGCGCTCCCAGAGGGCGGGCTTTGTACCCAGGTTTTCTTTTCAAGGGCAAATTCCCGGGAAGCTTTAAAGCTACCTGCTGCCCTGCCCGGGGAGGGGTTTGGGGTGGGGGTGGGTAATGTGGCTAGTTTCGGTGCCAAGAACTGGGTCTCTGGAAGCTGGGAAGCCAGCCAAGAAATTGGAGAAACGGAGGGAGGGTCAGGGGCCTCTGAGCACTGGGTCAGGAGCAGAGCTCTGGAAACCCTGTAGGATTTCACAATTCTTCTCTTTCCTGGCCTCTTTCACATACACCAGGACAGGAAGCGGAAGCTAAAGAAGGATTATGAGCCAATTCATTGTAGGTAAGGAAGTTGCCTTAAAAAGGAAAGCTTACACCACCATCTTAATTAAGGATCATTCCTGGCTAATTTGCTAGACAAGGAGAGGGTACAGTTTTGATAGCAAAAGATTTTGGGAGATCACACATTTCTGTGTCCAGGTGGAGCCGTATGTATTCTGGTAAAGGAAGTCTTCCAGGCCTTTGAGCTGTACGGCAGGGGAGTTCCGAGAGGGTTTTCCCTCTTTTCCAACACTGCATACTTCGGCCCCGGGCATTCCAGGGTTCTTAGCAGTAGGAGCCTCTAGATGCAAAATGCCAACCCAGGATATCACTCATGTGGCTGAGGTTAGGAATTAATGCTTTTGTCAGTTACCAATGTTCTTATTTTCATAATTCTTTTTTAAAGGTTTTATTTATTTATTTGAGAGAGAGAGAGAACACAAGCAGGGGGGAGGGAGAAGCAGACTCCTTGCTGAGCAGGGAGCTCGATCCCAGGACCCCGGGACCGTGACATGAGCTGGAGGCAGCCGCTTAACTGAGCCACCCAGGCGTCCCTTATTTTCATAATTATTAACAAAAACCGTTCTCAAAATCTACTCCCACGTAAAAGCAAAATGTTCATTTGCAGCTTAGGACTCAAGAGAATTTTCTATCAGTGGGGTGGGTTTGGGGAGTGTCCTTCACCAAGTTGGTGAACAATGAAAATTACTGCAACTCAGAGTTAGCTCCTCTGAAACCGGAAATGTGAACAGAGCTGACTTAGTACTACTTTCTCTTACTCCTGTAAGAAAGAGGAAAGACTGTGCTCAAGGTAGCAGTGATGTGCGAAAACCACACTAGAGGTTTTGTAAAGAAGAGCAATTGTGGCTTTTGCACAAGTTATTCCTAAACCGAGGCTGGGGACAGCATATGACACTTTTCAAAGTAGCTTCTGGACTGGTATTTCACTGAAATGAAGACGATCTTTGAGCAAGACCGGAAAGCCAAAAATCTACATTTCATGACCTCTGCAGGAAAGTAATAGTTGCATTATGGAACATTCTAGAATGGCAGGCTCAAACCATGGCCCGGAAGAAATGTAGGCCTTTTTGGGTAGGAGGGGGGAGGCAGGAAGAATCTAATTCCCAATGAAGGTTTCTGATAGTTTTCCACTCTCTCCCCACCCCCTCACTTAGTTCTGTGGCTCTTCTTTAGCCACCTCCTCTAACACAGGAGATTTGATTCAATAGATGGGGAAAAGGAAGTAAAGGAAACAGAGAAGAAAAATTAATGTCAGTTTCAGGAAGTCCAGAACATTTTAAAAAAGATTTTATTTATTTATTTGACAGAGAGAGAGTTCATGCAGGGGGAGTGGCAGGCAGAGGGAGAGAGAGAAGTAGGCTTTCCACTGAGCAGGGAGCAAGACGTGGGGCTCGATCCCAGGACCCTGAGATCATGACCTGAGCTGAAGGCAGACGCTCAACCAACTGAGCCACCCAGGTGCCCCGTATCCAGAACATTTTTAACTCAAAAGTTGCTTGTAAATGTTAGCAGAAAGGAGGAAATAACAAAGATTAGAGAAGAAATACATGAAATAGAAAATCAATAGAAAAAAATCAACAAAACTAAGTTGATTTTTTTGAAAAGATAAAATTGGTGAATGCCTAGCTAGACTAACTAAAAAAGAGAGAGAGAGAGAAGACTCAAATAAATAAAATCAGAAATGAAAGAAGGGACATTACAACTGATGCCACAGAAATAAAAAGGATCATAAGAGACTAATATGAAGAATTATACACCAACAAACTGGATAAACTGAAAGAAATGGATAAATTCCTAGAAACATACAACCTACTAGCAATGAATCATGAAAAAATAGAAAATCCGAGCAGACCAGTATGAGTGAGGAGATTGAATCAAAAATCAAAAACCTCCCAAGACAGAAAAGTCCAGAACCAGATGGCTTTACAGGTAAATTCTACCAAACATTAAAGAAGAATCAATACCATTCATTCTCCAACTTTTCCAAAAATTGAAGAGAAGGGAACACTTCCAAACTCATTTTATTATGTCAGCGCAATGATACCTGATACCACAAGGAAACAATAGGCCAATATCCCTAATGAATATAGAAGCAGAAATCCTCAACAAAACACTAGCAAACTGAATTCAATAGCTCATTGAAAGGCTCAAATACCATGACCAAGTGGGATTTGTCCCTAAGATACAAGGATGGTTGAATATACACAAATCAACCAACATGATATTCTATAAGAATAGAATAAAGGATAAAAATCACATAATCATCTCAACTGATGCAGAAAAAGCATTTGACAAAATCCAATATCTTTTCATGATAAAAACTCTAAAGAAACTAGGAATAGAAGGAAAGTACCTCAACATAATAAAAGCCATATAGAACAAGCCCACAGCTACCCTCATACTCAATGATGGAAAGCTGAAAGTTTCCTCTAAGATCAGGAACAAAGTGGCGATGCCCACTCTTGCCACTTCTATTCACCATAGGACTGGATGTTCTAGCCAGAGTTATCAGGCAAGAAAAAGAAATAAAATGCATCCAAATCAGATAATACAAAGTACAATTATCCCTGTTTGCAGATGACATGATCTTATATATAGAAAACCCTAAAAATTCCTTTAAAAAAACTGTTAAAACTAATAAACAAATTTAGTAAAGTTGTAGGACACAGAATCAATATAAAAAACCCAGTTGCCTTTCTATTCACTAACAACGAACTGTCTGAAAAGGGAATTAGGAAAACAATTCTGTTATAATAGTACCAAAAAGAATAAAATACTAAGGAATAAATTTAACTAAGGGGGTATAAGACTTGTCTACTCAAAACTACAAAACGTTGAAAAAATTAAGCAAGATAGAAACAAGTGGAAAGATAACATTACATGTTCAAGGATTGAAAGACTTAATAATGTAAAAATGTCTATACTACCCAAAGCAATCTACAGGTTCAATGCTGCTCTGACTAAATGCCAATGGAATTACTTACAGAAAAAGAAAAAAAAATCCTAAATATCATGTGCAACAATGAAGGACCCTGAACAGCCAAAACAATCTTGAGAAAGAACAAAGCTGGAAGCCTCATACTTCCTGATTTGAAAATATATTATAAAGCTACAGTAATCAAACAGCAAGACACTGGCATAAAGACAGTCATATAGACTGCTGGAAGTGAATAGAGATCCCAGAAGTAAATCCACATATATGCTGTCAACTGATACTTGACAAAGATGCCAAGAATTCACAATAGGAGAGGGATAGTCTCTTTAACAAATGATGTTAGGAAAACTGGATATCCACATGCAAAAGAATGAAATTGGACCTTATCTTACTGAATAATCAGCTTAAAATGAACTTAAGATTTAAACATAAGACCCAAAACCATAGAACTCCTAGACGAACGCAGGGAGGAAAAGCCTCATGGTATTGACCTTCGTAAGGCTTTCATAGATAAGACACCAAAAACACAGGCAACAAAGCCAAAAATACACAAGTGGGACTACATCAAACTAAAACGCTTCTGCACAGCAAGGGAAACAATCAACAGAATGAAAAGGTAACCTACAGAAAGGGAGAAAATATTTGCAAACCGTATATCTGATAAGGGGTTAGTCTCTGAAATATATAAGGAACTTTTACAACTCAGAGTAAAAAAAAAAAAAAACCAAAAAACCAAAAACAAACCCCTAACAACTCTATTTTAAAATGGGCTTCAAATAGACACTTCTCCAAAGAAGACCTATAAATGGCCAGTAGGTATATAAAAAAAATGCTCAATGTCACTAATCATCAGGGAAATGCAAATCAAAACCACAATGAGACATCACCTCACACCTGTCATGATTGTTACTATTAGAAAAAAAGGTGACAAATGTTGCTGAGAACATAGCGAGATTGGAACCCTTGCATGTGTAGAAGCAAAATGGTGCAGCACTACGGAACACGGTACGGACATTCCTCACAAAAATCGACAAGGCGAGAAACAACAATTATTGGAGAGGATGTGGAGAAAGGGGATCCCTCCTACATTGTTGGTGGGAATGCAAGTTGGTACAGCCACTCTGGAAAACAGTGTGGAGGTCCCTTAAAAAGTTAAAAATTGAACTACCCTATGACCCAGCCATTGCACTACTGGGTGTTTACCCCAAAGATACAGACGTAGTAAAGAGAAGGGCCATATGCACCCCAATGTTCATAGCTGCATTGTCCACAATAGCCAAATCATGGAAGGAGCCGAGATGCCCTTCAACAGATGACTGGATTAAGAAGCTGTGGTCCATATATACAATGGAATATTACTCAGCTATCAGAAAGAACGAATTCTCAACATTTGCTGCAACATGGACGGCACTGGAGGAGATAATGCTAAGTGAAATAAGTCAAGCAGAGANGGGGGAATGTGATAGGCTGGTGATGGGTGGTAAGGAGGGCACGTATTGCATGGTGCACTGGGTGTTATACGCCACTAATGGAGCATCGAACTTTACATCGGAATCCGGGGATGTACTGTATGGTGACTAACATAATATAATTAAAAATCATTTAAATAAATAAATAAATAAATAAAAATAGAACTACTACGTGATCCAGCAATCCCACTTCTGGGCATTTATCCAAAAGAATTGAAATTAGCATCTTGAAGAGATAGTAGCACTTCCATGTTCATTGCAGCAATAGCCAAGATGTGGGAACAACTTAAATATCTATTGACAGATGATCGGAAAAAGAAAATGAAGTACATACACACAGTGGAATACTATTCAGCCTTAAAAAAAGAAGGATGGAGAACCCTGAGAAAATTATGCTAAATGAAATAAGTCAGTCACAGAAAGACAAACACTGCATGATTCCATTTATATAGGGTACCTAAAATAGTCAAATTCTGGGGCATCTGAGTGGCACAGTCAGTTAAGCGTCTGACTCTTGGTTTTGGCTCAGGTCGTGATCTCAGGGTCATTAGATCGAGCCCCACTTGAAGCTCCGAGCTGCTTAAGACTTTCTCTCCCTTTGTCCCCCCCGCCCCGATCTCTCTCACACTCTCTAAAATAAATAAATCTTTATAAAAAATTTTTAAATAAAGTAGTCAAATTCATAGAACCAAAGACCGGAATGGTGTTTGCCAGGGGCTGGGATCGGGGGTGGGGGGGAACGGGGAGTTACTAATCAACAGGCATGAGTTTTCAGTTTGAGCAAGCTCAAGAGACCAGCTGTGCAACATCTTGCCTATACTCACAATAATATATTGTACACTTAAAAATTTGTTAAGAGTAGGGGCACCTGGGTGGCTCAGTCGTTAAGCATCTGCCTTTGGCTCAGGTCATGATCTCAGGGTCCTGGGACCGAGCCCCATGTTGGGCTCTCTGCTCAGTGGGGAGTCTGCTTCTCCCTCTCACTTCCCCTCTGTGCTCTCTTTCACTCTCTCAAATAAATAAAATCTTTAAAAAAATTTGTTAAGAGGATAAATCTCAGGTGTTCTTACAACGATAAAATAAAACATAAAAACCTGAAAAGGAGTGTAAAAAATTAAACTGCCTATCATCACACATAAATATGTATTGAAACTATGCCAAGTAAAATATTAGTAAGGGAAATCAGCAGTATGTTAATACACCTTCACCATGAGGGACCCATTCAATTAATGCAAGAATGGTTTAATATTAAAAAAATCTATTAATCAAATTTATGTTAATAACAGAACAAAGAAAAAACACTATTGTAATCCATGGTGGAAAAGCAAAAAATTCACCATCAATTCCTAATAATACTTTTAGAAGAGGAAGAATATTGACATTCTTCATTCTTAAGGTACATGTATTTTTCAGTCTTACTATCTCTATAACCTTGGGTATATGGCATCCCCTTTGTGCCTCAGTTTCCAAATATTTTAAACAAATCACAGGACACAAACTGAGGGTTGCCGGAGGGGATGTGGGTGGGGGGATGGGGTAACTGGGTGATGGGCATTAAGGAGGGCACGTGATGTCATGAGCACTGCGTATTACATAAGACTGATGAATCACTCACCCCTACCTCTGAAACCAATAATACATTATATGCTAATTAATTGAATTTAAATAAAAAACAAGTATTTTAAATAGGGATAATAATATCTGCTTCTAAGTGTCATGAGGATTCAGCAATATATATGGAAAGTCCTATCTATCACACAGCACCATTTCCTCCCACCTTCTTAACTGCCTTATTTTCTGTGTGGAGTAGACTAAGGGAAGTTGTGTACTATCTTTTTTCTGTTCTTCTGATTTTTTTCATTTGCATCAGTGGATGTAGGATGTTTTTATTGCTGTTCTAGCTTGTGTTTACTCATGCATGGTCTTGTCAACAGAGTAACACTCTTCACGCCCGCCCCTCCATGCTAACTCCTAGACCCCCTTAAAGGCAGATTGTACTAATTGGCTTTATTGGTATTAAGCCAATGGTTCCCAGACCTGGCTACCCATTAGAATCACCTGAGTAGCTTTCTCACGTGATTCTACTGGGTAGCTAGACGTGCAGGCTGGTGCAGCCGCCATTTCTCTCCAAGTTCCAGACACGTTTACTACCTTTCCGCAAATTGACATATATGCCATTTAATTTTGAACTTAGTTTTGATTCATTATTCAAAAGTGGCCAGCTGACTCCCTAATACCCTAAAAGACCGTTCGTTAGAGTGGGTGCACTTGCAAAAAGGAACATTAAAAAGAGGGTAGAGAGGAAGCAACCAAACCTTAGGAGAATCTCAAAATTAGGTAAAAGAAAAAAGAGAAGTGAGGAGAGGGTCGAAAGAGAATCAGGACTGGGTGGTACCATAGACACCCAAGAAGGGAAAAGATCCAAGAAGAACTAAGCTCATCCTTCTTGTCTCCCCTGAAGCACTGCCTAGCTCTGCACTCAAGGAAGGTTTTCCTGGGCTCATCGGCTTGGATTGACCCTCAGCACCAGAACCACACTGACTGGCTTCCCAATCCCACCCCTTTCCAAGCACACAACATCAGACAACTTAGTAAATTCATTGTGTCTTCATCTCACCATCTGCAAAATGAGTACAATGGTCTCTGCTCCTAGGGCTGTTGCAAGGCCTAGACAAAGCACCAAGAACAGCACCTGGAAAACAGTATACATGATGTCGGGTGGTAGCTAAAGTTTTATATATATATATATATAAAATAACATATATTTTATAATATATGTAAAGTTAAATAAATATATAGTTATATATAAATATATATAGTTCAATACCCCGATTGTAGACCTTTTCAGCACCCTGCATTCCCCTTCTGTAATGTTTATCCCAACTGTCCTCTGACAATTTCTTTTGCTGATTAAGTCAGCTCCACCAGAAATATCTTCCTTTTGAGTAACCCAAAGCCAACTGATTTCGGACCTTAATTCTATCTGCAGAATCCCTTGTCATACAACGTAACATAAGCACAGGAGTAATAGCCCATCATACTCGTAGGTCCCGCCCACATGCAAGTGGAGGGGATTATACAAAGCATGTACCTCAGGGTGTAGGGCTCTCAAGGACCATCTTAGAATTCTGCCTGTCACAGTGATTCTCTCCCACTAGATCAGAAAGTCCACAAGGGAAGGGGCCATTTCTGTTTTGTGGAACGAATGAGCAAATGAATGAAAGAAGAATGAATGAGAACTAAGGAAAACAGTTGTGGATACCTGTGTTTTGATTCATCGAAAGCCTTACCACTGTGTTCAAGAAGTTGAGGGGCTCCTTACAACTTCACAGAAGGTTTTGGAAAGCTGTAGAGCATGTAAACCAGGTAGACATTAAAGCTGAATCCCTCTTTGGTGCCTGCCATATTATCAGAGGCAATGGGGGGGCTGCCTGGGGCCTCTGGTGGCCTGAGCAGTTCCCAAACCACAGGGTCTCCACACATCCCGCTAGCTCTTGGCCAGCACCCAGAACCTAACACCTGGCACTCCTACCATCTGATCTCAACTGTTTATGAAGAGATCAAGGGCATTCTGAGTGAGGGAAGGAGGGGGAGAAATGGCATCTAAGGCCAAACCGAAGAACTTCAGAGAATGAATTCGAGGCCTCACATCAAAGGCACCCAGGTGTTTTTGCTTGGTGTGTATGAAGTTTTGCAGTTGATAAATGGTCTTTACCATACAGCATTCTATTGTCCTGCCATTCCCCTGCCCCATTCCTCTCCTGGCAACCCAGGATGGGCCCTGGGGTCTTCAGTATGCTTTTTAAAAATTTATTTATGTATTTATGTATTTATGTATTTATTTATTTATTTATTTATTTACTAGAGAGAGAGGGAGAGGGGGTGGGGAGGGGCAGAGGGTGAGGCAGAGAATCTCAAGCAGACTCCACACTGAGTGCAGAGCGCAACGTGGGGCTTGATACCAGGACCCTGAGATCATGACCTGAACCGAAATCAAGAGTTGACACTCAACCCACTGAACCACCCAGGCACCCCACTTTTTATAACACCTTTATCAAGATATAAATCCCGTACCATATAATGCCCCCATTTAAAGTGTACCGTTGAGGGGCACATGGGTGGCTCGGTCTATCGGGCAGCCGACTCTTGATTTCGGCTCAGGTCATGATCTCAGGGAGGTGAGAGAGAGCCCCACATCAGGCTCTACACTCAGCGGGGAGTCTCCTTGAGGATTCTCTCTTCCTCTCTCTCTGCCCCTCCCCCCACGCACTCTCTCTCTCTCTCAAATAAATAAATAAATCTTAAAAAAATAAAGCATACAGTTCAATGGTTTTTTAGTATATTCACAGAATTGTGCAACCATTGCCACTATCCAATTCTAGAACATCCCCTTTTGCAGTCATGCCCTACGCCTCCCTTCCCACCCCCACTCAGTTTCAACAAAGGCAGGATCCCTGCCCTCAAGGCTCTCCCAGTCTTGTGCCGCGTCACTGGGCTCTGGATGGGGCAGAAGACCAAGGTTCTAGTCCTGGCTGTGCTGTTGACCAGCTGTGTGACTGTGTAGCCTTCCCCTTCTGGGTGTCAGTTTTTTTAGATGTAAAATGAGGGGACTGGACCACAGAATGTTCCCTGAAGGACTCTGCTGTTTTTATACTCTACCTGCAAACTACTGCTGTAAGCAAGGTATGAGTTTAGGCCAACAGCCCAGCCTCCCTTATGCCTTCCTTTCCATTCACCTCCCCTACAATATCTTCCTCTCCTTTTACACCTCCCTACACTCCTCTCTCCAAGACTCAACCCCAGCTGTACCTCCTCCAGGAAGCCCCGTAGGATTCTCTTTTATCTAAGCTCCTGTGGCAACTAAATCATCTGTCACCCAACTTGGCCTTTCCTTTTATAGAGAAAGTCTGCGTCTCTTGTGGATGGCTAGGAAATGGTATCAAATATTTGCACTTCATCCCACATTACCACCCCCTTTTCCCCACCCAATGCCTTATATTGTTGTTTCTGTGATTCTTTCCTGTGTGACACCTGGCAAGATATTGCAATACTCCAGAATTTGGGGTGACAGTGGGAAGAAACAGGATGGGACTAGCATAGTTGGTGTACTTACGGTATGCCCAGTCCATGCCAAGGATTTCATATGCTTTATCTCACCGGAGGCTCCCAAGAGCAGCTTGTGAGGTAGAATTGAAGCTGGGAAGGGTCAGGTTACCCAGCCAAGCTAGGAAGCAGCACCGAGCAGATGAAAATCCAAATCTGGTTCCGGGGTTCATGTTTTGAACCTCTGTGCATGATGGCTCTCACTACAGTAGGAAATGCTGGAGGAAGCACGGTCAGAAAAAATCCAAATTCCTCCCATAGCTAATGGGGGCTGAGCTCACTTGCAACAGAGAGGAGAGACCTCTGCAGCCCCATCACACCCAGTGCAATGCTGGGCATACCATAGGCCCTCAGCTCCTGCTTGTTCAGGCCCTGGGTGATTGGTCAAGATATAAGGGCAAGTCTGGGGGAGGGTGTGGCTGCCCCATTAGATCTCAGCAGAAAAAAAGTTTACCTCAAAGAGACTTCATTTCTGTGAAGAATTCATTTTCAATTAGCCAGAGATGTCTTTAAAATTGTTCTTAAACCCATTTTATTATTTTTAGGTAGGGCTCTTCTTTTTAGAATGTTTCACCCACGAATGCCTGATGGAGCTCTGGTTTTCTGATGAGAAAACTGATAAGTGCTCATTGTGGGAAACTTTAAAATGCAGAAAAATATAAAGAAGGAAACAAAAAGCACCCGCAACCCCAAGATAACCACTGATAACATTTTGGAGTATTTCCTTCTAGGCTCACTGGCTTGCATGCACTGTCTCTCTAAATAAAGAAATAAATATACATAACTCTTGCATCACTGGATTCATACTGGGCATATAACTTCATACTCACTTTCCACTGAACCTTGGGTGGGGTGAGCATTTTTCTATTTAAGTTGTTGCCAAATATGTCCCTATTAGGAACTGATTTTGTAAATGAAAAGATGATTTCAGCCCTGTCTCTCAGAAGCACGTTCCATAACTATTAATTACAAAAGCCTAATAAATGAAAACACCTCCAGAGCCCAGAGGGAGGCAGAAAACTTCGGAGGTTGCTCTGGTAACCTCAGAGCATTCTTCCATTCATATGGCGCTCAATTATGTAGCACCATACTGGCACTTAATTTTTTTGTCTCACCAAACACTAGGTATTAAGTTTCTATGGTGCCCTGACCCTTCATTCTCTACATTAAAAAAACAAAACAAAACACAAAACTGCAGGATCAATTCAAGTGTGGTTTTGAAAGTGTGTGTGTGTGTGTGTGTGTGTGTGTGTGTGTGTGTGTGTGTGTGAAGGTAGTAAGCAGCCCTCCCAAGAAGATTTTGGTGAACCTGGTGATTCACCTGATGATCTTTGGGGACAGGGAAAGTTCTAAGTGGCAAACTTAGCCACAAAGGTCATCTTCCTTCCCAGGAAGAGGAGACATCATCTTTTACCCAGCATGCTCATTTCCGTTTCCCTATTTCCGGCCCATCCACGAGGAGCCCAAATCAGGGGCTTCCAGCTGCTCTTTATCCTCCTTGAGACTCAGCTTTCTGAAACCACACTGGCAGGCACACAGAAGCATGGGTTGCACCATGGCCTTGACTTAGAAGGAATCAGGACAGGAATGAGACTCCTGGCTCTTGTTTCTGGGATGACTCAGTTTCTCCAGGACCACTCACTGAAGCTCAGAGCCCCACTGAGCTCCTCTCCTGGGCAACCTCTTTAGGACGAAGAACTGCTCACCTCATTGAGATTCTCAGTTTCTGGAAGATTGGGTTAGGCCAGGGGAAAAAAAAATCAACTCATGCTTTCAACTTGGAAACTTAACTTTATAACAACTAGACAAAAACCCCTCTTTTAAATATAATTCTGAAAAAAGTATTATTTCATGATATTGCCAAAAAAGAGAAAAGGAACAAAATTACTCATAAACCTACCTTCCTAGCGTAACCATTGTTGTCATAGTTCCTTCTAGTCTTTCCTTCACGTAAAATTTTTCATGGCTGTGATTATAGAATCTATATAATGACTACATGGTGCTTTTTTCACTTAGCTTTTCTTCAGCTTTATTGGGGTATAATTGACAAATAAAATCGTAAGATACTGAAAGTGTGCGTTGTGATGACTTGATGTACATACGTGCTATGGAAGGGTGTCCCCACTGAGTTAATTACCACATCAGTCACCTCACACAGTTGTCTCCACTTAGCCTTTCCTACTAATCATCTGATGTTGCGCCACATTCTAATAACCACCATTTCTTTTAAAGATTTATTTATTCATTTTACAGGGAGGAGGAGTGGAGGGAGAAAGAGAAAGAGAGAGGAGACTCTTAAGCAGACTCCCCGCTGAGTCAGATGTGGGGCTTGATCCCAGAACCCTGAGCTCATGACCTGAACTGAAACCAAGAGCTGGACGCTTAACCAACTGAGCCACCCAGGTGCCCCTGACCCCCGTTTTAAAAGGCAGCATAACAGAATGCTTTCTTTTTAATAACATCACATCACTGTGAGATTGTGGCTTTTCTCCTACTTACCCACAAAAGGCACAGGGTTAAGAGATTGGAGCATCACAGCTGCTCTCAAAGAGCTTTTGCTCTGTCTGGTGAAGACAGGCATTTCTTCAAAGATCCTTAGGTTGGAGCCCCCAGCCATGAGTAGCATCCATCTTTGGGCTGTCTAAGCAGATACCCCTCCAGGAGCAATGGAATATGTACGGGTGCAACTGGATGAACCATTTTCAGTGGCTCAAGTTAACCGCCCTCAAACTCGGATTCTATATTGGCACCTGTATCACCTACTCGAAGCTAAAGAGACGTTTCAGGGGCCTTGATGTGGAGGCTGTATGTGTGGAGGCCTCTCCCACACCCTTTTAATCTGGTTGGTTGGTTTGGTGGAGAGTGTACCCTGATGGGTTTACACCTTACTCCGTGGTAACCTAGTGAGAAGATTCTAGCATCTTGGAGGGCATCAAATGAAACCCGAAGGTGAGCAGCAGAATCTTTCTGAGTCTAAGTGGCTCAGCTGATGGAGGTGTTACCCAGACTCTATAGTCCTGATAAGGGTAACTGCATTTTGTCACATTGCTGAAAACTTCTAACCCTAAGTTTTACTTAGAGCCTTGTAAATGTTTGGAAATTTTTGCCATCTGTACCTTGTCTTTCTTTGTTGATTCACACAAGCATTATCAATCCAAATCATTTGCACTGTGAGCTTCTTTTTAAGTATAGACCCTCTGTATTATCATGGATTCCATGAAAAATAAAAGTATGATCTTGATACAAGAAAATCTTCATCACTGGCTGCCAATGGTCAGGAAATAACAAAGCTACCAACAGCAGTGTATTCTCAAGTGAAAAGAGCCATTTGAACATCTGGTGGCTTTACCGATTCCGACTCCTGTACAGGGTAGCACTCCTTTAACCACTATGCAGCTTTGCTAACAATGACTTTTCTAACTATCTCTATGGTATGTGTTTATGTTGAGCCCAAGATCACGCGTGTTTGTGAACTTCCTATTGACTTTGATTAATAGTATCTGAGACTAGTTGAAATAAGCCTGTCCCTGAGGCACCAACCCAGATCATCCGGAAATGAAGGTTTAAAGGTTGGGCTATAGAAAGAACATGAAAACAGATGTTACAGAAGGGCCCAGGACATCATCCTTCAATGCCATTCCCTACAACCTGTGAGAGTCTCGAATATTCATATTTTCTCCTCTTCTTTAAGACTATCTTCTGAGCATGTCTCTGCTAATAAGGCAGCGGATTGTACCCCACCATGGTAAAAAGACATTTTCCCATTTGAATTACCTATTTGGCTTCCTCAATAAAATATTTTAGTACTTTTGTCCACAGCCATTAGTCTTCCTCTAATTGCTCTGACTCAAATGGAGATAGACTTTGTGGTTGGAAATTTTGTGACATTACCAAGAAAGCTCAGTCAGTACCAGGACTCTTCTCAAACTCCTGTTTGCAAACCCAAGGAAAGACCTTTAAGCAGGAAAGGCCAAAATACTGATATGCAAAACAATTATGTGATGTTTGGTAGAACTCAAATGATTAGTGAACCCTTCTCTCTGCTGTTTTTTGATGGGTTTTTTTTTGTTTTTAGTTTTTTGTTTTTGGTCAAAGGAACAAGTTCAAGGAAATTTTTAGTGAGGCTACCCACTGATTATTTGTGTCCATGAGAACCAAACAAGTTCTGGAGAATTAAAAGTCAGACAATATCAAAAGCTTATGTAGGGGCGCCTGAGTGGCATAGCGGTTAAGCGTCTGCCTTCGGCTCAGGGCGTGATCCCGGAGTTATGGGATCGAGCCCCACATCAGGCTCTTCAGCTATGAGCTTGCTTCTTCCTCTCCCACTCCCCCTGCTTGTGTTCCCTCTCCCTGGCTGTCTCTATCTCTGTCGAATAAATAAATAAAATCTTTAAAAAAAAAAAAAAGCTTATGTTAAGCTAGTAGTTTCAAACTTATTCCCCACCAAACCTTTATTTTTGCTTTTCTCCTTGCTTAAAAGTACAAATATGGCTTTTATAGCTAAAAACCCTTGAGGACATCACCAGCAGCATCAAACCAGCAGCTAAAAGTAACAGAGGGTCCAAGCGAGAAAATGATCCTAGTTCTTTTTTTTTTTTTTTTTTTTTTTTTAAGATTTTATTTATTTGACAGAGATAGAGACAGCCAGCGAGAGAGGGAACACAAGCAGGGGGAGTGGGAGAGGAAGAAGCAGGCTCATAGCGGAAGAGCCTGACGTGGGGCTTGATCCCAGAACGCCGGGATCACGCCCTGAGCCGAAGGCAGACGTTTAACCGCTGTGCCACCCAGGCGCCCCAATGATCCTAGTTCTAAGCAGATAAGGGGGATAGGCAGAGTGGATAATGGGTCATAGACTGGTGAGATTTTGAGTTGAGAGAGACCTTGGAGGCACCTGGGTGGTTCAGTCGGTTAAGCATCTGACTCTTGGTTTCGGCTCAGGTCATGATCTCACGGGTTGTGGGATTGAGCCCCGTGTCAGGCCACACTCAGCAGGGAGTCTGCTTGAAGATCCTTTCCCTCTGCCCCTCCCCCACTCACTCTCACTCTCTGTCTCTCTCAGATAAATAAATAAATCTTAAAAAAATTAAGAGACCTTAGAGCGACAGAGTTTAAGATGCAGATTCCAAGGCCCCAAGATAGGCAATTCTGATTCAGTGGGTCTGGGGTAGGGCCCAGGATTTTACTGGAAACAAATGTTCCAGATGATTGTGCTACGGCTGGTTCGTGCTGACCCCACCCTGAGAACCTCTGCCTTAGCAGGAAGGGGGTACAACTTATCCATTTTACAGATATGAACGAAGAGGCCCTGAGAGGTTAGGTTAATTTATCCAAGGTCCTTGAGAAGAAGATTGAGAAGCCAGGTTTCTCAACCCAGGGCCTTTTGCTTTCTGTTAAGCTTCTAGAGTGTGTTCTTTTTCTTTCTTCTGTGCTCATTACCTGAGCCTATGCCAGTGGCCAAGGCACTCAGGCTTATCATTTCAAGTTGGGGCTGGTACCTCTTAACTACTGGCCTCAGACGATGAGGGCTGTGATCTCAGGAGAGGGGCGTCTGGAAAGTGGATCTGGCCCCCTTAGCTTTGTTGTTCCCCATAAACAGAACAAGCTATGACACATAAGGACAAAGTGCTGAGAGCTTTGTCACTAACGGTTATTTCACAGCAGTGACCCAGAGCTCTAGAGTATATCTGTGCTGTTGAAGACTCGGCCCAGGATACCTGGCCCCTCAGGTTATTAAAAATTTGGGTCCTTGCTTAGACTGATGTAACGAAAAACCGCATACTGGGTGGCTTAAACAATAGAAACTTAATGTCTAATAGTTCTGGAAGCTAGAAGTCCAAGGATTGGTTTCTTCAGATGCTCCTTTTCTTGGCTTATAGATGACCATCTTCTCTCCGTTTCTCCACATGGTCTTCCCTCCACGTGCATCTGTGTCCTAATCTCCTTTTCTGATAAGGACACCAGTCATCTTGGATTAGGACCCACCCCTATGACTTCGTTTTACCTGAATCACTTCTTTAAAGACCCCGTGTCCAATTATAGTCATGTTATGTGGTACTAGGGGTTAGGGTTTCAACGCTTGAGGTTTTTTTAAATAAAAATTTTGTATTATGTTATGTTAGTCACCATACAGTACATCCCAGGTTTTTGATGTAAAGTTCCATGATTCATTACTTGAGTTTTTGACACAACTCAACCCGTAGCATGTTGTCTTTGTTTCTACAATAAGTTGGGTTGAGCAACTAATGGTGGAGGTGGGATGAGTAGGGAGGAGGGAGTGGAGAGGAGCAGAAAAGTGGAAAGAAATCAGAGCATAGGGCTGCCTACTGAAGGGAAAAGTGTTTGTTAAGTAGAGAAGTCAGATATCAGGGATGCAATGCCATCAACTTGATACTAAAATCATACACCAGATACTTCTATTTGCACACACTACAACATTTCATAAGGACAAATGAATGTTTCATGAAAATGCTCCATGAATTGATCTTATATTTTACTGATAAAATGTGCTCTTCTGAATAAAAAAAAAAAAGACAACCATGCCTTTAATCTTCTGGAGTTTTCTATACATGTAATTTTCTCCAATCTCTCTCTCTCTCTCTTTTTTTAAAGATTTAAGTCATCTCTACACCCAGTGTAGGGCTTGAACTCACAACCCCAAGATCAACAGTCACATGCTCCACCGAGCCGGCCAGGCGCCCCTTCCCCAAATCTCTTACCCTTAAAAGAAAAACAGTTAACAGATTACCTCAGAAATTTTTTAAAAAGATATAAAGGCATCCAACATTTCACCACTGAGAACATAAGGAGGGATGTTATAGACATATCCAGAGGCTTCTAAGATGTGGTTTGCCATGGCTGACTTTGAAAAAAAAGAGAGGTCATAGCTGTCAAGGGTGGCCTGGCAAGAGGANGGAGGGAGGAAAAAAAAAAAAAAAAAAAGGCAAAACAAAACAACAATCTTGGAATAGTCCTGCAGATCACTAATAAAGATTAGGAAACTATTGTAGGCCAAGTTGATTTGTTCCGTGAATGAGGGCTTCGGCCATTTGAATCCAGCTAGCTACTGGAGAGGTGGGGTTTGCTCCCTCAGGATCCCAGACTGGGAAGGCCGATAGCCTGAGGGATGTCTCTGCCAGGAGTCCTGCCCCACCAGGCTCCTCCACTGAGGGCCCTGAGTGCCTGGGAGATTGGAGGAGGGAGACTCTGAAGGAAGGAGTGAGAGGGGCTGCCCGATACACACTGCCCATGTCACCCGCTGCTGTGGTTTGGGCTTGCCTCGGGCGTCAGTGCTCAGGGGGGATCAAAGCGAGTGCTGAGTCACCCTAGTGGAGTTGCTAGAAGATAAAGGTGGGCAATTCTGAGTTTTGGTGGTCACAGAGTGTGGCTTCGGGTGGGCCACTAACTACGCTGGAGCTCACCAACAAGCAGTGGAAAGAGGAAAGAGAAATACTTGGTGTCGGAAGTTGTACCTTCTAGGCTTAACCTTCAACTTGCTGGGTCATTTCTTACTGGAAGCAGTGTGATAACTTATGCAGTGTTTACTACACGCCAGGCTCTGTTTTAAGTGCTTTATGAATAAGAACTCTTTTCATCTACACGACAGGTGAGGAAATGGAGGGCACAAAGATGAAGTCGTGTGCCTAAGATGACAGTGCTCACAAGCGGGTGAGCCAAGATTACAACCCCAGCAGCCTGACTTCAGAGCCTACGCGCACAATCCCTGCAACGGACCACGGCCTTGTCCCTGCGCAGGAAGGGGGGACAGTGGAGGCAAACAAGCCCAGCTATCCGGAACTGACTGGACGGGCGGGGGGGGCTCTTCCACAGAAGCCCATTTTCCATATAACTGAAGGCCAGCCCTTTAGGTGTGGGAACTTACAGATGACAGTGTTGTTGGATAGAGATCTTTCTAAAATATTACTTTCCAACAGAAAACTCTAAACATGTGGTCACCCTTTCTGAAAGGTCAAATGGCTTCATTACCAACATTATTCACACGTTCACCACACACTTACTGAGCACTGTGCTGTTGATGCCAGTGGCGATTGTGTGGGACTCGAGCTGAATGAGCTTTCTGCTCTGTGTGGGACGACAGAGCCCCAGTGCTCCAGCCGGCTGCTGTAGTATGCCGGTGGGTACGTCTTCAGCTGGAAACAAATGCCCGAGGGTTCCCTCCAGAAAGAGGTAGACCCAGGTGATCCCCATTTAAGTGGCTCTGCCACTTATTTGCTTTGAGACCTTGAGCAAGTCAGTGAGCTTTTCTAAAGCTTTGTAGAAGGGGATAAAGAGACTTCCTACTTCAAGGGTTATGAGAACCTAATGAGATCACACAAGGGAGACACGGAGCCTGGCCCCAGAGGGAGCCTTGTGATCACGAACCAGTCAGAAGGTCCCTGTCATTCTATACAGGAAACCCACCACTCTTAAGCACTGGGTGTCATCACAGGGGCTCTGGCCTTCCCAACTCTGTTCGTTGGTGGCTGTGAACTCAAGCGCAGCCTCTAGGCTCTCACAGAAGCCTTTCCCAGTCCTGAGCTAAGCGAACCCAGGCCTATCTAAATGAGAAAAATAACATGGGCGATTGGTTGACACAGCTCGAGAGTTAAGCCCATGCGAAGTAGGCACTCAGTGAGTGGCAGCTTGAATGGAATACGCGGTAGGCCACCTCGTTGGTTCAACTCACCCACCTTGGCTGTGTTTCACTTTCTCCACCTGCACAGAGGCCTAATAATACTTGCCACCTACGCACCTCACTGTTGTTGTCGGGGAGCAAAAATTCCTGTCCCCTTCAAGGGTCCTTCTAGCTGGACTAAGAAGCCACTGACTTGAGACAGATTGACAGGAGAAAATCCAATTGAATGGCATACCGACAAGGAATCCACACAGATGTGGAAATTCCAAAGACAGGCAGACTGGGGTCTGTGTGTCATCCTGAACTAAGGAGAAGGGAGTAGGGGTCTGGGACTTCAGAGAAAAGGAAAGTACTTCACAGGGCAATAAGAAGAGCAAATGTTGGTAATTCGATGTTTGCTCTGCCATACGGGTAGGTCACTCAGAGAAAATGTATCTCTGCTAATAACCCTTATTCTGGAAAGACCTTCCAATTTAGATTCTTCTATGTAGTTAAGGGAGGGGCAAAAGTTTCTCTTGAGCCCGCAGGGTCTCGATTGCCATTGACTCAAAATAACCCACATGCCAGAGTGACACATTCTCGGGGTGAACTGCTCCAAACCCCTTCCCTGTTGTGAGGGTTATCGTAAGAAAATGCCATGGAGAGCAGGGAGTCATTAGAAGATGTACATCTAACAAAGTAGAAATCTTTGAACCTTCAGAGCCATGGGGATGTCATGTGGAGACCTGCTCTCTTCATCTTTCAAATTCCTCTCCAGCATTTCAATTACATGAGAAGTGATGTGTTCCCATCTGGCCCCAAGCTGGTGTACACATATCTACAAGAGTGTTCTGGCCTCTGGCAGCACAAATTCCAGCTTACCTCCTGCCAAAAGTCCTTTGAGTGACAAAACATCTTCTTATTACTGCCACAACCCTGTGCTATTTAATGTATAGGGAGGACGGGACAGTCTTTTTGCTCCATTAAAAAAAAAAAAATTATGGGGTCTGAATTGTCAAAGGCTATGTGGGGAGGTAAACAATTTACTTTCAGGAAAACTTGCTAAAAAATCACTTCAGTTCATTATTCGTTCATTCACTTCACAAGTATTTATTGAGCACCTATTATATGGCAGACCCTGTTCTGGGTCGTAAAGGATTTAGGAGTGAACGAACCAGACAAAGTCCCTGTCCTAATGTATAGTACATTCTTAGGAGGGTAGACAGACAATAATCAAATACATAGATCAACTAACAAGACAATTTCAGATAGTGATAAGTGTAATGAAGAAAATGGAAGGGGGTAATTGGTTAGAGATTGACCAGGGTTGGAGAAATGGTTTAATTATGATACTTGAGAAAAGTCTCATCCAAACCAGCTCATCTTCTTCTGGGGCTTGGGGACTAGAAGTCCCAGGACTTGGGTGTCTACCACTAGAGATTTCTCACCGTGCCCAGGATTCCCTTCAAGTTGTAAATCCTACTACCTAAAGGGGTCACACTGATGACTGCTAACACCTTAATGTGAATTTGGTGTCAAATCCCTTCCTCCCCATCCCGAGCAATGAAGCCCTTGGGGGCCACGGGACAGAGCGGAGCATAGGATGAGGTGGGGGTAGACGGGGAGCCCTTTGCAGTTTCTGTGTCATCATTTCCGCCTTCTCATCAAGGTGCTTTACCCCTCAGGAAAAATCTTTAGATGACGGGTGACTAGAAATTGGTTTGAGAGGTTTCCAAAGCTGTAGATCTTGTGATCACCGTTGCCATACCTGCATTCTTCCCTTCCTATCAACAAACACTGGAAAAGCTCTGATTCATGGCGTCGGGCTTGCCATGCGGGCTTCTTGTTTTGAGTCAGAGTGGAAGGGCTCAGAGGCCTTCGGTTGGTAGGGCTTAGTAATGAGGAAGGAAACGGTTACTAGGAAATGAAGAGTTGCACTCATCAAAGTGATCAGTAACCAAAGAACGGTGACTTGGTTCTTTGTTGCATGGTGGAATAGAAAAGAGTAGGTGTGTGACAGAACCAGACCCAGATGACCCCACACTGCTCAAAGGACCGATGCCAGCTTCCTATGAAGCTGCCTAGGAAGTAGGTGGGGACGGCCCCAATTGCATCTCCATATTGTTTGTTTTTGCCTTTCCTGAAATAAGCAATTTTGGTCTTTCATTTCCATGTGGGAACACTCCCACTTTCCCCTGTCCCCCAAATGTGGGTGTGTAAAAAAACTTAGCCTTTGCTGTGGTAATCAATGACCTGAATTTGGAAGTTTTCCTCATAGCAGCTCTCCTCTCACCCACCTTTGAATTGCCCTGTCCTTAATTAATGGCTGCTCAGTAAACTGGCATAGCAGCTGAGGTCGGTAGAACATTCTAGAAACATTTAGAACTAAGAAACAATAGGGGTGCCTGGGTGGCTCAGTGCGTTAAGCATCTGCCTTCAGCTCAGGTCATGATCATGGAGTCCTGGGATCAAGTCCTGCATTGGGCTCTTTGCGCAGCGGGAAGACTGCTTCTCCCTCTCTCTCTGCCTGCCGCTCCCCCTGCTTGTGCTATCTCTCTCCTCTCTCTCTCTCTCTCTCAGTCAAATAAATAAATAAATGAAATCTTTTAAAAAAACTCAGAAAAAATACTTGGCACCTGCTTAGCTGTGCTGTTATAGTTTTCTTCTTTTTTAAGATTTATTTATTTTAGACAAGAGCATGAGCAGGCAGAGGGGAAGAGGGAGAGGGAGAAACCTCAAGCAGATTCCCGGCTGAGCACAGAGCCCAAGGACAGGGAGCTCCAACCCAGGACACTGAGATCACGACCTGAGTTGAATCAGGAGTCGGCCACTTCACAGACTGAGCCACCCAGGCACCCCTATAATTTTCTATTTAATAACACACTTACTCTTGCAGTAACACCATGAGGTAGCTATCCTGCCATTATCTCCTTTTTACAGATGAGGACACTGAGGCCTGAGGAGATCAATGAACTTGCCCAGCGGTGGAATGGCATGGCAGGATCTAAATCTAGGCAGCCCACTTCCTCTGCCCCTTAATCATTATGCTATTCCTGTTGGTTCCACCATCTGCAACAAGTGTTACCCAGCTCTCAGTGTTCCTGGCTGCTCCGTGTGTTTGCGTAAACTCTGTCTCTGCTGCTTATTCCATGTAGTATCTCCTTCCCAACTACTTCCAGAAAAGATCGGAGGTGGTGACTTAGCCCCTAAGGACTCAACCCACTTAGAATAGTTCACCAAATGTTTACCAGCTGGCTTATAATTATTTGTTACCCACGCACACATTTCCCCTCGAGTGTTTGTCATACCTGCTCCTTCCTCAGAGAATCAGGGCTGTGAACTGCTGAAGCCCAAATGTGCGCCATATAATATTATCTGGAAACTATGAGCTGGGGGGCCCCATGCCCAGAGATGGCCCTGGCAGATATTCCACTTCCAGAAATGACTGATTTAATTTTCAGACACTGAGCCAAGGCAAAACTTGCCTGAATACTCGGACGAGGGCCCAGAGCTTGGTTATTACATACGGCAAGAAATCCTGTCGGGGGCCCTGCGGGAGAGCAGTTGGATTGATAACCTGATTGGCTTAGTTGTGTCTGGTTAGCTGGTTGAAGCAGAGTGCTTATAATGAGAGGGCCATGAGTTTGCTTTGATGGTTGGCTGTGGTTTGTGTCTTGCCCCTCAGGACACATGCCGAGGGGGAAAATCTGAAATCTTCACACCAAAGATCCACGCACATTCCCCGAGGAACAGGACAAAATGGTCTCAGGAAGCCAGGTGCCAAACTTGTATTCATTTACCGTAATCCGTGGGTCAATTTCAAGACGTCTCCTACAAAAGACAACAGCGCAGCCTTGGGTTCTCCCAGCGCTCAGGTCATCTGGCAGTTTTCTCTCCCTTTTCGACCACACTTTTCTTCTCAAACCCCTTCTTAAAATTCACTGATTCCATGCTAATAACCCATTAAAAGGGTTTTTACCTAGGGGAGGATTAAAAGCATGCCTTCTTTTCCACCCGAAGAATAAGAGGACATAAGCTTACAGTTAAGCAAAGGGGATTTGTCTGATTACCACAGACTCACTCCCAACATCCTCTCCACTCGTTAATTAGGTATCACTTCAGCACCTGAATCATTAATTTCCAGTTTATTACTTGGCATGTGGCCATTCATAGCTTCAAGATGGCACTGTCTGATTTTTGTTGGCTTGAATGTTTGCTGTTCCTGACAAAGTCTTCGGGGGCTTCTTGCAAACCTAGGTCAGGTTTGAAATATTCAAAAAGGTTGAATGACATGAAACAAAAACCTAGAAGCATTGTTTTCCAGTTTAAACGAGCAAATGTTATACATTCCCATCCGGGACAAAGTCATGCCTGGTTTGTGGTAGCGGCGGTTCCCCAGGTGTATGGCGGCCTTGCAGTGAGCCCTTTACTGTGTGTTCTAAAAGCACTGAGAAGAGTCTAGAAAGCCTGAGCCGGCTGAGGGCTGGCACTGTCTAAAGATGCTAGTCTTCACTGTGTAAGAACCACCCCCTTCACTGAACACTGGAGGGGAAGGCCCTTCATCTGAGCACTCCAGGAAGTCAAATGAGAGATGAAAATGGTCTCCATTTATTGAGCACTTGCTGTGTTCAAGGAAGTTCACATGCATTATCTCTTTTTATTGTCACAGCAGCTCTGTGAGGTAGAAAATGTTATAAGCGGGGCACCTGGGTGGCACGGTCGGTTCAGCCTCCGCCTCTTGGTTTTGGCTCAGGTTGCGATCTCGGGGTTGTGGGATAGAGCCCCATGTCAGGCTCTGCACTCAGCGGGGAGTCTGCTTCTCTCCCTCTGCCTCTCCCCTGCTCCCACGCACATGCACATTCCCTCTCTCTCTAAAATAAATAACATCTTTAAAAAAAAAGAAAATGCTGTGATCATCCTCATCTTATAGGAAACTGTCCTGTCCTGTCCCGTGCAGGTCCCCGGTGCACAAAGATGGGACTGAAATTGGACTGCAGGGACTGTTTCACCACCACTTGGGTTTCCTTAATTCTAAGATACCGCTGGGTATCTACGAGGCACCACTGGCTTGGAGATAGCCTTGGGAAAGAACACAAATGCCATGGTTTTGGTAAACTGGATGCCAGTGTCATGGTTAGGGTCATGGCTCTGCACGCCTCTGCCTCTTTATAGATGCGCACACGTGACATTTTGGAAAATGTACTTCCCCTTTCTGTGCCTCAGTCTCCCCAACTGTGAAAGAGGGGATAATAACTGGACCTAACTCACAGGGTCATAAATAAGTTCATGCAGGTAAGTTACTTAGAAGAACACCTGGTGGGGCGCCTGGGTGGCACAGCAGTTAAGCGTCTGCCTTCGGCTCAGGGCGTGATCCTGGCGTTATGGGATCGAGCCCCACATCAGGCTCCTCTGCTATGAGCCTGCTTCTTCCTCTCCCACTCCCCCTGCTTGTGTTCCTTCTCTCGCTAGCTGTCTCTATCTCTGTCAAATAAATAAATAAAATCTTTAAAAAAAAAAAAAGAAGAACACCTGGTGCACATTAAGTTGTATATGAGTGTTAGCCATTATTATTCTATTATTATTATTTTTATTCTCATCACCACCATCATAATTATACATCCTGATTTCAGAAATAATCAAATGTGGAAAATGTTCTTTTTAAAAACGAGGACATACAGTAAAGATATAGATCCATTTCAGTGACTGCTGGCATGGATTACGTGGATTGTCTTTTAATAGCATCATTGACGTGACCCAAGCCTTAGCCACTTCTGTCACCCCAAGGGTCTCTCTTTCTCTAAAATCCTGGGGAAGGAAGCTTTCTGCCCTCACATTTACTCCTCAATCAGGTGTTCATTGGGCAGTCACTTGTGTGGGGTTGGGTCCCCCCAGGCCACTCTCAGCGATTCTTCCCTATGGGCCACTGCTCACGGCCAAACTTGTCACCCCGTGGAGCTCCTGGACAGTGGCCCTTCCTGGGGTGCTGCTATGCCTCTGCCTGGGCATCAGCTCCAAGCTGAATGTGGAATGGGCTCTCCTCCCCTTGTAGCCCTCTCAGACCCCACCACACACAGTTCTGTAGGACTGTCAGACTTCAGGGAAGGGGCGGGGGTAAGGGTAACTGGAGGGAATTTCAACGAGGGACAGACGATGGGAGCCATACATTAAATGTGGCTTTTGCCTTTGTGTTGTGCAACAGAAAAGCATGAAAGAGTTAGTTCCTATACAAGGGTCCTTTGTGGACACATCGGGTTCCCAGCCTCGCTCTCTCCTATTGAAGGCTGAGCACTTCTCAATAAGGCTTCCATTTTCAAGATAGAGATGGCTACCTTCCTTTTGGGAGATCCCACCCCAGAA
Organism: Ailuropoda melanoleuca; assembly: GCF_002007445.2. NCBI lineage: Eukaryota > Metazoa > Chordata > Mammalia > Carnivora > Ursidae > Ailuropoda > Ailuropoda melanoleuca. The sequence continues at coordinate 98,024,798 of NC_048238.1, read as the reverse complement.
TAGCAAACTTGAAGCACTTACTGTATGCCAGGCATTGCTGTAAGCACCTTATCAGTATTAACTACTGTATTTCATTGATCAGGAAATGTGCACATCTCATATTTTAACATTTCTGAAACCAGGATGTCTCAAAATCAAGGTGTTCAAGGTGTATAGAGTTTAAGGGGTAACCTGTCTTTTCTTTTTGAGTGGTACCTAAAATAATAGTCTATCCTACAATCGATGATGTCTTAGATTCAATGAGATATGACAATTTAATCATCACGACTCCATCGTGGAGGGACTATTTTTTTTTGAGATTTAATTTTTAATTTTTTTAACCACACTCTATACCCAGCGTGGAGCCCAACGTGGGGCTTGAACTCATGACTCTGAGATCAAGACCTGAGCTGAAATCAAGAGTTGGACCCTCAACCGACTGAGTCACCCAGGTGCCCCATTGAAGATTTTATTTTTAAGTCATCTCTACATCCAACATGGGGCTCGAACTCACAGCGCTGAGATCAAGAGTCACACGGTTCACTGACTGAGCCAGCCAGGTGCCTATGGAGGGACTGTTTTATCAACCTTTGACAAATGATGTATTTGAGGCTCTGAGAGGTTACACAGCTAGTAACCTTAAGGTTGCTCAAAGCCCCACAGCTGGTAAATGGTAAATGTGAACATAGGCAGGCTGACTCAAGAGCCCTTAGGAGGTGATCTGATCCTCTAGGGTCAACACGTCTCCAATGGGGCCCCATTAATTATTAAGGACAGTCCAGTCCAAATCAAAGTGAGAAATAGAAACACTTTCCAAAGGGTCACAAAACCTGCCAGGCTCGCCCTGCCAAATTATATTGTTACACAAAGCAAGTGCCAGTGTTTTCTTTCTCCTGCTTTCAGACTGCTCCAGAGGCAAGGAAGTAAACCGACCACAGAGCCACCTACCCCAAGAGCTGGCAGAAGCTTTGCAGTGGAAAATTTCTTACTTTATTTTGGAGGCTAGGTCAACTGCTAGCACAGAGAGCTAGGGCTCTGGCAATCTCTGCAAAGGGAAGCTGGGTGAGGGTTTACTAATTCTGTGCTAACGCCATCTCTGGGCTGAAGAGGTGAGGAAATGGGCCGTGATTGTCTTTCTGGCGCCGTAGGTTTGTGATATTATCATCATATCTAGTCTATTCAATGTGTATATTTTGGCCACTCGTTTCCTATGAGCTTGTGACAGAAAGGAAGTAGTTTGACAGCAGAAACAGAGAATTAGGGGCGCCCGGTGGCTCAGTCGGTGAAGCGTCTGCCTTCGGCTCAGGTCATGATCCCAGGGTCCTGGGATCGAGCCCCGCGTCGGGCTCCCTGCTCAGCGGGGAGTCTGCTTCTCCCTCTCCCTCAACTGTTCCCCCTGTTTGTGCTCGTTCACTCTGTCAAATAAATAAATAAAATCTTTTTTTAAAAAAAGGAACAGAGATTTATGTCTTTAAACTATGTCTGCGTCAAGCAAGGAAGAAGCCAGAATATTTCAAAGTGAGGATGGGCCAGCCCCGCCCCACTTGCAAAAATTGGAGGAAAACAGCTGTAGAATAGCCAATCTTTCATGAGTTTCAGAGTCGTCTATTCTAAGAGTTTCCAAATGCTGCCAGCTGTGCGGTGTGTGTTCCTCCTTTTTTGACACAGACCTTTGTAAAACGGGATTTTCATACCACTGGGTGACAAAAAGCAAGTTAAGAAATAAACTTAAGACAAACAACAACAGCAAAAAGAAATAAAACTTAGTACTACAGCTGACATGGACATCAGGAAACTTCATTCCTCATGTAAAGTGCGTGTCGTGGGAGAGGTTTTTTTAAAAAAAGAATGCCTCACTATTCTCATTTTTACATGTTTTGTGATACATGTTATATTTTATACAAAAATGTAAATGCGGGACCCCTGGGTGACTCAGTGGGCGAAGCCTCTGCCTTCAGCGCAGGTCATGATCCCAGCGTCCTGGGATCAAGTCCCAAGTCTGGCTCCCTGCTCTGTGGGAAGCCTGCTTCTCCCTCTGCCTGCCTCTCCCCCCACTCATGCTCTTTCTCTTTCTATCTCTCTGTCAAATGAATAAATAAAATCTTTCTATCTCTCTGTCAAATGAATAAATAAAATCTTTTTTAAAAAACCCATTAATACGAATTGCTTTACCTTGTTCTCTGTTGTACTTTTCAGTGTCAATTAAAGTGATTCAATTTCCCTGTTTTAAAATTCTGTAATAAAGGCTAAATAAGCATATGAATCACATCTTAGTTGTTTAGGTTTGGGGTTTTTTTTTTAGCACCAACTAATTGTGGAAAGCGTGTTTTGCTCTTTGCTATTTGTATGAGTTCTCCGCGAGCCTATGTTGGTGCGCTAGCAATAGGTTCTAATTATAAAGATATTTAATAGATAAACACATTAAAAAACTTCTAACAGAGACACCAAACTTGAGAGCTAAGTAATATAAACTAGGCTTTCGGAAGGTCAGACTTGGTGAAGTTTGCCCCACGGTTGGTCTGTCCCTCATGGTGTGCCCCATCTGTTCTCCTCTTTCCCTTCTATTTCTTTTCTGCTATTTGTTTTTGGAAACATGGTGCTTTTCTGCTTACCTTTATTTTTTTGAAGATTTTATTTATTTATTTGACAGAGAGACAGCCAGCGAGAGAGGGAACACAAGCAGGAGGAGTGGAATAGGAAGAAGCAGGCTCCCAGCGGAGGAGCCTGATGTGGGGCTCGATCCCAGAACGCTTGTATCGTGCCCTGAGCCGAAGGCAGACGCTTAACAACTGAGCCGCCCAGGCGCCCCTCTCTGCTTACCTTTAAAAGTGCTTGGAGATGATACGGTGGCATGCTACAGTGCAGCTGAAGTATAGGGCAAATCGTTCGGTGGTCAGTCAAACGACATGGGACATTTTCCACTTTCCCAAAAGGAATTCTGCCCTCCTGGCCACCACCTGTCCCACATCGAAATGCAACCCTTCCCACAGGCAAAAGCAATTGCTCTGCTCACTGTAACAACTTCCTTGGGAAAGTCTAATGCCGTCTCCCACATGTCTATCCCCTCATGCTTTTATTCTTAAAACTAGTTGGGGGGGACTCGTGCGCTCCGGGATGGAATTTCGCTACCACGCTTGACTACCTTTGTTGGGATTTGTGTCCCAACCTCATCTCATGATGAGGCAAAATTAGTTGGAAGTTAGAGTTCTCTTGCTCAAACAATTTCTCACCAGTCTGAGAGAAAGGATTTTTGCAGTTCTGCCATGTGGAGTTTTGGGGAGAGGTGAATTTGAGTGTGTTCACAGATGTGTGCAGCCATCACCAGAGTTAATTTGAGAAATTTGGAATTTTCATAACCTCTAAAAGAAACTCCGTACTGTTTAGCTAAAACTTCCTCACCGCCCCCCACCTCCCATCTTAAGCAACCACTGATGTTCTTTCCGTCTCTATCGATGTCTCTCTTCTGGACTTCCGTATGAATGGAATCATATAGGATGTGGTCTTTTGTGACTGGCTTCTTTACCTTAGCATGTTTTCAAGGTTCCTCTGTGTTATAGCATGTTCAGTACCTCGTTCCTCTGCACGGCTGCATGATATTCTATATTACGAATTTACATTTTGCTTCAACGAAAGGACTTAGTGGGGACCAGTGAGCAGGGGCTGGGACAGGCATCAGAAGGCCAAATGAACCTTAGGACCTGACATTTCGGGGATTCTCCGAGAACAGGTGGGACACACAAATATCATGGAGGGTTTGTCAGTCCTTGTCGGTGGACAGGGCCCTTTGGTCTGGGTTTGCACCAGACCACAGTGTCCAGGCTTGCTGTACTAGACAAGCTCATAATTTGCCTGCCCTTCCACAGGAGGTCTGCATGTTGCTTCTCCGAGCCTAAATGTCCCTGAGACCCCGCCCTACCCAACATTGTCTGATTACAGCAGGATTGGTGGGCATCTGACTAATGATGGCCGTTCCCTAGGAAGGTCAGTGCTCTCTGGAGAACTGTGGCCTGGCTGAAGAGATAAACTTGAGCAATCAGATTCCTTTCTTGGGAATAGGGTAGAGGGCTGCTGAGACTCTGAGCCACCAACTGAGACCGAAAGGCTCCAAGGCAGACTTGGAGTGGGGTCAAAGATGAGGGACCATCTATGAGCAAAAGTGTGGAGGAAACCAGTCAACAGAAAGAAGAGGAAGGAGCAGGCATGCAGAGCAGACCGGAGACCCCGAGAGAGATCCTGGGCTTCCAGCCCCAGAAACTGTAGCTGCCACGCTCCCTGTTCCAGGTCCCACCGCGCTGGCTGTCTTGGGAGTGCCCTAAGATCTCGATCTCCTCCTGAGAATCCATAGCCCACCCGCCTGCCCCCTTCCACACGTCGTTGCGAAACCAGCTTGAGTGGGTCTCTGTTCCTTGCACAACGGAGCTCTGACTGAAGTCCACGCAGGACAGGTATGGCAGCGGGAGCCGGGAGTAAAGACGCAGGAGTGCTGGGGAAGCACGGGCGCAGGAAGGATGCTCGTGGCTCAGGCGCCCCTGGCCACTGGGTGGGGTGCGGCACAGGTGGGGCGAAGGAAGACGCACCTGGTGACAGGGTGAAATATACAGGGGCCTCCTGAGCTTCGTGTCCAGGGCGAGATGTGTGTGCGCGTGTATGTCTGTGTATGCCAGGTGTGGGGGCGTGGGGGGGAGCGCTAGCAGCAAAAGCTTCACCCCAGGGTGAGATACGTACTTAGATCCTGGAGGCCAACTGGCACGAAGATGGTCCCGCTCAGCCGCCAGTGGGAGTACTGCCCCCCCACCGCCTCCAGCCTCAGCCGTGTAGAGCTGTGCCTTTCATTAATCATTGGTTTCTGTTGGCAAGGACAAAATCATCCTGTTTTTGAAATGCTTCTTGGTGAGAGCAGCTGTTATCAAGCAGAAAGAAGCTTGGGGAGATGAGTAAGAGAGAAGAGTCTGATGAAAATATTTTCCTAGATTTTCTTCTTTCAGTATAGAGAAATATATGGGCTGTAGTCATGAATCTACTAAAGTTTCAAAACAGTAACTCCAAACTCCTCAGCTAATACCTGGAAAATTCCTAGTAGACTGAAGCAGGAGTGATCCCACAACCTACTGACACTGGTGAGTTTGAATGCCCAGTTTATTTTCCCAACGTTAGCTGAAGGCACTTCCTTGAGGCTCACATGGACAGCCTCCTGCTTGGGGGGCGGGGGGGAGCAAGATTTGACACCTTTCAAAAGGTTCTTTTCAAAAGATGAAGCACTTTCCTTTTCCCTATGTTCATCATGGAAAAAAAGATCAAAATATACACAAAAGCGCACAGAAGATTGAAAAAAAAAACATATCTGCAGTAACCCCACACCCAGATACAGCCGCTGGTCACATCCCTCTGTGTGTTAATTGCAGCCCTATTTGCTCTACTCACACCATGCTCCCTGGCATTCTGCCCGCACCAGCCAGCGTGCCTGCGGGCTCCGGGGCACACCACCCTGGCAGGGCAAAGCCCAAGTTGAATCAACCCTGCCACCTGCTGCCCGACCTAATCTCCTCAGCAGCTTTTTGGCCCTTGAAAGCTCATTTTCTTTTCAAAATCCTTATTAATTCTGTTTTTCTAATTACAAGGGGAGCACACGCTTGCTATACAAATTCAAACAGTAGAGAAGCTGAAGTCAAAAATGAAAGTCCCCCTTCCATAATCCCACTCCCCAGATGTACCGTTATGACCAGTTTAGTGTGTATCCATCTTGATCTCGGCATTTACATGCCTCTATGTTGTTCATTCTTTCATTCATTTATTTAAAAAATGTTTCTTTACGGCCTCCTGTGTGCCAGGCTAGACACTAGGGCTGGAGCTGTGAGAAAACAACAAACAACAACAACAACAACAACATCTCTTCCTTTTTAGGCACCTGGGTGGCTCAGTCTGCCTTCGGCTCAGGTCATGATCTCAGGGTCCTGGGATCGAGCCCTGCATAGGGCTCCCTGCTCAGCGGGGAGTCTGCTTCTTCCTCTCCATCTGCCCGCTCCCCCCCCACTAGTGCTCTCTTTCTCTCTCTGTCAAATAAATAAAGTCTCTAAAAAATTATTTTAAAAAACCTCTTCCCTTCTGGACCTTACATTTTAGTGCAGAGAGACAGGCAGTAAACAAACTAACAATGAAACTGTAATATGCTAGGTGAAGATAGGGAGAAAATAAGACAGGGTGAGCGAGCTGGGCAGTGCCCAACAGGGCGTGGACGGGGAAAGGCGGGACTATTTAACAGGAAAGGAAGGACTCTCAGGGGGGTGACATTTGGGCAGGACACTTTAAAAAGTGAGGGAATAACCAATGTGGGTATCTGGGCCAAAAACGAAGGGCTGAGGCAGAAACAGACCTGAGAAACATCAAGGAGGCTTGCTGGCTGGAATAGAGTGACCCCAGGGGAAGGTCAATAAGAGACAAGGTCAACAGAGGCCGCAGGGATGAGGTAGGGGCAAGTGACTCCTCAGCTTGAAGGTACAAGGAGAGAAAAGAACAGTCCAGAAGCCCCATGAGAACTGAACTCTGGCGGAAGGACCCTGTGACTGCAGCCACTGGAGAATTTTGAGGAAAGGCAAAGAGAGGCAGGATCTAACTTAAGAGTTTTAAAGGATCACTCTGACTCCTGTGTTGAGAATAGACTAAAAAAGCTAGAATAGTAATAGGAAAGTAAGTAAAGGTAGAAAACAGAAGTTGAGGCTGGGGCATGCCAACGTGGGGAAAGAGAAAGGGAGTTGAAAAGGCCCAGAAATCTGTATTTTTAAAAGACATACCACAGGTGATTCTGATGCGGATGCCTATTCCTGCCACTTTGATTCAACATAGTGCTGGAGGTCTAGCCAGAACGATCAAGCAAGAAAAAGAGATAAGAGGCATCCAAAGAAGCAGCAAGAAGCAAAATTGTAAGTGAAGAAGTAAAATTGTCTCTGTTTGTAGATGACATGATATTATACATCGAAAACCCTAAAGACTGTAGCCAAAGAACTATTGGAGCTAATAAAGAAATTTAGTAAGGTAGCAGGTTGCAAAGTCAACATGCAAAAATCAGTTGTGGGTTTTTTTTTAAGGATTTATTTATTTATTTATTTTAGAGAGAGAGAACACGAGTGGGGGGAGGGGCAGAGAGAGAGGGAGAAAGAGAAGCAGACTCCCCACTGAGCTCAGAGCCCGATGCAGAGGTCCATCTCACAACCCTGAGATCATGACCGGAGCAGAAACCAAGAGTCGGACGCTTAACCTACTGCGCCCCCGCGGCGCCCCTCAGCTATGTTTCTTTTTTTTTTTTTAATTTAATTTTATTATATTATGTTAATCACCATACAGTACATCCCCAGATTCCGATGTAAAGTTTTGATGCTTCATTAGTTGCGTATAACACCCAGTGCACCATGCAATACGTGCCCTCCTTACTACCCATCACCAGTCTATCCC
>NC_048238.1:97927533-98016901 GCF_002007445.2 Ailuropoda melanoleuca | reverse complement strand
GTGGGCTGTCTCTTAGTTTTTTTGACTGTTTCCTTGGCTGTGCAGAAGCTCTTTATCCTGATAAAGTCCCATAAGTTCATTTTATCTTTTATTTCTCTTGCCTTTGGCGATGTGTCGTGAAAAAGGTTGCTCTGGCCGATGTCATAGAAGTTGTTGCCTATGTTCTCCTCTAGAATTTTGATGGATTCCTGTCTCACATTGAGGTCTTTCATCCATTTGGAGTTTATTTTTGTGTATGGTGTGAGAGAGTGGTCAAGTTTCATTCTTTTGCATGTAGCTGTCCAATTTTCCCAGCACCATTTATTGAAGAGACTGTCTTTTTTCCACCGGATGTTTTTTCCTGCTTTATCAAAGATTAGTTGAAGAGCCGAGGGTCCATTTCTGGGTTCTCTATTCTGTTCCATTGGTCCATGTGTCTGTTTTTGTGCCCCTCAGCTATGTTTCTATACACCAACAACAAACTATCAGAAAGAGAAATTAAGAAAACAATACCATTGTGCTTGCTTCGGCAGCACGTATACTCATATTGGAACAATACAAAGAAGATTAGCATGTCCCCTGCACACGGATGATATGCAAATTCATGAAGCGTTCCCTATTTTTTAAAAAAATAGAAAAATAATAAAGCATTCTAAAATGCCTCAAAAAATAAAACAATACCATTCATAGTAGCATCAAAAAGAATAAAATACCTAGGAATAAATGTAACCAAGGAGGTGAAAGATCTGTACACTGAGAACTGGAAGACCCTGATGAAAGAAATTGGCACGAATAAATGGAAACACGTTCCATGCTCATGGATTAGAAGAATTAATATTGTTACAATGTCCATATGATCCAAAGCAATCTACAGAGTCAATGTAATTCCTATCAAAGTCCAATGGTATTTTTTGCAGAACCAGAACAAATAATCCTCAAATTTGTATGAAACCACAAAAGACCCTAAATAACTAAAGCAATTTTTAGAAAAAAGAAGAAAGCTGGAAGCACCACACTTCCTGATTTCAAACTGTATTACAAAGCCTTCATAGTCAAAACCATATGGTACCGGCATAAAAACAGACGTATAGATCGATTGAACAGAATGCAGAGCCCAGAAATAAACCCATGCATCTATGGTCAATTAATTTTTGACAAAGGAGTTAAGACTATGCAATGGGGAAAGGACAGAGTCCTCAGTAAAAGGTGTTGGGAAAACTAGACAGCTACACACAAAAGAATGAAACTGGACCCTTGTCCTACACCACACACAAAAACCACCTCAAAATGGATTAAAGACTTGACCATAAGACCTGAAACCATAAAACCCCTGGAAGAAAACATAAGAGAATAAGGTCTTTGACATTGGTCTTGGAAATGATTTTTTTTTTTTGGATTTGACAGCAAAAGCAAAAATAAACAAGTGGGACTACATCAAACTAAAAAGGTTTTGCACAGCAAAGGAAACATTTAACAGAATGAAAAGGCAACCTACAGAATAGGATATATTTGCAAACCACATATCTGATAAAGGATTAATATCCAAAATAAACAAGGAACCCATACAACCCAATAGCAAAACAACAAAAGAACAAAAAACAAACAAACAAAACCCCCCACAAAAACCCAAATAACCCAATTTTAAAAATGGACGAAGGATCTGAATAGACATTTTTCCAAAGAAGACATCCAGATGGCCAACAGACATATGAAAAGTTGCTCAACATCACTCATCATCGGGAATGCAAATCCAAACAACAGTGAGATACCACCTCACACCTGTTAAGATGGCTATTCTCAAAGAGACCAAACATACCAAATGCTGGGGCGCCTGGGTGGCACACCGGTTAAGCATCTGCCTTCGGCTCAGGGCGTGATCCCGGCGTTGTGGGATCGAGCCCCACATCAGGCTCCTCTGCTATGAGCCTGCTTCTTCCTCTCCCACTCCCCCTGCCTGTGTTCCCTCTCTCACTGGCTGTCTCTATCTCTGTCGAATAAATAAAAAATCTTTAAAAAAAAAATACCAAATGCTGGAGAGGTTATGGAGAAAAAAGGACCCTAGTGCACTGTTGGTGGGAATGCAAATTGGTACAACCACGATGGGAAACAGAATGGAGGCTCCTTAAAAAATTAAAAATAGAACTACCATGTGATCCAGCAATCCTACTTACCAAGTCTATACCCAAAGGAAATGGAACCGTTATCTAGAGGAGCTATCTGTACTCCCATGTTCATTGCAGCATTATTTACAATAGCCAAAGTGTGGAAACAAGCACCTGTTGATGGATGAAGGGTTAAGAAAATGTGGTGTGTGTGCGGATACAATAGAATATTATTCAATCTTTAAAAAGAAGGAAATCCTGTCATTTACAACAACATGGGTAAAACTGGAGGGCATTATGCTAAGTGAAATAAACCCGACAGAGAAGGAGAAATACTACATGGTATCGCTCGTATGTGAAATCTCAAAGAAAGAAAGAAAAAGGGGAAAAAAGCCAAATTCATAGAAACAGAGAGTAGAATTGGGGGTTGCCAGGAGCTGGGAAGTGGGGAAATTGGAAGGAGCTGGGAAAGGGGCACAAACTTCCAGTTATAAGATGAATAAGTTCTGAGGATCTAATGTATAACATGGTGACAATAGTTGATAATACTGTATTGTATCATTGAAATTTGCTGAGAGTAAAACGGAAGCATTCTTGCAGAAAAAAATCACTATGCGAGGTGATGAATGCATTAATTAATTTGATAGTGAAACTCTTTCACAATGTATATGTATATCAAAGCCCCACATTGTACTTTCAATATGCTACAATTTAATTGTCAATTAACCTCCATAAAGGTGAAAAAAAACCAAGCAAGCAAACACACACGTACACATCATTAGACATTTGTGTTGTTTTGCAAGCTCACACTTTGTTGGGAAAAGTGCCTCTTGGAGCTACATTTCCCCCATACAGCAAATGACAGAAAAAAAATTCTCCAAAGTGGAAGGGTAGTAAACACATATACGTTTATTTAAAGACCAATGAAAGGGATGGAATGAGCCACATCCTCTCCCTTGAGTTCCATCATTATGTTTATTATGTATATTTGCACCTTAAGGACACAGTAGGTCAATCTGAGTGGTGCTGGGGGCTTATTTTTGAGTTCTCTAGTTGTTTGAAGGTGTACAGGTGAGGTGGGGGTACAGAGTGGAGATATTCACATTTGTGTCACAGCAAAAAAAAAAAAGTCTTTTTATTCAGTGAAATAAATAATTACAAACCATCAACAACAAAGGATCTTCTGAAGTTCTTTTTGACTGGCTTAGTTTTGCACAAAATGACATGTCAGGTGACAGGGATGAAATAGATTTGAAATATTTGTCAGTGCAAATCTTTTCCCAGGAATTACTAGTAAGCTCTTTCTTATTTGATGAAGTGATTTATCTGATTGGTGAATTTGAGAAGAATACACTGGACATGCTTAGTTTTTAAATATATATATATATATATATATATATATATATATATATATATACACACACACACACACACACAGCTGGTAAACAATAGAATTTTCCCTCCACACCAGAACTTGAGCAAACATGAGGATTTCAACAGTTGCTTGCATGTCATTCCGCCCTCTCCTTGAGATAGGGTGAGAGGCTTTTATGTTATCATGAAGCAAACAAAACAGACAATCCTGAACAGAAAGAAGAAGGTTTTCCAGATGATTTAAGGGGTCCACATTTTCATCATGATATAGTTTTGAATTCTCATCACCCCTACTTTGCCCAAGACAAGGGCCTTTGCTATATTTCTCACCACAAACAGCTGTCTCTTTCTTGAGATTTCCATTTCAAAGATGAAAGCAATTGTAAGAAGATTTAGCTCCTTAGGTAGGAGAACTGTTGAATCTTCTTCGACTCTGCAGTTGGCAAGCTTCACTGTGAATGAGGCCCTCCTCTGAGGAGTCACAGGGTGGGAAAGCCCTGGAATTTGTAGCCTGTTCGGAGACTCCAACATCAGCTGGTTTCAATCTGCAGCATTCGTAACAGTCCTAACCAATGGCCATGCGAATAAGATGTTCACAAATTGTGTAGATAATGGGTAATATTATGATTATTTGATCCGATAATTGTGTCATGGTATTTGCTTCCAAGAATCTTTGCCCAAGTTGATGAGATCAACTATGTTTTCCTTGAAATTACAATGATTACCCAGCTGATGTTGCTGGAAGCAGGTTGGTATGTTAATACATGGTTTGGCAGAAAGGCAAAAGATGAAGGGAGGGCAGCACCAAGATGTCTTGAGAATGAACTAGTTGACTCCAGTAAGAATCAGAGGCCAATCATTAACACTATCTACTAATGGGAAGTTGTAAACACATTTCCCATTTCCATGTTTTCCAAGAAAGGGGGAGCTTACAAAATGGTAACCAGAAACATTCCATTCAGATTCTGCTATTACGTACATTCCCTTCAAAACTGGAGTTTTGTTTTTGTTTGTTTTTCCCTAGGAGGAAAAAGTTAAAGAAGAGTCTAGTCATCATATCAAGCACCCACTATAATCTGTTGGTACTAAATCTCTGTATAAGGTGTATTGGGTTAAATAGTGCCCCCCTCAAAATTCTTGTCCTCTCTGAACATGGCCTTGTTTGGAAATAGTGTATTTGCAGAAATAATTAGCTAAAAAAAGATGAGGTCATACTGGATTAGGGTGGGCCCTAAAGCCCGTGAGTGGTGTCCTTATAAGAAGGTCATGTGAAGACACACAGGGAAGACGGACATGTGATAATGGAGGCAAAAAATGGGGTGATGCAGGTACAAGCCATGGAAGGCCAAGAGTTGCCAGCCAGCACTAGAAGCTGAGAGAGAGGCATGGACCCGATTTCTCCCTCAGCACCTCCAAAAGGAGCCTTTCTGCTGACACCTTGATCTCAGACTCTGCAACTGCAAGAGAATCCATTTCTGTGGTTTCAAGCCACCATTTTGTGGTAGTTTATTGCGACAACCCTAGGAAACTAACACATATGGTTGGGAGAGATTTTGGGGGAGGGGATACTAATGCCTGATGAATAAGCCTCTTCAACTTTACCCCTGATCTCATTTCTGCCCTCATCTGATGTTTGACCTTTCATGAGACCGCCACAGAGCACCAGGCATCCATCCTCCACTGAAGAAGCCTCCCATTTAGGCAACTTTATTTTCACACACATTTCGGCTCAGGTCATGCTCGCAGGGTCATGGGATCCAGCCCCATATCGTGGCGTCTGCTTGAGACTGTTTCCCCCTCCTGCTCTGCCCTTCCCCCTTCCTCATAAAAATGAAAAATCTTTACCAAAAAGAAACCCTGTCTTCTTGTTGCGCATGTTATCTGGGTGAACAAAAGCATGTGTGCAGCTGGACCCCCGGTGTCATCTTCTGCTCTGCCTTCGTGCTGCCAAGCAGTAGCAATGGGGGACGTGACGTTGGATTTAAGAGATGAGCTTCGTAGCACTATCAGGCTTTGCTGATTAATTGGTTAGAAGATATTGTCAAAAGATGAAGGAGGAAGAGTTTAAAAAAACAAAAGATCTTGAGGCTCCTTAGCCAGGGGGTCTGCTAATATAGCGATGTATGATCAGACATGAGCTGTACAGGAGGGACATCAGGTTGTAGAGAAGGACCAGGGACGTGATCCGAACATCCTGCTTTTAGATTAGCACAGATTTTACAATAGTCTTGATTCCTCTCATCATTTGATTTCAAACATCCGAGGAGACTGTTTTCAAAATAGCTTTTCAAATCTGTAAGAAATTTCATAAGAATTATTTTGACACTTCAGATCCAGGCTATGCAATGAGTATCTGTATAATTGATTTCATTAGAACCGCTGAATTTGTGAAGTCCAGATTTCTGCTTTTCAGTGAATATATCAGTAATTGAATATGTGGTCCCTGGGGCAAGAAACAGCATGGTGGGAAGTAGGGACACTAACTTAGGAGGGCAGCATAGTGTAGAGGCTAAAAGCAAACAGATCCAACTTCAAAGCCCAGCTGTGCCAAGTGGCTACGTTATTGAACTTCTCCCAGCCTCCTTTCCCCATATGTAAAGTGGAGAGGATGTATTACTGACCTTATAAAATTGTTATGAGAATTTCATGTGATAACGATAGGTCGAACCTTCTGAAATTCTCACTTCTGTAGGTAAAAAAAAAAATCAAATACTAGCATTTTGATTCTTTTAACCTCTACAGATAAAGCACAGTGCACTTAATAAATATTAAGTATGATTATTCCAGAGATACGGGTTCCAATTTGAGCTCCCGGCCTCATTGGAGGATACTCATTTTCCCCAACACAGGGTGTGTAGAAACTTCTGGAGGGCAGAGAACTTTGTCTTCTTCGTTGCCATTTCCTCGGTGCCTGGAAGGGCACAGCTAGTGATTGTGCGTGAGTGAATGAAGACACAGTCAAGGCCAGATTAGGGGGTAAGTGGTCCTAAGTCAGGTACATTTTTGCCTTTCCTCTTTCCAAGGTTGTTGAGACCAAGGTGAGGTAAAGGGTTCTAGACTGGCTATCCACAGTGAGGACAGATCGGATTCACAGGATAATTACTCCCTCTTAACTTCATTTTGCTTGAGGAAATAGTTGGGGTGCTTGCACAGAAGAGTCGGGTACTCAATTTTTTCCCAGCTCAAGAAGTAATGAAAAGGACTAGAGAAAAAGGTTGAAATGATAACCAAATCACTATCATTGGAGAGGCAAAAATGGTCTGCCTTAAGTCTTTTCAAAAAAAAAAAAAACCTGTGGGAAAACAAGAACATTTCCCATAAAGAAAGGAAAGGAAATTTTCTACATCGTGGGGAAAAAAGATAGTATTATCAAGACTCCACGTTACAGAGCAAATACAGTTTGCATAGCACCGCAATTTCAGAAAGGCTAGGTAATATTTTGACAAGTATTCAGTTTCTACATTTCCCTGGAGTAAGAGGCTGAGAGTAAAATACTGAATACAAAATAATAAATGAGAATTCTTACCATAGCACACATCCCTAAACCATTCTGGGGAGGTGTTTTAAGTCACTAAGCTGTTACAAGATTTAATCTGACAGTCGCTTTTAAGGAGAATGTGACAACTGCTGATTTTTTTTAGCACAATATAAAATGTGGTAGAAAATTTTCCTATTGGGATAGACTTGTGGTCAAATAAAATTCACTTAGAAATCAAACAGAAAACAGATCTGTTCTGGATCTATCTATTATGTTACTGCAGGGGACTATTTCACTGTATTTGCTTTCTTTCTTTTCTCCCTTTCTCACTTTCTCCCTTCCTCCCTTCCTCCCTCTCTCTCTTTCTCCCTCCCTCCCTTTCTCGTTCTTTCCCTTTCTTTCTTTCTGTTTCTTTCTTTCTTTTTCTTTCTTTCCTCTTTCCTTCCTCCTTTCTTTCTTTCTTTCTCCCTTCCTTCCTTCCTTCCTTCCTTCCTTCCTTCCTTCCTTCCTTCCTTCCTTCTTTCCTTCCTTCTTTCTTTTGACAGGACTAGTTCCTATACCCAGATTGATGGTGATCAGATGTTAGGATGGTAGGGTGGGGGGAGGAGGGAGACCAAGGAAGGACAAGGTGCTATCTATGCGCTCCCACTCCTAGGACTACCACCTTCACAAACTAGTTTAGAAGGAATGTCAAGTTCAGCTTTGATGGGGAAAAGAACTTATAAAAGACCAGAGTAGTTTAAGGGATGGAGAAAGAACTTGAGGGGGCAATGCATATGTTCATGAGGTGTGTTTTTATCTGTCTCAGGTGTTGAGGGGCTTTTTGTTTTGTTTTTTAACGGCACCTAGAGCCTTCTCCTCCATCTCATTGAGAGGTGTCCCAGGAACAACTTTCTCACTGGTTGAAAAGGAAATGATCCTGTTGGATACTGCTCATCGGCCTTGCTGCCTCCACGTCTTCCTTGACAGCAGAACCCTGACTGTATCAGGCCTTCAAGCCAAGAGCTCTTGATCTCAGGGTGTCCCCGACTGCTGTCACTATTGGTCCAAGCCAAGCATGGATCCCATTGCCACATTTATGGCTGGTCATGTGGCCTAGTTTGGTCAATGGGACAAAGAAGAAGTCCACTGGTGGAAAGCGGGGGAGGCTTCTGGGAAAGGTTTTCCTCTCTGATCAAAGAGAGAGGCATAGAGAGAGAAAGTCTCCTCCCTCCACCCACATCCTGATTCTGGAAGTTGTCCGGTGCCTGTGTGATCTCCTTGGAGCTGCTGAGTACGCTGCCGAGTGGGGACTTTGCTTTCTCGTTGAAGGTGGCAGAGTGGAATGAGAGAACTGGGGGCTCGGGCTGCAGTCCCTTCTCTAGAACCACCTGTTTCCAAAGTCTTTTTATTATGTGAGAAAATTAAATTAATTGCTTAAACTGATGTTGGTTACTCTACTCCATGAAGCCAAAAGCAACATAAGCAACAAGACAGATAAACGAAATGACGTGTTCAAGATCTCTGAGGTCATAGGTGGCAGTGAAAGGGTCAGGTCTGGAGTGAATATGCAACTTGAAATTAAATAGACCTGCGTTTGAATCACGGCCTCACTGTGTGCTCTAGAGCAAACTCCAGCATGTTGTGGGCCTGTTGTCTCCTCTGCAAAATGGGGTAACATGAGCAGCCACCTCATGGGGCTGTTGTGAAGATTGAGACCGTGTAACGTGGCCGACAGTCGATGACTGTTTTCCCTCTTCTGCTTCCTGATGCTGCATCCAGCACAATCTTTCTTTATTTCAAAAATGGATTTAAGAAAATTAACTTTAAGAATTTTAATGCAGTGAAAATGTTTACATGCATCTCTCTTTTTTTTTTTTTTTTTTTTTTTTTTTTTTTACAAAATACGCTTGAAACAATGCAGTCTTTGGACTGTCTTATCTTTCCTTTAGAACTATATTAGCAGTTGGATTTGGGAACGCAAGTTGGTACAGCCACTATGGAAAACAGTGCGGAGGTCCCTTCAAAAGTTAAAAATAAAGCTACCCTATGATCCAGGAATTGCACTACTGGATATTTACCCCAAAGATACAGACGTAGTGAAGAGAAGGGCCATATGCACCCCAATGTTCATAGCAGCAATGTCCACAATAGCCAAATCGTGGAAGGAGCCGAGATGACCTTCAACAGACGAATGGATTAAGAAGTTGTGGTCCATATCTACAATGGAATATTACTCAGCCATCAGAAAGAACGATTACCCAACATTTGCAGCAACATGGATGGGACTGGAGGAGATTATGCTAAGTGAAATAAGTCAAGCAGAGAAAGACAATTATCATATGGTTTCACTCATTTATGAAACATAAGAAATAGGAGGGAGATCGGTAGGAGAAGGAAGGGAAGAATGGAGGGGTAAACAGAATGGGGAATGAACCACGAGAGACTATGGACTCTGAGAAACAAACTGAGGGCTTCAGAGGGGAGGGGGTGGGGGACTGGGATAGACTGGTGATGGGTTAAGGAGGACATGTATTGCATGGTGCACTGGGTGTTATACACAAATAATGAATCATGGAACATTGCATCAAAAACTAAGGATATACTGTATGCTGACTAACATAACATAATAAAAAACTATTATTAAAAAAAGAAATATTAGGGGCGCCTGGGTAGCTCAGTCGTTAAGCGTCTGCCTTCAGCTCAGGGCGTGATCCTGGCGTTCTGGGATCGAGCTCCACGTCAGGCTCTTCCACTGGGAGCCTGCTTCTTTCTCTCCCACTCCCCCTCCTTGTGTTCCCTCTCTTGCTGGCTGGCTCTTTCTCTGTCGGATGAATAAATAAAAATCTTTTAAAAAAAAGAAATATTAATTTGTACACCATCTCAGAGTGCTTAAAGAACTAATTTCACTTCATTGTAAACACTTTCATGTATTTGCAGTGTGCCTCTTCTCTCAAAGTTCCCCAAACACTAGATTACTTAGTGACATTAGTATCTAGAAGAGTCGTTGCTGAAGAACTGAATCTCTCGCCCTGAAACATAACAGACCGCTGGAAATGCGATCATCTTGAAAACCTTTAAGTGCTTTTTAAAAAGTATCCTTAAATCTATTTTTTGCTGCTATTTCAGACCCTTATGACAAAAACAGATGAAAATGAGTGACTCAGTTGTTCCTACCTGTGATTACTGGAAAGGAAATGGTAGCTAAATAACAGTGATTTGTAAAGTGGCCACAGTGTCCTTACAGTGTAGATGCTGACAGCCTCACCCCTGAGCGAACGCACAGTGCTCAGTGCTCTCCGGACGGCGTCTCGGGAAACCGGGCCGATGCCTCTATGCGGTAGATTCTGTTCTGTTATGCTTATCCGAGAGACAAGAACACTAAGGTCTGAGGAGTTTAGTGGTCTGTCCAAGGTCACAACAGCTAGTTAAACTGGTATGGCTGGCACTGAACCCCAATTCTCTCAGACTGGGGAACCCATGCTCTTGATTGCTATACTGTATTGCCTGCCTGCTTTCCTGAGTTGTCACACTTTTGTGAACAATTGGACATAAACGTATATTGTTTTTCATAATACTAGTTAGCGTTTATTGAGCACCTACTATATGCCAGGTAAATGATATCCTTCCGTTATCAGAACAACCCTGAAGGGTAAGTATAATTGCTAGAATAATAAATTATTTCTTATAACAAATATCAACATTGATATCAATTGTTAAACTTAATATAAATTATTAATGCTAATATTACTAATAATATTGGTTAATAATACTAGCATTAATGATGTTGATGTTGAGCACTAATTGACAGTGTGGATTATTAGCTATTAATTAAAATACTGATATTATTTATCAATAGTGTTATTAATACATATATTGTTTATTATAATAACTTTACAGATGAAGACAGTGAGGGGCTGCGGTGGGCTGTAACTTCTCCAGGTTTGCACAATTAGTAAAGTTCATTCAGTTCCACTACGGCCTGATTCCAAAGCCTGGGCTCAGACCGTGATCTCAGGGTCATGAGATAGAGCCCTGCATAGAGCCCCACCCCACGTCGGGCTCTGCGCTCACCACGAAGTCTACCTGACACTCCATCTCCCTCTGCCCCTCCTCCCAACGTAAATAAATAAATCTTAAAAAAATAAAATGGAAAACATATTGATAGTACTATATTTTAAGTGTTTCAGGGGCCTTACTTGTTTTGTTCCTGGCACTTAATGATTGATTGATTAGCCAACAAACGGATTGATAACAAGCAATATCTCACCTGTGCACATTTCCCTCTGAAGAAATATTTAAGGTCCTGACAATGACGTGAATGTCAAAATCATTTCCAAAATACCTACTATACTTCCTTAATGGCTGCAGGAAACTTCCATAGCAACGACAGTTTCATCAGTTTGTGGAAGTCTTGAGGATACAATTATCAAAAGGAAAGCTGGCCACATCATTCTTTTAAAGGCCAAAAACAGCGGTAGTTTTGTAAGAGGAAAAATAAAAGACTAAGGACCTGATTCTTCATTAGACTTTTATGCCAAAGTTTCGAATTGGCTGTGAGTCAAAGTAGTTTGCAGAACTAAAATTTTAAGTGTTATTGCCGTAAGTCTCCAGCAGGTACATAAATTGAAATTCCTGACATTTTGCATAGTCATTAACTTGAAAGAGTAGAATGAGTGGGAGCAGAGGTTGATGCATAATCTGTGAAGAAAACAAAATTAGGTGTTTTTTAAAAATGCACTGCAATTTCCTTTATATAATTTCAGACTGGGGAGCCATTGGAAAACTAGCTAGTTAGAAGAAATGAAGAGGACTGGAATCTAGTTCTGGCTATGTTGCTGATTTACTGTGTGACTCTGGGATCATCAACTCATCCCCTCTCTGGAGCCCCATTTCCCCATCTATACCATGAAGGCTTGACCATGTGATCTGTAAAGCCCCTTTCATGTGCAAGTCAGCTCCTTCTCTTTCCTTTTACAGACCCCCAAAGTTATTGCCATGGGAGGAGGAGTGGACGTTCTTGAGTCTTGAGAGAAGTCCCTTGGGTAGTAAATGCCTTGTCTCATGAACCTGGAAGACACTGCGTAAAGTGAAAAAGCCAGACACATGGAAGAACAAATACTATATGGTCCCACTCAAATGAGGAATCTAAAATAGTCAAACTCATAGAAGCAGAGAGTAGAATGTTGGTTGCCAGGGGCTGGGGGTTGGTGAAACAGGGAGATATTAGTCAAAGGGTACTAAGTTTCAGTTGTAAGATGAATAAATCCTAGAGCTCTATGGTACAGCACAGTACAACACATAGGTAACAATGCTGTATCGTATACTGAAATTTTGGCTAAGAGGATAGATCTTATATTTAAGTGTTCTTATCACAAAATGATGATGATGATGATGAGGGTAGGAGGAGACTTTGAAGGTGACGGATATGTTCATGGAAAAGATTATCAAGGGCACCTGGCTGGCTCAGCTAGAAGAGCGTGTGACTCTTGATCTCCAGGTCATGAGTTTGAGCCCCACGCTGGGTGTAGAGATTACTTAAATAAATAAACTTAAAAAAAAAAAGATTACGATGATCATTTCACAGGTGTATACCTATCTCCAAGCTCATCAAGTTTTATATGTTGATATTTGATGTATAGCTCTTCATATGTGAATCATATCTCAATAAAGTGGTTTGAAAAAGAAAAAAGAAAGTACCTTGTCTTGAGCTGAAAGTACTTGGAGGCATAAGGCTCCTCACTCATTTCCAGAGCTAATAGCATGTTCCGTGTGTATATTACTCCGGATTCTTGTGGTTGCCAGTGACTTAACCCCAGCTGGAATTTTGCTTATACAAAAAAGAGAGACCTACTGGTTCACATAACCAAGACATGGGAAGGGCAGAGACAACTGGAATGAAGGACTTGAATAACTGACAGGATTCTCTCTCTTTCCCCTTTCCTCTCCCTTTCTTTTTCTGACTCCCATCTCTGCCTCTCTGAGTGTCAGCTTCATTCTCTCAGAAAATCTCTTTGCAGAGCTGGATGCATGGCAGCTGGCCAGTTCTGTGCTCATACCTCCCAGAGTTTCTGCCAGAAAGGATTTCTACTCTTTCTTTCTTCTTTCTTTCTTTCTTTCTTTCTTTCTTTCTTTCTTTCTTTCTTTTTTTCCTTCTTTCTTTCTTTTCCTTTCTTTTTTTTTTTTAGATTTTGTTTATTTTATTTTACAGAGAGAAAGCGAGAGAAAGAGCACACAAGCAGGGGGAGGGGCAGAGGGAGAGGGAGAGGCAGGCTCTCTGCTGAGCAGGGAGCCCAATGTGGGACTCGATCCCAGGACCCTGGGATCATGACCTGAGCCGAAGGCAGACACTTCACCAACTGAGCCACCCAGGCGCCCCACTACTCACCCTTTCTAATGTCAAGTATTAAAAGATCCGAGGAAGGATTGGCTTACCTTAGATCAGGTGCTTGTGTCTATACCAATCACTGTGTCCAGGTAACAGAGTTCTCTAAGAACATAGCTGCAGTCCTTCCAATGCAAGGCTGGAGTGGAGAAGGGAGCATTTCCCAGACAGGGAGAGCTGCTCTGAGTAGACAGAGCACTGGATAGCCACTGCAGTGAGGCTCCATTGTCGGATGGAAGTCTGCTGAGCACAGCCCGCAGTGACACAGAAAGGTCCTATGGCATTTTCATAATCAGGAGATGCTACATACTGAATGTGTGAGTCCCCCTCAAAATGCGTATGTTGAAATCCTAACCCTCAATGTGATGGCATTAGAAGGTGGGGCTTTTGGGAGAAGAGTAGGTCATGAGCATGCAGCCGTCATGAATGGGATCAGTGTCTTTATCAGAGACCCCAGAGAGCTCCCTCACCCTTTAGCCACGGAAGGACACAGCCAGAAGATGGCCAGTTATGAAGCAGGAAGTGGGTTCTCACCAGACACCAACTCTTACAGTACCTGACTCTTGGACTTCCTAGTCTCCAGAACTATGAAGAATAAGTTTCTGTTGTTTATAAGCCACCCAGCCTACAGTAATTTGCTACAGCAGCTGGAATGGACTAAGACAGGAGAGTCTTGGAAAAGCGAATACATTGCTATGTTGAATTCAAAGGATTGAGGGATTGAATATGCTTTACCAGTCTCTTTTCTCCAACGCAGACATGACCAATAATTTTGCAAGAGACTTCCATTTTTTCTAGTGTCACTCAAGGAGTGAGCAATAGAAACTTCATCCATTTTTTATTATTCATAACACTACCTGATACTTACATATATGGCCTTTTCATCAAAGAATTTCAAAACATAAAATTAGCAAGTATTAGTCAGTTTTCAGATGGGACGTCAGAGGTGCTGAGAAGGCAAAGCCAGGCACTGTGAGTCTGCCTGGGATGGTGAACTTCTGGAAAGTACCTTTTCTAACCCTGGCCTAGTAAGTCAGCTCAAAGGTGACATGTCATCCAATTCATAAGCCCCATTCCAGTCAGAAGGAAATTAAAGATGAAGGTCAAACTTTCAGGGAATCAGAAACTCTCAGATTTGGGAAAGAACTTGGCCAGATGCAGGCCAACCTCTCACCTGTGCATATCCTCTTTCTAGAGTATCATCCATCATGAGTGGCCATGCAGTGTCTAGAGGCGAAACACTAGTTTACTAAGCAACACATTTTGTTGGTAGAGTGAGAAACTTATTCTTTAAGTTGGAACCTGTCTTCCTCAGGGCAGTCATTCTTTTTTTAATTTTTTTTAGAGATTTTTATTTATTTATCAGAGAGAGAGAAAGAGCACAAGCAGGGGGAGTGGCAGGCAGAGGGAGAAGTACGCTCCCTGCAGAGCTAGGAGCCCAGTACGGCACTCGATCCCAGGACCCTGGGATCATGACCTGACCTGAAAGCCGACACTTAACTGACTGAGCCACCCAGCCACCAGTCATTGTTTTTGAAAATTCATTCTTAAAGGCCTATTCTGTGAGGGGCGCCTGGGTGGCACAGTGGTTAAGCGTCTGCCTTCGGCTCAGGGCGTGATCCCGGCGTTATGGGATCGAGCCCCACATCAGGCTCTTCCACTATGAGCCTGCTTCTTCCTCTCCCACTCCCCCTGCTTGTGTTCCCTCTCTTGCTGGCTGTCTCTATCTCTGTCAAATAAATAAATAAAATTTAAAAAAAATAAATAAAGGCCTATTCTGTGAATGACATTCATCTAGTGTCAGGATTCAGAGGTAAGAGTTGGTCCTCATGCTCCAGGACATCAGAGTCCAGTGGAAGACACAGATGTAATTGTCTATGGTATGTTCTTTACTGAAGGTGTGAACATGGGAACCCAAAAGGAGAAATGCTTACCTCTCTCCAGAGAAGTCAAAGAAATTCTCCTAGAGGGGCTAACCCCAGAACTGATATTTTAAAAGATGGGTAAGAATCTGGCAGATGGACTAGGATGGATTCTGGATGAGGCAGAGGTGATACCAGCATATACAAAGGCTCGGAGACGAGCAAGAGAATGGCTCATGAAGGGAATCCACAGTTCATCCGTGTGACTGGAGACAGGGTGTTGAAGGTGTAAAAGGTCAGGCTGCAGAGCTCAATGGAGCCCTATGATGGGCTCCTATATCACAGCAATCAGTGTTTGCCCTATAAACCAGTGGGTCTTAGCACTTGCAGGGCACAAATTACTGAGGATCTGATGGAAGGCTAGGGGTCCAGTCTCCAGAGAAACACATGGACCCAGACGCACATGGGCACATGCACGCACGCACACACACACACACACACACACACACAGTATTTCTTTATTATTATTATTTTCAGAGGTAGAGGTCAGTGATTCATCAGTTTTATATAATACGCAGTGCTCATTACATCACATGCCTTCCTTAAAGTCCATCACCCAGTTATCTCATCCCCCAACCCCCTCCTCTCCAGCAACCCTCAGTTTGTTTCTTATGATTAAGAGTCTCTTATGGTTTGCCTCACTCTCTGATTTCATTTTGTTTTATTTTTCCCTCCCTTCCCCAATGATTCTGTTTTGTTTCTTAAATTCCACATATGAGTGGGATCATATGATAATTGTCTTTCTCTGATTGACTTATTTCACTTAGCATAATACCTTCTAGTTCCCATCCACATCATTGCAAATGGCAAGATTTCATTTTTTGATGGCTGAGTAGTATTCCACTGCTTGTGTGTGTGTGTGTGTGTGTGTGTGTGTGTGTGTGTGTGTACCACATCTTTTTTATCCATTCATCTGTCAATGGACATCTGGGCTCTTTCCATAGTTTGGCTATTGTGGACATTGCTGCTATAAACATTGGGGTTCAGGTACCCCTTCAGATCACTACATCTGTATCTTTGGGGTAAATACCCAGTAGTGCAATTGCTGGGTCATAAGGTAGCTCTATTTTCAATCTTTTGAGGAACCTCCACTCTGTTTTCCAAAGTGGCTGCATTAGCCTGCATTCCCACCAACACTGTAAGAGGGTTCCCCTTTCTCCACAACCTCGCCAACATCTATCATTTCCTGATTTGTTCTTTTTAGCCATTCTGACTGGTGTGAGGTGGTATCTCATTGTGGTTTTGATTTGTATTTCCCTGATGTCTATAGTGATGTGGAGCATTTTTTTTCATGTGTCTGTTGGCCATTTCTAGGTCTTCTTTGAAGAAATGTCTCTTCATGTCTTCTACCCATTTCTTGACTGGATTATTTGTTCTTTGGGTGTTGAGTTTGATAAGTTCTTTATAGATTTTGGATACTAGCCCTTTATCTGATAAGACATTTGCAAATATCTTCTCCCATTCTGTTGGTTGTCTTGGTTTTGTCAACTGTTTCCTTTGCTGTGCAAAAGCTTTTTATCTTGTGAAGTCCCAAGAGTTCATTTTTGCCTTTGCTTCCCTTGCCTTTGGAGACGTGTCTAGTTAGAAGTTGCTGTGTCTGAGGTCAAAGAGGTTACTGCCTGTGTTCTCCTCTAGGATTTTGATGGATTCCTGTCTCACATTTAGGTCTTTCATCCATTTTGAGTCTATTTTTGTGTGTGGTGTAAGGAAATGGTCCAGTTTCATTCCTTTGCATGTGGCTGTCCAGTTTTCCCAACACCATTTGTTGAAGAGACTGTCTTTATTCCACTGGATCTTCTTTCCTGCTTTGTCAAAGATTAGTTGACCATAGAGTTGAGGGTACGTTTCTGGGTTGTCTATTTTGTTCCATTGATCTGTGCTTCTGTTTTTGTGCCAGTACCATACTGTTTTGATGACTACAGCTTTGTAGTAGAGCTTGAAGTCTGGCATTATGATGCCACCAGCTTTGGTTTTCTTTTTCAACATTCCTTTGGCTCTTCAGGGTCTTTTCTGGTTCCATGCAAATTTTAGGACTATTTGTTCCAGCTCTGTGAAAAAAGGTTATGGCATTTTGATAAGGATTGCACTGAATGTATAGATTGCTCTTGGTAGCATAGACATTTTAACAGTATTTGTTCTTCCTGTCCATGAGCATGGAACGTTTTTCCATTCCTTTGCGTCTTCCTCAATTCCTTTCATGAGTGTTCTACAGTTTTCTGAGCACAGATCCTTTGCCTCTTTGGTTAGGTTTATTCATAGGTATCTTATGGTTTGGGGGGCAATTGTAAATGGGATTGACTCCTTAATTCCTCTTTCTTCTGTCTCACTGTTAGCGTATAGAAATGCAACTGATTTCTGTGCATTGATTTTATATCCTGCCGTGTTGCTGAATTCCTGTATGAGTTCTAGCAATTTGGGGGTGTAGTCTTTTGGGTTTTCCACATAGAGTATCATGTCATCTGCAAAGAGTGAGAGTTTGACTTCTTTGCAGATTCGAATGCCTTTTATTTCTTTTTGTTGTCTGATTGTGGAGGCTAGGACTATGTTGAACAACAGTGGCGAGAGTGGGCATCCCTGCCATGTTCCTGACCTTAGGGGAAAAGCTTTCAGTTTTTCCCCATTGAGAATGATATTTGCTGTGGGTTTTTCATAGATGGCTTTTATGATATTGAGGTATGTTCCCTCTATCCCTACACTGTGAAGAGTTTTAATCAAGAAAGGATGCTGTACTTTGTCCAATGCTTTTTCTGAATTTATTGAGAGGCTTATGTGGTTCTTGTCCTTTCTTTGGTTAATGTAGTGTATCACATTAATTGATTTGCGGGTGTTGCACCACCCTTGCAGCCTGGGAATAAATCCCACGTGGTCATGGTGAATAATCCTTTTAATGTACTATTGGATCCTATTGGCTAGTACCTTGGTGAGCATTTTTACAGCCATGGTCATCAGGGATATGGGTCTGTAATTCTTCTTTTTGGTGGGGTCTTTGTCTAGTTTTGGGATCAAGTAATGCTGACCTCATAGAAAGAGTTTGGAAGTTTTCTTTCCATTTCTATTTTTACACGCACCATATTTCTTATCGTTGTGCAGATGCTTTAAAATCCATCCATGGAGGGGTGCGTGAGTGGTTCAGTTGGTAGAGCACGTGACTCTTGATCTTGGGGGTTGTACGTTCAAGCCCCACATTGGGTGTAGAGATTACTTAAAAATAAAATCTTAAAAAAAATCCACCCATGGATTCATTCCTTTGTTCATTCAGTATTCACTGGGGGAATTAAAGGCCTGGAGCCAAGGACTGTGTTGGGTGCTAGAGATAGAGCAGTGTTTTGTGTTGAATTGTGTCTTCCTTGAAAAAGATACATTGACCATACTCCTACTATCCCTACTACCTCAGAATGAGACCTTATTTAGAAATAGGGTCTTTAAAGAGGTGATAGTTAAGATTAAGTCATTAGGGTGGGTCCTAACCCAACATGACAAGTGTCCTTATAAAAAGGGGAAATTTGGACACAGAGACATGCACACAGGGAGAACACCGTGTGAACGCGAAGGCAGGGATCTGTATGATGCATCTACAAGTTAAGGAACGCCAAGGATGGCCAGCAAATCCCCAGAAGCTAGGCAAGAGGCCTGGAACAGATTCTCCCTCACAGCCCTCCAAGGGAACCAACACTGCCCACACATGATCTCTGACTTCTAGTCTCCAGAACTGTGAGACAATACATTTCTGTTGTTTAAGCCACCCAGTTTGTGGTCTCTTGTAACAGTAGGCTTAGCAAATAACACAAGCAGTGAATAAGGAAAACCTAGATTCTGTCCTCCTGGAGTGTATACTTTAGTGAGGAAGAGAGATAATTCAACAGATACCAAAATGTATGCCACACGCTGTGAGAGCAAGACCTCGGATTTATGGGAATAGAGGGGGACCTAATTTAATATAGGTGGTCAGAGAAGACAACCTAGGAAAACTGTCCTAAAGGATGAGTAGAAGAAAGGCATGCCACAGGGTATGAGGTGAGAGGTGAGTTGTAAGAAGAGAGAATGAATATCCATGTGCAAATGTTCAGAGGTGAGAAAACACATGGGGATGAATTCCATGAACAGAAAGAAGGTCACTATGACTGCAGCTTAATGTATAAAGGGGAGAATGGTCAGGGATGAAGATATAATCTTAGCATCAGATCTTGGAGAGTCTTCTAGGCCAAGTTAAGGAGCTTATAGTATATTGTAAGAGCAATGAGGAATCACCGAAGGGCTTTAAGTAGGGGCATCGAGATCAGATTAACAGTTTAGGAAGATCACTCTGGCTGCATGGTAGGGAATGGATTTGAGAACACCAAGAGTGGCCACAGACAGAGCAGGTCAGGAGGCTTTTACAAGAGTCCAGTGAACAATGCTGCTGGCATGGGCCATGGCCGTAGCAAATGGAGGTGGAGTACACTGAATGGATTTGAGATAAAATTTTGAGTTACAGCCAATAGGACATCCAGGTGGAGCTATCCTGCAGGTAGTTGGGCATATCTATGGGGATCCCTTCTTTAAAGCATCACCAATTTCACTCTTTCTACTGCATCAAGGCCATGAACATACAAACATACTCTACTAATTCTTATCTTAAAAAAAATCCCTTTTGATTCTATATCCCCCTCCAGCTGTTTCCTCTCAAAGCAAAATGTTTGCAAAGAATTTTTGCAAAAAATTGTCTATATTCTCTTTTTTCATTTTCCATTCACTCTTTTTTAAAAAAATAGCTTTATTAAAGATATAATTCACATATCATACAATTCACCCATTTCAAGGGTACATTTCAATGGTTTTTAGTATACTCATAGAGCTGGAGCATTTCATCTTCAAAAATATTTCTGTACCCTATGCTATCACCCCCTATACCCCTCCCATCCTACCAAGCCCTAAGCAACCACTGATCTACTTTCTGTCTCTGTAGAATTGCCTATTCTGGACATTTCACATACATGGAATCATATAATACGCTGTATCTTGAAACTGGCTACTTTTTACTTAGCATAATGTCTCAAGATTCGTCCATGTTGCAGCATGGATCCATATTTCATGGCTGAATAATACTTTGTTTTACAGATATGCTACATTTTTTTATTCATTCGTCAGTTGCCTCTTCACTCTTCAGTACTGTCCAATTGTGTTTTCATCTCCGGCACTCCACTATAAATACACTTTGCTATTCTCCTATTATTCGTACTCTTAATCATTCAACATGATTGAACGTTCCTTCTTTTTTGAAATAATTACTTCTCCTGATTTCGGTGACACCATAATTTCCTACCCAAATTGCTTGCTTCCTTCAATTTTGTTGCTGATTTTTCCCTTTAATCACATCTATAAATGTTGGCGTGTTCTAGAATTTGACCTTGAACTCTTTGATCTGCCTACACTTTCTAAATGATTTCATCGAATCCTGTGGCTTTATATATCATCTATGTATGTTGATGTCTCCAAAGTTTTTATCTTCAGTCCAGACCTCTTCTCTGAGTTCCACATTCATGTACACTACCTCTTATTAACCACTTCTTTAGATGTAATAATAGACATCTCAAATTTAACATGGCCAAAGAAGAACACTTGATTCCTTATCTTCTACCCCATCCTCACAAACCTGATCTTCTCACATCCTTCCCCAACTCAGTTCAATAGCTGTTCAAGCAAAAACCCAAGAGTCGGGGCGCCTGGGTGGCACAGCAGTTGGGCGTCTGCCTTCGGCTCAGGGCGTGATCCCGACGTTCTGGGATCGAGCCCCACATCAGGCTCCTCCACTATGAGCCTGCTTCTTCCTCTCCCACTCCCCCTGCTTGTGTTCCCTCTATGGCTGGCTGTCTCTATCTCTGTCAAATAAATAAATAAAATCTTTTAAAAAAAAACACGAAAAAACAAACAAACAAAAAAACCCAAGAGTCATTCTTGATTCTTCACTTTCTCTTCATCCTTTACATCTAAACCCTCAAAAACTCCAGGGGCGCCTGGGTGGCACAGCGGTTAAGCGCCTGCCTTCGGCTCAGGGCGTGATCCTGGCGTTATGGGATCGAGCCCCACATCAGGCTCCTCTGCTATGAGCCTGCTTCCTCCTCTCCCACTCCCCCTGCTTGTGTTCCCTCTCTCACTGACTGTCTCTATCTCTGTCGAATAAATAAATAAAATCTTTAAAAATAAAAAAAAAACTCCAATGGGCCGTATCTCAAAAGTATATTAAAATTTGACCACCACTCATCATCTCCATCATGACCCACTCCCCTATTTTAAGTATAGTTCAGAGAAACTGGCCATCCTTGCTTGGACCACTGTAATGGCACCCTCTTCATTGGTCTCCCTGATTCTATTTTGCTTCCATTCCAATTCATTCTCTACATCACAGCCAGAGTGATCATTCTAAAATGTAAGTCAGATCATGTCTTTCAAAATCTTTTTAAAGTCCTCCAATGTGGGGCGCCTGGGTGGCACAGCGGTTAAGCGTCTGCCTTCGGCTCAGGGCTTGATCCCGGCGTTATGGGATCGAGCCCCACATCAAGCTCTTCCGCTATGAGCCTGCTTCTTCCTCTCCCACTCCCCTTGCTTGTGTTCCCTCTCTCGCTGGCTGTCTCTATCTCTGTCAAATAAATAAATAAAATCTTAAAAATAAATAAATAAATAAAGTCCTCCAATGCCTTGCTACCCATCGAAGTGAAATGCCCTAGAATTAAAATCCAAAGTCCTGACGATGGTCTATAGGGTCTTCGAGGACTGACTGCCATTATTCTACCTGATCTCATCTCTTATTACCTGCCTCCTTGCTCATGCTGCTGCAGCCACACTGATTTCTTTGTTTTTCCCCAAACCCGCTTAGTATGTTCCCATCTCAGAGCCTTTGCACTTCTGTTTCCTTCGCCTTGAAGACTATTCCCCCAGAGGCTTGCATAGCTGCCTTCTCATTGTGTCATCTCAGTTCAAATGTTACCTTCTTCAGAGATGGCATTCCTTGACTACCCTATTGAAAATTGCACCCACTATTTTGTTCATGATGGAGAACAAAGTAATTTTTAAAAATGAGAGTATAAAAAAGTTATATAGTGTGACTTTTCTTAGTCCTTCAGAAAGAATATCCTTGAAAATTCTTAGCTGAAGTTAAAATGTGTTTGTTTACAATACATATTTGAGATAACTACCACCATTTCATGAAGATGACAGAGGGAAAAGTGTTTTAGAGTGAATTCTGTAAGAAAATTTGTTAGTAAGTAAAAGGTAGATGCAAGACATTAAGGAAGGTATAATTTTCAGCACTGACCAAGTTTAAATAGAGTGGACAAAAATATCACAATTACTGTGAGAAAATTCTCTGTAATTAACATAATTTACTAAAATACTGGTAACTGTCGTAACAGAACAGTAGGTTTTGAGCTATATCTCTATGACCTTAGAAAATTCTAATTGAATAGAAACCCCATGGACTTCACAGAAGCTTGGAACACTAAAATCAGTTTTCTTTGGGAGTTTCAAAAATCTTTAGAGATGGCCTAAACCCAGAACAGATGCCTACAGGATGATGGCTTCCAAAAGCTCAAAAAATTAAATTTTCATTGGCACTAGAGCCCACACATGTAAACCAGGACCTACACTCTAAACTAAGCAGGGCAACTACATGATAAAACAGAAGATTTAGATAAAATGAAGAGTGTCCTAACATAATAGTCAAAATGTACAGGATACAATAAAAAAATTATCTAAAAATCACCTGTCATACCAAATCCAAGAAAATGAAAATCTGAGTGAAAAAACAATCACGATCAACTGATACCAATACTGAGATGATTCATAAGTTGGAATTATTTGACAAGGACTTTAAAGCAGATGCCATAAAAATATTCAACAATCTGTTGAAAATTCTCTTGAATTTACAAATTATCTTGAAACACATAAAAACATCCATTTATAGAGAGTCCCAAGAAGAGAAGACAGAGACACTGGGACCGAAAAAACATTCAAAGTAATAATAGACGAAAACTCCCCCTAATTGACAAGAGATATAGACCTACGGATTCAAGAAGCTGAAGTTTGTGAAAAGTGGAGACAAAGAAAAAGTCTTGAAAGCAGCCAAAGAGAACCACAAAATTATAGATAATCCTATAGAGAACACCCCATTTGAATTACAGTCGGTTTCTCATATGACAGTTTTCAAGTACAGAAAGAAAAGACCTGTGAACCACAAAGTGTGTATCCATTGAAACTATCCTTCATGAATGAAGGGGAAATCAAGACATTCTCAAATTATGGAGAGCTAAGAGATTTTGCCACTAGCAAACCTTTCCTGAGAGAATAGCTAAAGGAAGGTCTCTAAAGAGGAAAAAAATTGTAACAGAAGAAGGCTGCAACCTTCAGAAAGGAAAAAAGAACACGGAATGGGTAAACATAGAAGTGAACATTACAGACTATCCTTCACCTTATGAGTTTCTGTAATATTTTATGGCCAAAGCAAATGACATAACACTATCTGATACGGAGCTCAATGCACGCAGAGAAAATATTTAAGACAATTATATCTGAAAAGTAGGGAGGGTAAAGGGACCTAAATGGAATTCAGGTTTCCATTCATCACTCAAAGTAGTAAACTGTCAACATTAGTAATCTGTGATAATATATGTATGTGTGTAGTAAGGCTCAGAGCAACCACTAAGAAAACTATACAAACCAAAGTACTCAAAAGTGTTATAAATAAATAAAATGGAACCCTAAAAATGATTTTTTAAGATTTATTTATTTGAGAGAGAGAGAGCACGAGCAGGGGGCAGAAGCAGAGGGAGAAGCCGACTCCCCGCTGAGCAGGGAGCCCAATGCGGGACTTGATTCCGGGACCCTGAGATCATGACCAGAGCCGAAGGCAGATGCTTAACCGACTGAGCCACATAGGCATCCCAGAATACACGTTCTTTCTCAAGCACTCATGGGACATTCACCAAGATAACTACATCCCGGGTCATTAAAAAAAACAAAAAACAAAACACTTACCAATTTAAATTTAGAATTGAAATACAGAGCCTGTTCTTTGACCAAAATCAAACTAGAAAACAATAAGAGAAAGATAAAAGAGAAATCCCCAAACACTTGGAAACTAAGCCACACACTTAATAATCCGTGAGTCAAAGAGGCAGTCTCCAAAGAAATTTGAAAATACACAGAACTGAATAAAAATGAAAATACACCATGTCAACATGTATGAGATACATCTGAAGCAGCACAAAAAGGGGGAATTTATAGCACTAACCGCTTACATTAGAAAAGGAAAAAAGTCTTAAATCAATAATCTAACCTTCTTAAGAACCTAGAGAAGGAGAGCAAGATAAATACAAAGAAAGCAGAAAGAAGGAAAGAATAGTGATAAGAACAGAAATTAATGACATTGAAAACAGGGAATCAATAGAGAAAATTAATGAAACAAAGAGCTGGTTCTTCAAAAAAAGACTCAATAAAATTGATAAACCGCTAGCAAGTTTGAACAGCGAGAAGATACAAATCACCAACGTCAGGAATGAAATAAGGATATCACAGCAGATGCTGCAGCCATTAGAAAAATAAAGGAATACCACAAAAACGTCACGGATCTAACATTCTCATGCAAGGACTTGTACACAAATGTTGGTAGCATCTTTATTCATAATAGCCCAAGCTGGAAAGTACCCAACCGTCCTTCGATGGGTGACTGGTTAAACAAACCGGGGGGCATCCCCCCTAAGGAATACTACTCAGCAGTGCAAAGGAACGCACCACTGATAAATGCAACAACTTGAGTGAGTCTCAAGGGAATCGCGCTGAGGGAGAAAAAGCCAATCTCAAAAGAGTACCCACTGTGGAAGTCCGTTTATATAACGTTCTCAGAACGGCAAAACTATCATGATGGAGAACAGACTGGTGGGTGCCAGGGATGAGGGGAGGGAAGGGGTGTGACCATGGGGTGAAACAGGAGAGTTTGTGGTGAAGGTATAGTTGTGTATCTTGATTGTGGTGGTGGGTATATAAGGCTTCACACGTGATAAAATTGCACAGAGCCACTCACACACACACACACACGCGTGCACGCGCACACACGCTCGAGTGCATGTGTCTGTGTATCATGGGTAGAATTTGCATAAGCTCTGTGGATTTTACTAATGTCAACATCAGGGGAAGCCAACGGAAGGCTGCTTCAGACTTCCCTGTACATTTCTTTGCAACCTCTTGGGAATTTATAATTATTTCAACAGAAAATGTTACAAAAAACATCTGGGGGCGCCTGGGTGGCTCAGTCATTAAGCGTCTGCCTTCGGCTCAGGTCTTGATCCCAGGGTCCTGGAATCGATACCCGCATCAGGCTCCCTGCTCAGTGGGGAGCCTGCTTCTCCCTCTTCCTCTCCCCCTGCTTGTGCTCTCCCTCTCTCTCTCTCTCTGTCATATAAATAAATAAAAATATTTTTTAAAAACCCACAAAAACTTCTGGAGAGCAAGTGAGAGACTCCATGTATGAGGTCCTTCCTGACCTGAGGTCTGTATATATGTTCTTTATTAGTGCTGTTGTTACCTACCTTCCTGACCCAAACTCATCGCCATGGATAACAGCCCCAAATTGTATTGCCAAAGTGGGTGGCTTTGCCCAGTGTGGTGGACCCAAGGAAAACCAAGATTCTTTTTTTTAAACCCGCTAAAGCATGGGGTCCCCTATCAGGCTGCCTCCTCCTAGTCCTTCCTTGTTTTCAAGACGGGCAAGAAAACACATTTTTTTTTAAAGATTTTATTTATTCAATCGACAGAGAGAGAGACAGCCAGTGAGAGAGGGAACACAAGCAGGGGGAGTAGGAGAGGAAGCAGCAGGCTCCCAGCAGAACAGGGAGCCCAATGCAGGGCTCGATCCCAGAACCCTAGGATCACACCCTGAGCCGAAGGCAGACTGTAACGACTGAGCCACCTAGGTACCCCAAGAAAACACATTTTTAAAAATATTTTATTTATTTATTTGGCAGAGAGAGAGCACAAGCAGGGGGAGCAGCAGGTAGAGGGAGAAGCAGGGTCCCAGCTGAGCAGGGAGCCTGATGCGGGACTCCATCCCAGGACCCTCGGATCATGACCTGAGCCGAAGGCAGGTGCTTAACCAACTGAGCCACCCAGACATCCCAAGAAAACACATTTTTATTAACACAGTAAGAAGCACTTGCATGAGGGTGAAATTCATGTCTAGTCAGAACAAGAATTAACAAGAGCACCAGCATCCTAAACTTTAGAGAGCATATATAATTGTGTATATAAGAGGTGTGATATTTGTCATGAATTTATAGGAATCCAGGCATAATGGCACTCTGCTCCTTTGCTTTGGAAATGAGCTCAGGATGAGTTCAAATATTTCCCACTCTACCAGGCCTGGGTTAAGAACACAGTCACTGTCAAGGTAAACATGTCCAAATCCCAGCTCTGACACTCACAGGCTGTGAGAACGTGAGCCATGTGTGTTGACTTCTGTAAGCCTCATTCGCACATCTGTAAAGTGGGCTCATAATCATAACTACTCCAGATGGTTGGTTGCAGGAGCCAATGAGAGTAAAAAAGTGCCTAGCCTGACACCTCCTGGCATCTTGTAAAAGCCCAGCGCATGGTGGTGTTACTAGTAATTGTCACCGTGGTCATTGGTATTAGTAGTATCATTATTTTTATTTCACCACCCACCTCTAGTGGTAACCAAGGCCTTACAACCTATGGTTTGAGGTGGCAGTCCTTCTTATAAATCTGAGTAAGGCTGGTCTTTCGCCTGCACCCTCCCAAAAACTTTTGAGAAAATCTTCAAGTTTCAAGTAAACCGTTGCTTCTTTGGGGTCTACACTGGGGTTTTGACTGAGTTTCACTCTGATATTTGGGTTCAGCCAAAGGTACAATTCAAAGTGAAATGTAAAGAGGAAAGTCTCTTTTATGCAAATGTAACTGAAAAAAGTTTCTGCAAAATGCAAAGTGCTGAATTTTGCACAAACTTTGGGTCCGTTGGCTTTCCTAGGCTCAACAACTCTGTTGTCTACACCAGCAGAGCCATATGCCAGAAGAGAGAACTAGGTGGGGGAAGAGAAGAGGCTCTCTTCTCTACCCAGTAGTTATCTCGGTGGGGGGGGGGGTCAGAGAGATGCTTGTAAGAACGGTACAAACAGGATCCTGCCCAGTGACTCAGTGTTTGCTGATGTATCCAGGCACCTTTAGGGGGGTGCTCTTAATCGCTCTCAGTCAGAGGCAAGTTTGATGAGGCCAGAGTGGGTAGGCGTCAGTACAAATGCCTCCTCTCCAACTTCTCAGAGATGGGAAGTAACTATGGAAACACAGCAGCACTCCAAGAGCACATGATACCTGCTATGTGAAGTATGAAACACAAGTCAACAGTGTTATTAATTTAACAGCACTAGGAAAATAAATCACTGTTGCAATGGACTGTGTCCTCCCCCTGAATTTATATGTTGAAACCTGACCCCCGGGGGCGCCTGGGTGGCACAGCGGTTAAGCGTCTGCCTTCGGCTCAGGGCGTGATCCCGGCGTTGTGGGATCGAGCCCCACGTCAGGCTCCTCCGCTGTGAGCCTGCTTCTTCCTTTCCCACTCCCCCTGCTTGTGTTCCCTCTCTCGCTGGCTGTCTCTATCTCCGTCGAATAAATAAATAAAATCTAAAAAAAAAAAAAAAAAAAAAAAAAAAAAAAAAAAAAAAAAAAAGAAACCTGACCCCCGAAGATGAGAGTATCACGAAATGAAGCCTTTGAGAGATGATGAGGTCATGAGGTTGAGTCCTCATGAATGGGTTCAGTGCCCTTCTGAAAGGGGCCCCAGAGAGCTCCCTAGCTCCTTCCACATGTAAGGACCCAGCCACACAACGCCATCTATAAACCAGGAGAAGGGCTCTCACCGGACGCTCAATCTGCTGGTGCCTTGATTTTGGACTTCCCGGTCCCAAAAACCATGAGAAATACATTTCGGTTCTACAGTGGAATGTATTCTGTTAAAGCAGCCTGAATAGATGAGACAGTTGTTTGCGAAGCCAGAGAATTAAAATTTTAAAATCCAATAATGCCCTGTTTAAACCATCAGCACTCCCACAGCCTTTGGGTCCTATCATTCCCATGACTAAGGCCATTCATTCACCTATGCAAATTCCTTTCTGGGGTGCCGGCTGGGTCTAGCACTGGAGATGCAGGCATTTGAAATGCCATACTAGACGGCATTTCGTCAGGGGTAGCCAAGAAATTACGCTCCGGGTGAATGGAAGCTCTGGGAACCTAACTGGGCATTCTGATTGGAGGATCCTGCAAGCATAAAATACATTTGGAGAAATAAAATCTTTTAAAAAGGGGGGGGATACCTGGGTGGCTCAGTCATTAAGCATCTGCCTTCGGCTCAGGTCATGATCTCAGGGTCCAGGGATCGAGCCCCTCATCGGGCTCCCCGCTCAGCAGGGAGTCTGCTTCTCCCTCTCCCTCTGCCTGCTGCTCCCCCTGCTTCTGCTCTCTCTCTCTCTCTCTGTTAAATAAATACATAAAAATCTTCAAAAAATAAATAAAATATATTTGGAGGAGTATTTTCTACATTGCTTCTGAGTTTTAATTTTTCCATTTTCATGCTGATTTTGGACCAGATGTGCCTCCTTTATCCCAGCTAAAAGCAAACTCCTAAGTGTTTTCAGATATCACTTTTTTTTTTTAATTGGAGTGTAGTTACCACGCAATATTATGTCGGTTTCAGGTGCACACCATAGTGATTCTATGTGTATGTACATTATGAAGTGATAAGTGTCACTTCTTTAGGGGAGCTTTCTTTGACCCTTCCTCCAGTCCCACTAGATTGGGATCCTATGGGATCTCACAGTCTGGTTCCTTTCCCTCAGAGGGCACATCGCATTTACGGTTCCATGACAAAGTATGTAATGATGAGTTTGGTGCTTGCTTTTTCTACTAGATGGTACACTCTCTGAAGACAGGGGCTGTGTCCATGTTAGTCACCGCTATCAGGGACTCCTTGCACACAACCTGGCACAGTGGATCCTCAAGTGACTATTTCTGAATTAATTCAATTTCCCCGCCCATCCTTCATCCGAACTAGCTTGGTGGGTTTCTGTTCCCCGCCAACGAGAAACTTGAGTAGAACACAAAGGAATAAATGAAAACTCAAAGTGTCTGCGAAAGCTGAGCCCAGGTTTCTTTCCAAGAGTTTATTTGCAGAGGGATTCATCCTGTTAGTAACACGGAGGGCGAACATTTCACATCCGGGTGCTCGGGTAACTCGATCTGCTTCCTCCCAGCAGGGACTCAAATGTTACACTACTCTTTGCCTCGCCTCCATTCTAGTTTCATTTTTAGGTTGCTAATCTGACCTTTAGGTTTTTTTTTTTTAAAGGCCCCAAATGCAAAGAGAGAGTAGGTATTTTCCCCGAGTGTTATTACCAAAGTGAGACAACATCATCTCTTAGGTTCTCTGTAGGTAGGGACCCTTTCACGATTCAAAGGGCCTGATCCTGACACGTAGGCCAGAATGTACTCCAGCCTTATCCCGGGGCCAGTCTTTCTTGGATAAGTTAGGTCATGGTGTTTATAAGAATGTATAGTTTTGGGAGGAGAATAGTGTGGTTTATGCCTTGCCCATGAAATCCAAGGGCTTAGCAAACACCAGACCTTTGAATACAGGATTTAGTAATCACTCCCGCAAACAAGGGATTGGGTCCCATTTTGGTCAGAATTCAACAAATGACCCCAATTTCCCCCCCCACCACCACCACACCCGTATTCAGGCAGAAGTTGGAAGCCCTTGGTCAGGGCTGATATAAAGCAAAGCCCTACATTGGGTGAAAGAACAATTACTACTCTTTTATGAAGAATATGTTGGGTAACATATTTTAATATGTAAGAACATGACTTTTCTACCTCTGTTTCCAAGAGAGATGGCCACTCCTAATTATCTTTCGATCTCAGCTCAAGATATCATATCCTGATATCCTGGAGGTACCTGGCTGGCTCAGTCAGAAAAGCATTCGACTATCTCTCTCTCTCTCTCTCTTTTTTAAAGATTTTATTTTTCAGTCATCTCCACACCCAACGTGGGCCTCGAACTTACAACTCCGAGTTCAAGAGTCACATGCTCTGCCGCGGGAGCCAGCCAGGCACCAGGGTTGTGAGCTGGAGCCCCACATTGGGTGTAGAGATCATGAAAAAATAAACAAATAAGCTTTACAAAATAGTTCAGGAAGAATGAAAGAAATCATTTAAAATCATGTAAAAAAAAAGTGTATCACATCACTTCCTCCAGGAAGCCTTCCTTTCCCCCCACTAACGGGGTGCTCTCCTCTGTGCTTCCAGAGCAGCCCCCGCAGTCCCCAGCAGGGCACTTGACCCTGCATTTCCTTCCACCTGTTTCTTCATCGGTCTCTCTCATGGCATGGAGAGGCCCCAAGGGCAAGCAACACATCTCACCGTTTCCTCCAGTTCTGCCCCATCTTGCTTCTGGGCCTTCACTCCTAATTATCCTTCAGGGGGTTTCTTCAGCACTGGTTCCTCTCTGAAGCCTTCTGTGACACTTCCTCACCCACCCCACCCCCCCAACCTCCAATCCTACGCTGAAATCCCATAGCGGTGGGGACCACTGGATTCACCGTAATCACCTATGTGCTAGTCTGTCTCTGGTGCGGTCCTGGGGAATGTTTAACAACTGGTTTTCTGGAAGAAAAAAAATTCCTGTGTTCTCATGGTGGCTGATTTCCATGATACAAGTACTCCCGCTGTGGCCCATCTCAGGCTACCAGCGTGAGGTCACTCAACACTGAGCTGGGAAGAAATGTCAGCAGCATAGCATTACAGGGTATCGTATTATTAGATTCTGTATTGTATATATTATTTGCACCATAGAGATCCAATAGCCATGGATTACCTCAAGAGCAGAGAGAATAATAAAAGGCAGAAAAAAAGGGTTAGGAAGTGCTAAGCTTTGAGTACTCGTTACCTTTGTTTTAATTGGATTTTATTTAATGGTTAGTTTATATAATTTAATTTGTAATACTGGTGTGTTTCACAGTTGGTTTGCAATATTCCCGAACACTTATGAACTCTCCTGAGCCAGTAGGAGCTGGCTGTAGCCTGTCACCATCTGTGTCTCCACCGAGACTGCGAATTTTGGGGGGACTTTGCCTGGGACTGTCCAGCCCTCAGGACAGAGGACGCTCCCTAACGTTCACTGCAGCCAGCCTGGCGAATCCACCCTTTTGTCCCCCCTCTAAAGAAGTTAAGAGAGAGCTCAGTGTGCTGTTTAACCACAAAGGCCACTTGGCAAGGGCTCCAGAGGAAGCCAACCTGACCTCGACTCAAGGTCAGAGCTCTGTTATATATAGCACCTCATGACCGACTTCCTTCACCCGGAGCTAAGATGCCCCTTCCTGTGACAGAGGCACAAGGCCCTGCCAAGCGTCTTAGCCTTTCCTTGAGAGGTGACCACCAGCTTGCTTCCTTAGGAAGCAAACAAGGTACCATAGATCTGGTCTTCCTGCGACGTTCGCACCGAATGCCATATAGGAAAAGAGAATTCCTGCCTTTCCCGGCCTCAGACACGGATCCAGTTATTTCCAGAGCCATTAGAGTTCCCTGAATTCCAGGCCACTAGGAGAATTGAGACATTTCCCTGAGGGTTCTTGTGATGGTTTTGCCTACACCAGAGCACCAGGCCGGCCAGCAGCAGGACGGAACCTCAGGAATGAGGTGTGTCTGAGGCTGAGTCAGCCATTAGCGGCACCCTATGGAAATGAACTTTTATTAATCATAGCAATAGCTACGTGCCAGGAGGGCTTCCTACCTTGGTGCCAAGCCCCGCAAGAGACCATCCTCACAGACTAATTAATGAGGCCTCCACCAGTAACACCCTCATGAAGATTGTCACTCTCCTGGGGCTGTCGCCCATCCAGTAAGATCAGACGGTGGTTGGGACCAACGGGTCCTGCTTCGTTATTTCGGTGACTCTTTTGCTTTTGGCCAAGATGGTGCCGTGTGGCTTCCTCCGTGTGTTCGAGTCACCTTGAAGCCCTCCACCAAGAAGCATGGCAGGAAGAGGTCCCACAGGCTCAACTTGGCCCCTCTCTGACATCCGTTCAGAGAGTTGAAATCCGTTGGCTTTTCAGGGCACTGGGTGACACTACCCACGGTCCCCTCCAGATCTCAATAGGTTGACATTTCGCATCATTTGAATAAATCAAAGTGACAGGGGTGCACGAAGTTGCTGAGTTGGAGAGATCATCACAAAGAAGTGAAAAAGATATTTTCACGTTCTTGCTGATGAGCGAAATTCAGTAAAGTTTGCAAAGGAAGTGGGACGCTTTGCGAGAGGAGCTTTCTCAGGGACAGAGCGACAGTGCTGCCTCTGTCTTGGCCGGTAATAAACCAGTGGGGGAAACGTTTCAAAGCCATCCATCGGGTCCACCTGAAAAACCCAACCATGCAGAATCCACACTCTCCCGGAAAACGAGAGCCCTGATTTGGTCGAGCCCTGCCCTGGGAATACAAACTCCGTGTCACGTGGGAAACGGGATCCGGTTTCCCTCCAGTGAAGCTTTAACTTTGGTCCCCATGGCTGTTGATCTCTATCTTTTCCTACAAAAGGAAAAAGAAGTTTTTCTACCGTTGGTGGAAACGCAAACTTAGGTGTTCTTCTGTTTGTGTGCAGAAACAGACTAACTGCTTTCAAGCTGTTTGGTTCCAAATGTGCTTCAAGGATTTGACAAGTGAAAAGAAGAAGGCGGCAAGCAAGCAAGCAAACAACAACCCTAAATGGTCCGTTGATTTGGGTCAGAAGTTGAAAAACCCAATTGTGAGGCCTCATTCAGGAAGGAAGATCTTTTTCATGCTAATCAACTACTAATTATAAAATAGGTGATAGCAAGCGAGTGAGGAACTAAAAAGGAGGGGGTGGGGGCGGTGCTAGTTCATAATTTAGTCACCCTTGATTGGAAAGTGGGTGTTGTAAGGTTTTTGGCACCAAACCCCAGCGAGTCACTCTGCAGCGTGGGTTTCTCTCACTTTGGGTTTTCAGTTTGGACACAGGAAAGAACAAGCCAAAAATTAAAGCCAGAAGGGAGGATTTTAAAAGGCCAAGCTGCAAAGAAGAGTGGGTTTGGGGCTCCTTCGGCAAATAGAGGTGGGATCATGGGAATAAACTCTTAAAGGCCTGAGGGGAAGGCAACCCACCTGTGGAGGTGGTCCCCTATTGGGTCCAAATAATGGCCTTGGAGTAGCCTCTACGAACCTGGGCATAAGAGGAAGTCCTGGGCAGGGGGTCTGAAGCCATTCTAGGACCCAGTCAGACTCATGACATTGGCAATGTCAACCGGCTGGGGTTTTCCATGTGAGGCTGGGAAGGGTAAGAGATGCAGGTGAAGAGGGGGACAGATAGTCGGATGGTGAAGAATCTGGATGTTAAGGAGCCAAAACTCTATCATATGAGCAATAGGGAGCCACGAAATCAGCGTTTCTTCTATTTGGCTATGTATCGGAATCACCCGGAGAGCTTGATGCCCGGATTCCCAACCCCCGAGATTCCGATTTAATCAGCCTTGGGTGTAACTCGAGCATCAGGATATTAGAAATCTGTCCAAGTGGGGCGCCTGGGTGGCTCAGTCCAGTAAGCATCTGCCTTTGGCTCCGGTCGTGATCCCAAGGTCCTGGGATGGAGCCTGCTCCTCCCTCTCCTTCTGCCTATTGCTCCCTCTGCTTATGCTTTCTCTCTCTGTGTCAAACAAATAAATAAAATCTTAAAAAAAAAAAAGAAATCTGTCCAGGTGACTCTGCGATGCTGCTAGGGTTGAGAGGCACTGCATTAAAGGGCTTCAAGCACAAGCAGGACAAAGATATTGTCAAGTGCCTGTGTAGAGAGCCCATTACGACAGCGAGTGGAGGAGAGAAGGCAGAGTCAACAATCAGTCTGGAGGTAATTGCAATGGTCCAGGTGCGAGATGACGTAGGACAGACCAAAGCCAATAATAGTAGGACTGGAGAGGAAGATAACAGTTTGAAGAGATGTTGAGTTTCTTCAATTGGCAAGACTTGGGTGATTGATTAGATGCGTGTGAACTCAGGGAGAAGGAAGAATCAAGATTGACTCCCAAAGAAACTGGACCCTTATACAAGGCTGGTGGGTGTAACACAGCACATTCACTTTGGAAAACGGGGGGCAGTTTCTCAAAAACCTAAACATAGATTACCGTATGGTCCAGAAATGCCGCTTCTGGGTATGCACCCAAGAGAACCGAAAATATACGTCCATGCAAAAATTTGTAGATGGGTGTTCACAGCGGCATTGTTCATAATTGCCAAAATCTGGAAGTAACCCAAAGGTCCCTCAACCGATGAATGGAATGACAATGAAATACAATACAATGGAATATTGTTCGTCCATAAAACAGAATGAAATTCTGATCCATGCTACAACATGGTTGAACCTTGCAAACATTATGCTAGGGCAGAGAAGCCGGTCACAAAAGACCACACACAGTAGGATCCCATTTATATAAAAAACCCAGAATAGGCAAAATCCAAAGAGACAGAAAGTAGACTCATTGTTTTCAAGGGTGGGAGGAGTGGGGAATGGGGAGGGACTGCTAATGGGTAAGAGGGATCTTTTTTTTGGGGGGGGGTGATGAAGCGTTCTAAAACTAGATTGTGAGGCCAGTTGCACAACTGTGAATTTGCTTAAAGTACTGAATTGAACACTGTGAAAGGGTGGCCATGCAAATTGTATCTCAATTTTTAGAAAAGAATGACTTCCAAGTTCTTAATCTTGACTGGTTAGGTTAAAGATGGCTTCACTAAGTGATGCAGAGAGAACAGGTGGAGGAAGCCATCTGGGAAGGGCTGGTACCTGTGGGACTTTAGGGTACCAGTGTCCAGAAGGCAGGTGGGTGATGAGTGTGGAGCTCCCAAGAGAGGTCTTGGCAGGATACAGGGATTCTGGAGCAATCACCTTGGTCATCAGTGGTCACTGATGTTATGGGGAACAATGCGCTTAGGAAGAGGGTGCTGTGTGTGAGAGCTGTAGGCCTACGAGAAATCCCTGGGGGACACTAACATTTAGGAGATGGTAGGAAAGAAGAGTTCATGAAGACGCCGAAGAGGAGCCTCAGAGAGATTTAAGGAAAGGAGCAAACGGGGAAGAGGGACTGTCGTGGGATCCAGAAGATTCCATTTCAATGCTATTATAGAATGAAGTCCTTGCCCACATTTCCAGGACCAACCCCTACTAACCTTGTTTTGCAGATACGGATAAGATGAATTTTGTCCAATAATAAGTCCTCTATGGTTTAAAAAAAATTCTCTTGAGAATTTTTTCAATGTTTTTTAATTCTTTTTTTCCCTTTCACTACAAAATGCATTTACTTCCAGCCAGATAAAAATCTCCAACTGTGTATGTGTGTACGTATTATAAGGACCGTCTTTGATACGTGGGCTGTTAATCAGAGCCAACTCTAATTATTAAAATGTATACCATGCATTTTTGTCTCTTAAAATATAATTGAAACCAACTGCTAATGTGTCAGCCCTAAGTCCAGAACAATATGGACAGGTCCCCCAGCCCCTGGTGAGATTGTTGTTAACAAGAATGTTCTACAATTCTCTCTTACAAGTCCTGATCCCTCCGGTAGTTTCCCCCTGTCCCTGCCCCTGCCCCCAGAACGGCAGAGGTCACCCCTCTAGGGCCGAATTAGTTCCTCTGTCCTCTGAGCTCTGTTCTTTTTGCAGGGACTCTTGGAGACAACAGAAAAAAAGTATCATCTCCTGAAGACTGAACACTGAGCTGTTTTTCTTCCCTTTTAAAAGAGGGGGGAAACGCGGCAAAGAGAAGTCGTTGGCCTGACGCTACACAGCTAGAGAGCTGTGGGACTCCAGAGCACTCGGCCTTCGCTGTTACTCTTCGGAGCTCTCGGTGAGCAGCGTAAAGCTGCGCACTGCGGCGGCGGGAGTGGGCTCCAAGGTACAGTCAAGGGCAAGCTCTGTAACCTGACAGTCAGCCGTGTCCCATGTGGCAACGCACGCAACCCCTCTGAGCCTCAGTTGCCTGATCTATATAATGGGGATATTCATGTTTGCTCTGCATACCTCACCAGCTTGTTGCGATGCTCAAATGCGATGTGTACCGGGAGCACGGCTGCGACAGTAAGGCTCTGTGCGCCAGCTCGCGCTTGGCAGCTGACGCAGAGTAGGGGCTCAGTAGTGCGGCGTGAAAGAGCGCAGAGATCCTGTTCCACGCTCTCTCGTGACACTAAACGCCCTTGATTCTAATTCTCCGTTTGGGACTCTGTCTTCCCCACTAGACGGAGTTCGCCAAGGCCAAGGACCAGAACTTGCCGTCTCTGGCTCCACGGCACCTCGCTCGGTACCTGGCATGGAGAGAAAGCACCTGCCACATGGCCCAGCTGGTGGGAGCGCGAGTGTTGGTGGCCCAGCCGGGGCAGCCCCAGCGGCGGCAGGGTGAAGGAGTCACATCCTCGGCGCCGACAGCACCTGCCTGCGGCCAGCAGAGAGCAGCAGAGACCCCCGAGTCCGGGCCCCTCTGCCCACTAGCCCCCACCCCCACCCCTCCGCCTGCATCCGGGCCGGGCCTCCTTCCGTCTCTAACCTTGCGCTGCATTTGGCCTCTCTCCAAAGGGGTGGAAATCGGGCCCGGTTTGACTAAAATGTTTCCCCGAACCTAAGCAGTTTGCAAATTTCGGCCTGAAACTAGGGCAACGGGAGCAGTTTTAGTCACCAAGGCCATTCCCAGTGTGAAGTTAGGCACAGTACCCCTGAGGCCCGAAACCCTGTGGGGCAGGACAGCTTCCCACTTGAATGCGTTTGGCAAAACGTCGTGCAGAATTTGGAAAGGATTCCTGGCTTTAGAAGATGGAAAACTGGAAAGTTCTGCTTTTTTTGTTGTTGTTGTTAAATAGCGCTTTCAAAGGTCCCTTCGAGAGGGCTGCCTATCTACGTATAATTTGATGTTCTACGGCGAAGTAGAGAGCAAATGAAAGCCGCCCAGGCCCAGGTTGGGCGTCATTAAAGGGGCTGAATGAACGGTAATTATTTTAGCTAGCAGTGGGAAGAAGGGCCCGGCATAGTGGTAAAGTGGATTGCCTGCTTCTGCTAACTGATGGGCCGACCTTATTATCTTTCCCATTTGACACCGAAAGGCCGCTGGAACTAATGGCCTTTCAAGGGAAAGCAAAAGCTTTCTATTTATTTACTTTATTCTCTGGCTTTTACAG
The DNA here is from genome assembly GCF_002007445.2 of Ailuropoda melanoleuca. NCBI lineage: Eukaryota > Metazoa > Chordata > Mammalia > Carnivora > Ursidae > Ailuropoda > Ailuropoda melanoleuca. The sequence goes on along the minus strand of NC_048238.1, from coordinate 97,979,426 downwards.
GGTTCCATTTTAATGCCCCTTAATTATGCTACAGCAGTTGAGTGTAGGGGTTAAGAGTATGGGCTTTGGAGTCAGACAAAACCGGGCTTGCATCCCAGCTCTGCGGCTTCCCAGCTGCGTGGGCTGGGTCCCTCGCTTGAGCACTCCGAGTTTTATTTTCCTTTCTCTGTAAAAGAGTGACTCTAATTCATGACTCGTAGGCTTATTGTGATGATTCAATGAGCTGATGTGTCTAAAGCACTTAGCTTGGAGCCTGGTGCACGGTGAGTACGCGGGAAATCGGAGTTTCAGAATTGTGCACGCACACGCACTTATGCGTTCACCTTGAGCGTGGGCCATGGCGGCCCTGAGAAGATGCTCACCACAAACCCTGACAAAGAAACAAGGCTCCGAGGGATCAAGTCATTGCCCAAAGTTGGTCACAAAGCGCTGGACATGGACCTCAAACCCTGTGCGTCTGAAGCCAAAGGCCTTGCTCCGGATGGCTAGAACGAAATCTCCGCTGTCAACTTTGTTCTAAAGGGAAACGCGTTCTTTCCTTCAGCCTTAGCTCTCTCAGAGCCCGGGTGTCAGGGGATGCCCTGAGCCCCCTCGAAGGGTCAGCTGTGGGAGTCCACGAAAGATCCACAAAGTTCACTTGTTGTCCTTGTCAGCCAATAGGAATAGCAATGGGTCAGCGGCATGATGCTGTTTTTTTTTTTTAAAGATTTTTATTTATTTATTTGACAGAGATAGAGACAGCCAGCGAGAGAGGGAACACAAGCAGGGGGAGAGTGGGAGAGGAAGAAGCAGGCTCAGAGCGGAGGAGCCTGATGTGGGGCTCGATCCCATAACGCTGGGATCACGCCCTGAGCCGAAGGCAGACGCTTAACCGCTGTGCCACCCAGGCGCCCCTGTTCTCATTCATTTATTTATTGGACAAAAATGTACCAAATGAGGCCCCTGTGTCAGGCACCGTGCTAGGCGTGATAAAATACAGAGATGAGTCAGGCATGAGGATTGCCCTTCTGAAAGCAGGATTGCCCTTCTGAAAGCGGGCTCTTTTCTTTAGGAAGTGGTGGCCGTGATGCTTTTCGGTTTATTCAGAATGATCAACTCGATCAGCTGCAGGTAACATAACAGAAGAACTAAGACTGAAGATCCCATTGGTTGGGTTTCCGCCTGGCTTAAACATCCGTTGATTATCTGTTCCTTCTGCATCACAAAAAGCATTGGTTTGCGAGTAGGAAAGTGTACCTGAATTTCCAGAACCTTCTGGTTAGGTTGTACCCTATGGTATCAGCTAATAGAGTCTTGTAGACCGACCTTCGGCTTTTGAGGGTGAAATCAAGCTCAATGTCAGTGATATGAACAGACATGTTAACACCGAAGTTTGTCTTTTTTGGGTTTTTGGTGCTTTTTGTTTTGTTTTGTTTTGGTTTGGTTTCATTTTTCAATTCTAGTCTTAGGTCTTTTATAACCTTGACATTTTACACCACAGGTTTGTTCTGCCCGGCTTTTGTTTTTAAACTACGGAGATGTGGAATCCTGCTACTTCCTCTTTTGGAAGTCCAAAGTATTTCTTTTCAGTACAAATGGCAGTATACTCTCAAGATACCAAGCTCTTCTGACCTAGAATTGAAAGGCTTCTTGCATAATTTCAATAATTCCAGAAGCTTCTGAGGTTAAGCCAGTTTGAGCAGACATCTCACCATTGCAATTAGCTTTTGAGACACAAAATCCCAGCCAAAGGCTTGGAAAATTTTGCAAATGGATCCCAAATGGCTTCCCCCAAAATGCTTTTTTGTCCTTAGCGAGAAGAAAGCAAATTAACAAGAGACCGGATTTAGAGTACCTCAAATGACAAACATTGCTGTTGCCTTCACAACATGAACAAATTATTACCAGAAATCTAGGTTTTTTGTACCATCTAGTGGTACGTCCCAATACAAGTGATACATAAATGGTTTTTTTTAAGTTCACAGTTCTTTAAGAGCGGCTCTAAAGGCTCGGGTCGGTGGCTCGTGTCATTACAGAGCTTGTCAGGACGAGGAGATGGTCGCTTCCTCACGCTGTTATTCTGAGCTTCGCAGCTTGATTCCTCACCTGTCGTCAGCACCACAGATTGGGGTCTGCAGTTTGCAGAGTCCGGGTCAGCACTAACCACAGAGTGAGAGCAAGGAACACACTCACGCTGTGAGAGCAAAGAATAGAACGCGTCCACCTCCTTGCTCTTAAAGCTCCCAGCACTCTCTGAGGGGTTTTTAAAGCAATTTTTTTAATGTGCTCAAAAGCATGTAACATAAAATTGCCTATCTTAGCTATTTCTAAGTGTATAGTTCAGTCTATCAAGTGCATGCCCATTGTTGTGCAACCCATCTCTAGAACTTTCATCTCACAAAATGGAAACTGTGTTTCTGGGGAAATACACCTCCCAATTTCCCCTCCTCCACTAACAGCATTTACGAAGGGATCACTTCAGGCACGTATTCCTCTAAGGGCCCGTGTTTTTACCTTACTTATTAAATTACAATGTATAAATATGCGAATAATGAATAATTGTCATGAAAAAGCAGTCATTATCACAAAAACAAGCTCTGGCTTGCTCCGGGGCCTACTACCTCGGGAACAAAAGGATGATTCTGCAGTCGAGATGTCTTATCTTTTGTTAACCAAATCTCTGAGCCGAGTTCCTGTTTGCCAGCCCTCCTTGCTCACCACCGAGGGGAGCGGGAGCTTCGAGACTTTTGCATGCAGGATTCTGTAAAAAGAAAAAGTTAAAATCATTATTTTTTGCAATTGCAGGACTATGTCAGAGGGATTCCAGGCGCACCAGGGAAAAGTCGCGGAGATCCCTGGGGGCTAACGGGGGGCAAGGGAAGAGCGGGTTTGGAATCGTGGCTCGGCCGAGTTTCCAGTTGTGTGGAGGCTATAGACTGAATGTTTTTGTCCCCTCCCCCCCCCACCGCCGGCCCTGGCCAACTTCTAGGCTTTAACGTAATCCCTGAGTATTTAGTGACAGTTTTCGGAGGTGGGGCCTTTGGAAGGTGATTAGGCCCTAAGGGTGGAGGCTTCAAGAATGGGAACCGTGCCCTTGTGGAAGGGTCCCGAGAGCAACCTCGCCCCTTCCCCCTGTGAGAACCCAGCAAAAAGATGGCCGTCTCTGACCCACCAAATCTGCCCGTGCCTTGGACTTGGAATTTGCAGCCTCCAGAAGTGTGAGAAATACATTTCGGTGGTTCAGAAGCCACCCTGTCTGCTAATTCGTTATGGCAACTAAAGGAGCAAGACAGGGGCCTTGAGGGAAACTACTGGCCCTCTAACAGCCTCGATTTCCTCATCTGCAGGATGAGGGAAAGATAAAATGAAGTAAGTTATATGCCGTGACGAGCACATAGGCAGTGCTCATTAAACACTCATCCCCTCCCTTCTCCCGTTGTTGGCAACATGTAAACATATCTCCCTGAGCCTCAGTTTCCTTGTCTGTCAGTCGCATGGGTCACTGTGATGTTCAAAATGCAGCAGTGCATGTGAAGGTAACTTCGGAACAGACAATAGGTGTTTTTAGAAAATTCATTTTTATGTCTACAGAGTTGTAACCAGTCGAGAAAGAAAATAATCATTAAATACAGGTAATTAATATTTCCCAAAGAAGGTTATTAACACTGTCCTGATAAACCATGATTTGTCTTGAATCACTTCAATAACGCACTTCAATAACGTGCATCTGAAGGCAGGGGGGCCTGGCCTGGGTCATCTCTCCAGGCTGTGTCTGACCCCCGGAGTGTTTCACTCTCCTCCAGTCTCACAAAAGGACCAGGCCTCAAAAAGAGAATGGCTCTGGGTTATTAGGGAAGCTTTGAAAGAACAGAACACATTTGCTGCTTCACAATAATCACACCACTTAGAGAGAACCACGGTTCATTTTCTAAGAATTTTCTGCGTAAGACACGTATGAAAACTATTTTCTCAGGAAAATAACACATGCTTGTAAGAAGCTCCAACAGCACAAAAGGGTATAACGTGAAAAGTAAAATTTCCCTGACCAACACCACCGGACACAAATACACATTATGCACACATCAGCCCCCCAGACCCTCTCAGCAAAGAAGTCACGGTTGACAGATGGTCTGAGATTCTCCCACTAAGTATCCGTGCCTGTTCTATGCGTGTACAAATCTGCATACACTGGCTACAGACACACAGACACACAGACACACAGACACACGCATTCCTGCATATACATACACACACATACACACCCCCTGTGTTTCAGAGGGACCCTTAGCTCCATAGAAGATCATGATGGGGGGTGGGAGGATGGGCTAGCCCGGTGATGGGTATGAAGGAAGGCACGTATTGCATGGAGCACTGGGTGTGATACCCAAGTAATGAATCATGGAACATTACATCAAAAACTAGGGGTGTACTGTATGGTGACTAACAGAACATAGTAAAAAAATTTTTAAAAAAGATCATGATAACAGTGAATGGTACCCCTGAAATTGCATAATACCGGGCAAAGCAACCACTCCCCTGCCTCCCGCCACACACACACACACTCACCTCTCCTTTTCCAAGAAACCGCAAAAGGATAACACCAAACTGCTACTTTGTAACTTGCTTTTCTCAATGATATTGCTTTCCATTTCGGCATACGTAAATCTACCTGACTCTCCGTGTTCCCAGCGTTCGATTGTATAGATGTATTATCATTTATTTAGCCAATCTGTTTTTGACAGAAACTGGGGTCACTTCTAGCTTTTTTTTTTTTTTGCTACTACTAATAGTGTAATAAACAATTACACCTCTTTGAGTAATATCCGGATATTGTACGATGAGCTTTAAGTCCCTGTGTGTGTGCAGTGCATGTGTGGTCGGTTTTTGTAGTTAATAATATGCATTTTCAGGACTATAGACCTGCAGGATCGTTTTTTTAAAGTTTATTTATTTATTTATTTATTCACCTTATCTCTTTTTTTTATAATTAATTTTATTTTATTATATTATGTTAATCACCATACAGTACATCCCCTGATTCTGATGTAAAGTTTGATGCTTCATTAGTTGCGTATAACACCCAGTGCACCATGCAATACGTGCCCTCCTTACTACCCACCACCAGTCCATCCCCTTCCCCCACCCCCTCCCCTCTGAAGTCCCCAGTTTGTTTCCCATAGTCCATAGTCTCTCATGTTTCATTCCCCCCTCTGATTACCCCCCTTTTCTTTATCCCTTTCTTCCCCTACCGATCCTCCTAGTTCTTATGTTCCATAGATGAGAGAAATCATATGATAATTGTCTTTCTCTGCTTGACTTATTTCACTTAGCATTATCTCCTCCAGTGCCGTCCATGTTGCAGCAAATGTTGAGAATTCGTTCTTTCTGATAGCTGAGTAATATTCCATTGTATATATGGACCACAGCTTCTTAATCCAGTCATCTGTTGAAGGGCATCTCGGCTCCTTCCATGATTTGGCTATTGTGGACAATGCAGCTATGAACATTGGGGTGCATATGGCCCTTCTCTTTACTACGTCTGTATCTTTGGGGTAAACACCCAGTAGTGCAATGGCTGGGTCATAGGGTAGTTCAATTTTTAACTTTTTAAGGGACCTCCACACTGTTTTCCAGAGTGGCTGTACCAACTTGCATTCCCACCAACAATGTAGGAGGGATCCCCTTTCTCCACATCCTCTCCAACAATTGTTGTTTCTTGCCTTGTCTATCTTTGCCATTCTAACTGGCGTAAGGTGGTATCTCAGTGTGGTTTTGATTTGAATTTCCCTGATGGCTAATGATTTTGAACATTTTTTCATGTGTCTGTTAGCCATTTGTATGTCTTCATTGGAAAAGTGTCTGTTCATATCTTCTGCCCATTTTATGATTTGTTTATTTGTTTCTCGTGTATTGAGTTTGAGAAGTTCTTTGTAGATCTTGGATACCAGTCCTTTATCTGTGGTGTCCTTTGCAAATATATTCTCCCATTCCGTGGGCTGTCTCTTAGTTTTTTTGACTGTTTCCTTGGCTGTGCAGAAGCTCTTTATCCTGATAAAGTCCCATAAGTTCATTTTATCTTTTATTTCTCTTGCCTTTGGAGATGTGTCGTGAAAAAGGTTGCTCTGGCCGATGTCATAGAAGTTGTTGCCTATGTTCTCCTCTAGAATTTTGATGGATTCCTGTCTCACATTGAGGTCTTTCATCCATTTGGAGTTTATTTTTGTGTATGGTGTGAGAGAGTGGTCAAGTTTCATTCTTTTGCATGTAGCTGTCCAATTTTCCCAGCACCATTTATTGAAGAGACTGTCTTTTTTCCACCGGATGTTTTTTCCTGCTTTATCAAAGATTAGTTGCCCAAAGAGCCGAGGGTCCATTTCTGGGTTCTCTATTCTGTTCCATTGGTCGATGTGTCTGTTTTTGTGCCAGTACCATGCTGTCTTTGTGATCACAGCTTTGTAGTACAGCTCGAAATCCGGCATTGTGATGCCCCCAGCTTTGTTTTTCCTTTTCAACAGTTCCTTGGAGATTCGGGGCCTTTTCTGGTTCCATACAAATTTAAGGACTATTTGTTCCAGTTCTTTGAAAAATGTCCTCGGTATTTTGATCGGGATAGCATTGAAAGTGTAGATTGCTCTGGGTAGTATGGACATTTTAACTATGTTAATTCTTCCAATCCATGAGCATGGAATATTTTTCCATCTTTTTATGTCTTCCTCAATATCTTTCAAAAGTGATCTATAGTTTCTAGGATATAGGTCCTTTACGTCTCTGGTTAAGTTAATTCCAAGGTAACGTATGGTTTTTGGTGTTATTGTAAATGGGATGGATTCCCTAATTTCTCTTTCTTCAGTCTCGTTATTCGTGTATAGAAATGCAACTGATTTCTGGGCATTGATTTTGTATCCTGCCACCTTACTGAATTGTTCTATAACTTCTAATAGTTTGGGAGTGGATTCCTTTGGGTTTTCCATATAGAGTATCATGTCATCTGCAAAGAGAGACAGTTTGACTTCTTCTTTGCCGATTTGGATACCTTTGATCCCTTTTTGTCTTCTGATTGCTGTTGCAAGGACTTCTAGTACTATGTTGAATAATAGTGGCGAGAGTGGGCATCCTTGTCGTGTTCCTGATCTTAAGGGAAAGGCTTCCAGCTTTTCCCCATTGAGAATAATGCTTGCAGTAGGCTTTTCATAGATGGCTTTTATGAGATTGAGAAATGTACCCTCTATTCCTACACTCTGAAGGGTTTTAATCAGGAAAGGATGCTGTATTTTGTCAAATGCTTTTTCTGCATCAATTGAGAGGATCATATGGTTCTTGAGTCTTTTCTTGTTGATATGATGTATCACATTGATTGATTTGCGAGTGTTGAACCATGCTTGCATCCCAGGTATGAATCCCACTTGGTCATGATGGATAATCCTTTTAATGTACTGTTGGATTCTATTAGCAAGGATCTTGTTGAGGATTTTGGCATCCATATTCATTAGAGAAATCGGTCTGTAATTCTCCTTTTTGAGGGGGTCTTTGCCTGGTTTGGGGATCAAGGTAATATTAGCCTCATAGAATGAGTTTGGTAGCTTTCCTTCTGTTTCTATTTTTTGAAATAGCTTTAGGAGAATAGGTATTATTTCTTCTTTGAATGTTTGGTAGAATTCCCCAGGAAAACCGTCTGGGCCTGGAGTTTTATTATTTGGAAGGTTGTTTATCACTGACTCAATTTCTTCATAGTTAATTGGCCTATTTAAGAAATCTATTTCTTCCTGTTTCAGTCTTGGTAGTTTATAGGTTTCCAGGAAGGCCTCCATCTCTTCCAGATTGTTTAGTTTTTTGGCATATAGCTGTTGATAAAAGTTTCTAATAATCCTTGCAATTTCAATGGTGCTGGTCGTGACCTCTCCCTTTTCAGTCATTATTTTAATAATCTCAGTCCTTTCTCTTTGTTTTTGGACAAGTTTTGCCAGTTCACCTTATCTCTTCACCCCATGTGGGGCTCGAACTCACAACCCCGAGATGAAGAGTCGCATTCTCTGCCCACGGAGCCAGCCAGGTGTCCCTATAGCATCATTTTTAAAGGCTGTACATTATATTGGATTGGAGTGGATGGATGAAATGTAATTTGTTTAGCAAATGCCCTGCGGCTGGGGATTTATGCTGTTCCTGATTTTTCACCATTATACACAAGGCAACGTTGAACACCTATATACTGAAATCTGTGGGGGTTTGTCAAATTATTTTCCTCGGATACATTCCTAGAGGTGAGGTTGCCAGGCCAAGGGGTATGCCTATTTGAAAGAGTGGCCACTTCATTTAAAAGAAAAACTGCCAATTTTGTCATGGGAATTTGCCACACAGAGGGCCTCCGATATGATAGCCTGGGGGGGGTGGAGCAATTACATCAGATAGGTAGGCGGTTTCCAGCCCTGATGCGGCAGGGCAGGATAATAGCCCCAGGGAGGTCCCCGTCCTAATCCCCGAACCGAACCCGTGACTAACTTCAGCGACACGGCAAAGGGGAACTAAGGGTGCAGATGGAATTAGTTTAGGCACTTGAGTTAGGGGTGCGAGCTTCTGGGGGCTTCAACCTGTGAAAGGTATAAGGGGGGAGGAAGCGGAGGTGAACAGAGGGAGACTCGGGCCAGGCACTCAGTGAACCGTCCTTCCGGCAGCGGAAAGGCAAATCTGGGACCCCCACAGTTCTTCCTGCTCCTCAGTCTTCCCGACCCTGGCTGCTTCTTTGAGCTCCGGTATGGCAACTCTTGCTAGGCCTTGTTGTAAATACATTTGTTTCAAAATGCAGCCCATCAGAGCTGGAAATGACTTTAGGGATCATCTCATTTTCCACAAAGAGAAAAGGAGGGGGTGGGGGCCTCAATGGCGAGGAGAGCCCGCTGCAGTCAGGACTGGAACCCAGGGGTCCTCACTCCGGGCTTGCAGAAGCATTAGCAAAAGGCTGCTCGGAGGTGCCTGACTGGCTCTGCCCGCCAAGGGTCCGACTCTTGGTTTCCACTCAGGTTATGATCTCCCCCCCCGCACACACTCTTTCTAAAATTAATTAATTAATTAATTTTTTTTAAAAAGGAGGGGCGCCTGGGTGCCTCAGTCTTTTTAAGAGTCTGACTTCAGCTCAGGTGATGATCTCAGGATCCTGGGATCAAGCCCCGTGTCAGGCTCCCTGCTGAGCTTCTCCCTCTGCCCCTCCCCCTGCTCATGTGCTCTCCCTCTCTCTCTCTCTCTCTCAAATAAATAAATAAAATCTTTAAAAAAAAAAGTCTGCTCATTTGGAAAGATTAGTGGAGGGTCACCGTGTTTTCACCAAAAAAGTAACCGTCATTGCTATAAATAGACTCAACTTGCGTCAAAGCATAATCATTAAAAGAAAAAAAAATAACCAGACTGCTCTTTGAGAAGATCTTTGAGGCTTAACTTAATCTTAATTAAATTTATTAAAAAATAGCGATAAAACTGTAAGCCTTATAAAAATGCGAAAGCCCAGTTCATCCCCACTAATCTGCAAAAATTCATAGCGACAAATGGTTTTAAAATCTTACACAAGGTAAAGGCGTTGAGATGGGCCATTGCATTATTAATTGCACATGTGGAAGATACAAATGTTTTATTAAATTATTTTCAATTCATTATATCAAGCTAGGAAAACCATCATGGAAAGGGCAGAAATCGTGTTTATGAGAGAGAGAGAAAGGTTATATTCTAGTTAGCATTCATTTGTGGAAGGATAACTTTATTTCCAGTACTACCCATGATGCTGATTCTTGGAATGGGAACGTGCTTCCAACACCAGCTCAGTCAGATCTGCAAACAACATTCTTACTTGGAGTTCTTTTTTTTTTTTTTCTTTTAAGGTTTTAGTGGGGGGGGTTTAAGTGATCTCTGCACTGACATGGGGCTCCAACTCACAACCCCAAGATCAAGAGTCACAGACTCTTCCATCTGAGGCAGCCAGGCACCCTTCTTACTTGGAATTCTTAAGATGGTCTTTGCTTCTAGAAAAAGTAAGTTGTCACCTTTTTCTTGCTTTTTTGGTACAGGCATCATTCAAGTATGGGAGTTTCCCATTTGAAGCAATTACCATTCTTCCCAACTGTCAAATTCAGGAATGGGCTTGTGTTTTGGGGGGGAGGGGCAGCAGCTGGTGAGTCAATCAGGTCACTCGCCCATTTCCCAAATTTAGAGAGAAAGATGTAAACGAGGTTTGTGGACTCTAGCCCTATTGGGCCCCGACTTCCCAGGTTCAAACCTTGATCCATCTGCTAATTCTACAAACTAGCATCTCACAAGATTATCAACTGGGAGTGGAGATGAAGCCATAGACAACACACAGGGCCAGCCACCCCACCTTTGTGTGTGAATTTTTAATTCCGAGAGTAAATTGCCAAAAGTGAGTCAAAGAAGTGCTTTTTGAGGTAGCTTTTGGAAGTGAGGTGGGAAAGGAAACAAAGGACGGGTATAGAAAGCCAGAAGTCTAACTCTAGGATTAAGTAGGAGTTGATCTGGGTGGGGATTTACTGGTGTATGTCAGAAGGAGGCCTGGTCTTCCCTCTTTATTACAGTGGGAACATGGATTATGGCTTTCAGCTTTACTCAAGAGAGAGCTTCGGAATCTGCAAGGAAATGTGATCAGATTTTATCAGCCTGCAGAAGATGCCAGCCTTCTTGGAATCATTTCTTCTTTTTCCCTAAATAGCATATTAAGAGTTCTATCCTGATGGTACACACTATCTTTGAGCACAGATTAATCTTTCTAGAGTGAGTCGAGAGAAACACACACTTGTGTGATTATGCAGCAAAGTGCTAGACTGAGCATCCACCCTGAATTTCCCCAACCATCACCTAAAAAAGAACATGGCTTTTGAAGGTAACTCAGAGAGAAACTGTATTAACCAAGTATCTCTTCTCTCACTAAATCTAGGAAACATATGTGACACACTGGAAAAGCTGTAGTCTCAAAACAGTTACTGTATTAAACTGCCAAGGTCATGGATTCACTGATACAAGAGCTGTGGTCTTTTTTTACACAGCAGGTGGGAAGAAAAAGATGGAAAATCCACGCTGATGTTAACCCTTGATAAGTAGTATGGTGGGGAGACCTTGGGCGGGTCACTTACCAACACCAAGCCTCAGTACCCACATGTATTACATGGAGGTAATGCCAGTCTCAGGGTTGCTGGGAAGTTGGCATGAGATCATGGATGTGAAAGAATTTGGAACCAAGAATAGCATAACCCAAAAGAGTAGTTTTATTATCCACCCTCCGAGCTATGACACAGGAGCAAGCAGGGGGGAGGGGTGCTGCATGGATGGCGAACATTGACAGCAGGGGCTTCTGGGGTTGTCACAGTCTAAGTGCCAAGCTCACACTGGCCACAAGGCGGTCTACTAGATTAGAGACATGAAGGAGTTTGAAGAAATGTGTCATTTTGATCTGGAACAATCTGTAGGGAGGTCCTGCTGCCATGTCTTAGATGAAGCCTTGTCTTTCCCCTCCAATTTGTCTAAGATGCTGTGGCTATCCACATGGGTGGCCCCAACGGCTCTGTGCTGAAACGATCTAATGGTTCCCAGATGTCACTAACGGTGAAAGAGCTAAAGGGAAGGCTTCCTTGTTTGTGGAAGCCAGGTGGGCCCCTGTGTTCGGCTAGAAGTTGTCACCAAGGTCCAGATGAACACCCGTGGGAGGTCAGATGCCAGAGTCCTGCCCTCAAAGTGAGGGCAGAAAGAAACTCATGGATCCGCAACTAAGAAATGCTCTTGGCACAGAACTTAGTCTAGGCCCAGCCCAGAATGGGGCAGTCTGCTAACTAATTTCCAATAAGTTAGTTCTCAGATTTCTCAGCAACTCCATTGGGAATCACTTTTTTTAAGAATTGAGGAATCAGAAATCCCAAGCGAAAGGACCTCATTCATGAGTGCCTTCCCAAACTTTCTCAGCTTCCTTCCAGACTCTGAAGATGCAGGGAATACCCAGCCTCAACTTCTTCAATGGGTCTTGCCCACCCCATTTTCATTTTGCCTTTGGTAGAGGCAGGAGGGCAGGTGGCCATAGTCTGGGTTAAGGTTAAAAAGCTTTGGGCCCTTCCTGCTATCTCCTCCATTCAATTAGCAAAGTGGGACAACCCCATAGGACACCACGTGGTCAGTCTTGGTTTGAAAGACCCTGCTGGTAGAGGGTAAGGGGACTGATTTCTAAGTAGGAGGGCAGTAGGTGCAGGGAAGGTAGGAGAAGCAGGCAGGGGGGGAGTCCTCTATGGTTCCCATCCCTGAACTGCTCTTTTAACCATATCATGCGCTGGGGAGTCACTGAAGTCTGAAAACGCCTGCCGCAGCGCATAAATGCCAAGCAAGAGAAGCGTTGAATTTTAAGGGGAAACAGGTGACAGAAAGAGGAAAAGGACGGTGCGGTCTCTAGACCCTCTAGGTTCACAGTAGAAAATCACAAGCAGGCTTGGAAAAAGGAATTCTCTTCTTCGGACTGAGGTTCAATAAAAGAACATATTTCTTCGTTCTGGAGACTGGTTTTCTGAAAAACAGGATAAGCATAATGAGGAAGAAGCTGTTTGAATCCTGACTCCCCCGCTGCCTCATTGTGCAACCGAGGACGAGTTACCTAGCCTATCTGAGCTCCACATTCTCATCAGTTAAACGAGGCCGCTAATGCAACCTACCTCCCAAGGTTCTAGAAAGGTGAGTGAATGCAAGTGAATTAAACACACAGAAAGCCCTACGAACAGTGTCTGGTGCATATATGCTCAGTAAATGTTAGCTACTATTTTGTTAAAGAGGCAGTGTGTTTGGGGCACCTGGGTGGCTCAGTCGGCTAAGCACCCGATGCTTGGTTTCAACTCAGGTCACAATCTCAGGGTTGTGAGAGCGAGCCCGGTGCTCATGGGGAGTCTGCTTGAGATTCTCTCTCTCCCTCTGCCTCTGCCCCTCCCCACCAACACATACACCCTCTCGCGCTCTCTCTCTCTCTCAAATAAAATCTTATATATATATATTTTTTTTTCTTTAAAGGCACTGTCTTTATACATAGCAGAGTAGAATTGGCATTGTAGGGAAGACCAAGGACTTGGAAGTCAGAGAAAAGGGACTCTGGCATTCACTCACCTTGACTTTGGGCAAATTACTTAACCTCCCTAAACCTCAATTTTCCGATCCTGTGAATGAGGATAAAATAGTACCTGCCTTGTAGGTAGCTGCTGGTTCTTATTTTGATTCACTTCCGTGAATCTTATCATTCTCATCTCTAATGACCTTTTGCTTCCTTCTACCTCAGCCAGCCATTCCCATGGCCAGACACTAGACTCGGTCGTCGCCTACACAGGGGGCACCCTTGCCATTTCCATTTCAAACATCTACTCTCCACCCACCACCTCCCATGTCATTGGCGTAAGTAGTCTTAGCGCTACATGTTTCCATAAACTAATCTTCCGGTTCATCAACCTCCACTACCCATCTCCCCTCAGCGGCCCCCTTTTCTTTCCTTCTTTGTGCAGCTCAGAGACCAGGCTCCCGTGTTACAGCCACTCACTTGCAAATACCCTCAGGGTGGTGGGCTGGAGCCCCCATCGGGCTCCGCCCTCAGCATGGAGTCCGCTTGTCCCTTGCCCTCTGCTCCTCCCCTTGCTCTCTCTCTCTCTCTCTCTCTCTCTGTCAAATAAATAAAATCTTAAAGGGAGAATAAGGACACAGGTGCAAGTCAATTTGTACGTTTGTTTGTGGGGAGTCAAGGGCACTAATCAGATGAACTCTGCTTTCTCCATCAACCCTGGGGCTAGAACATCAGCTGAGAGTGTGAATTTGGGGGTTGAAAAGTGGGCGAGTATAGGAGTCATCAGCTTCCTGAGTGCCCAGCTGAAGTCTGAGGTCAGGAGTCGCAAGTAGAAACAGCCGGGTGGGGTGACTTTCCTGAGCGCTGTTTGGTTAGGGTGATGCACAGAAGGGAGACAGTGAGGTTCGTCTGGGATGGAGGCTTTGGTGGGTGAGCGTGACGGATGGGGGGAGAGGAAAAGTTGCGGAGGGAGGTGTAGGGAGGTTAAGTAATCTGCCTCGGCTAGCAGGAGGGGACTGGACCCATACGGGAGGGGCGGGAGGAGACTCAACCTTCCTTCCTTTGACCAATCCTTACCTGGGGCCTCACACACGGAATCTTTCAGAACTACTGAAATTCCTACTGAAAGGCTCATCCAGTTCACTTTGAAATCAGGTTCATATAAAATATACAAAGAATCGAACATCTAGAGGCAATGGAGTTCCGTGCAGAACCCACAGGAAGTGAGGACGCGGAATCTGTGCATTTCCCACGCTCCCCCGTGGTCCTTACCATCAGCCGACACTGGGAGCCTGGTGACGTGCTGAAGAGCAGGGGCTTTGCTAGGGTTCCCGGAAGTGGACCCCTTCCCAGTCCCCAGGCCCTGCTGCCTCCCTGTGCCCAGAGCCACAGTGGCAGGAGAGCTGACTTGGGACTGTTGGCATAGCCAGGGTCCCACTCCCCATCTCCTCTCAACCACTCTCCGCTCAGAAAGTCCATCCACTTGCCCTTTGCCCAAGGTGATATTGTTCCTGTGCCTGCTTTCCAAGCATCCCACGCCCCCGCCTTATTTTAGGACAGTGTCTTGGCCACAGATAGTGAACCCATATGCAGTGAAACGATCTTACCCGTTGCCAACTCTCACTGTGGTACACTTGATTTAACTTGGAATTGTTTTTCAGGATTTATGTGTATTGTCATTTATGGTTGAGGACGGCTTTAAGACTGAGAGCAAAGAGAGGACTACTCCTGCCACCTGCTTGAGACTCTATCTCCTCATCTATGAAATGAGAATATTTATGCATCCGTTCAATCCCTATTCACCGAAGACCTGTTGTATCAGGCACCTAAGATATGCACGTGCCCCATTCACAAGGTCACTGTGGGCACGGAGCAGGACGGCGCGTGTGGGATTTGGCTCACAGTCCCCCCCCAACCCCGTACATGTTGTTGCTGTTATTTTTGGCCTAGGAACAATTTAAAGCATCAAGCTTCCAGTAATTCTAAGGCTTAACATTAAGAAACCTACAAACTATTAACAAGTACTTAGAGGAGACTTTATAATCCTGACTGTCATTCATTAGTAGGCTAGCAGAACTCAGCCTCTTGGGCAGGCTGACGTGAAACCTGACTCAGCCACACTAAAGCTCTTGAACCAGCCCTAAATCCCTTTCCTCACTTGGGCACGGCCAATTAATCACCAAGGGTGGTTCTGGCTTGTCCGTTGGTCTGTCTTACACAAGGGCTTCGAACAAAACAATCTGTACTGGATCGGTGATGTATTTTTACTATTTCCGTCTTCAACGCTCTCTACTGTTTCCAGCACTCACTCATTCATCCATTCAACAAATACGTCTTCCCCTCTGTGCAGCGCTCTGTTGCAGATGCTGGGATGTGGGTATACGCCCCTCGAAGTCTTGGCCCTCATGGAGCTAACAGTCTAATGAGGTCTACCGCCGCCCTACGGCCGCCGACTCGACACTAGCCTGTAAAGCATTTGAGATCGGGGCCACGGTGGCAGCTCTTGCCTTCCTTACACCCACAGCCCGGAGCAACAGTCACTTTCTGATGGCTTAGCGTGTGCCAGTCTTACTCTGTGTGTTTGGTAGCTTACTTTTAATGGCTGACTGCGGCTAATTTACATTGGAATGTAGGTCCTAAGCATTTACATATGCTATGTCATTTAATCCTCATAGACACTCTGTGGGGGGGTACACTATCTTAATCCTCATTTTACAAATGAGCCAACTGAGGAACAGAGGGGTTAAGAAATGTGCCCATGTGTCTGAAGCTCGTAAGTCATGAGCCCAGATTAGAACCCAGGCCATAAAGATCCACCCAGATTGCTCCCAATTGTAAGTTTCTCCTGACACCACTTTCAAATTGAGCATGGAGCCCAGAGTCCTGGTCATTAGCCTCAAGTGGCATTTTCCTGGGTCAGAGAGTCCTAGGCTGAAAACGAAACATCTGGGACGAGCAAACTAATCTTCATGAATTTGTTCATTTCGCTGAGTCATCTGGGTTAAATGTAGCTCAGGTAAAAGAACTCAATTGAGCGGCTCGGAGAGCAACATAAGAAAATGGAAAAAAAAAAGAAGAAGAAGAAAGAAAGAAAATGGTCAAGACATTTTACAAGGCACCAAGCGCATGGGTTCTTTGAGATGAAGATGAAACAAATTCCATCTATGAAAATACCAAGTAAGAGAAATCAGGGTCTTATCAGCGGAAGAGCCTGGGTTTCACACCATGAGCTTCTCCTCCAGTTTTGTTCTCAGGCTCTAGCGACAAAGTATGAAAGGCACAACCAGATACTTACTTTCACTTGCAAGGTTGGCAATGGCAGGTCCACCATCTGGGGGGAAATATATTTTCTTATCTAGAAAGGAAGAACACAGGATTAGAAATCTCCGGGGGCTCCAAATGGCCTGCCCCTCGCTTTATTTTTAAAGATTATTTATTTATTCATTTGAGAGAGCATGAGCAGGGGGAGGGGCAGAAGCAGGCTCCCTACAGAGCGCAGAGCTGGACGCGGGGCTCGATCGCAGGACCCTGGGATCATGACCTGAGCCCAAGGCAGACGCTTCACTGACTGAGCCACGACCCAGGTGCCCCCTCCCCCTCCGTTGATAGACGCTGGGCATATTTTCTCTTATCAGATGTTACAAAAACAGGGAAGTTTCTGTTTTTAAGGTACCTTGGGGGCTTGTTCTCATCTTACAGGCAGTGTTCCTGTCTTCCCCAACAGAATCCTAGACCATCGGGCCAATTAATACAACTGACGTCAATGTTAGTAGGAGAGCTCAAAGTTCGCAGTAGTCAGCCTTGGTGATGAACATTTGAGAACTGTCTAGAAGTTTCAGAAATAGGATCACGCCTGCATCATAATTTTGCCACGATGAGCCTGGCGTATAGTAGATGTTCACTAAATATTTGCTGAATTGGGCTTGAACCGTACAGTTGTTATGTTTGGGAGGTGAGGATTGGAGCCATCTGCGTTCTAACCAACTGTTGAAACAGGGCTCTGCTGTGTGTATGCACAAGCATATATGCAAACACAGTTGGCCTAATTTTTCCTTTGAATCCAGGAGGAACAGATTTTTGAAAAAGAGTACAGGGGTGGGAATTTTCATGGGTTTCCCAAGCATGACACTTTTATGATTTACTCTTGAAGTACATTCCTAATCAAACTCTGGAAATGACTGAGTGGTATTTTAATGGGAAATTTGTTTTTAACATTAGGCTGGAACACAGTGCCTGACTTCGGTAGGCTGCACTGAACAAGCCCTTTGTGTACTGTATATTTAGTTCCGAGTAAAGGCAACTTCTAGCAATTTCTTTCAGGCGTGGAACACTAGAACTACAGACACGTACGGACTAGGGGGCTGTGAAAGAAAATTCATCCCGAGTATACAGAACGCCAGAGGATGTGGACGTGGCCCCATGAAACCGTAAAATATAGACTATTACCAATGTTTCATATGAAAGGCAAATTCGGGGTTGTTCTGTGGGTGAAAGTCGACCTCAGGCCAATTCTCCCCCAGCCTTTCACGAAGAAGGGAGTCTTGTGTTTTGGTAGGCATTTGGCATCTAGTAGGCACTCATTAAATATTTGTTGGGTGAATGAGTGAATGAAGAAGTGAATGAGCCTTAAGGGGGTTTTCGTTCAGGAGGGAGAAGTGGTGGCCAGGACACAGGCACCCAAGGGAGACTGAGCAGGAGGGGTCCAGGGTGCAGACGTGAGCCAAAGACAGCCAGGCGCTGTGGCAGTCTCCAGGCAGCAATGCGACCGCCTCTACGGTGGCTTTGAATTTTAATGTCTGGAGCAGATGGTTGGTATAGATTGCCCTTGTTTCTGCCCAGGAACCTGGCATCACTGCAAGTTGCCAACCTGTTTAGAAGACAGAGTTAGAGCGTGTAGGTATGGCAGAGAGTTCTGTTTTACAAGCGGATTATCTGGTGGCTGATGGTGAGGTGAACGCGGGACCCTGAGATTTTAGGCAGCAGCCTAAATCATTTTTTCTAGAATAAGTCCAAGTCAACAGACTGGGGTGAATATCTGGGGCCAAGTCCATCTGGCAGCCTATCTCTGTAACCCTGACTCATTAATCTGTGAATGTTGATGAAGCTTAGTGAAGATCTACGGAATATCGAAGCAGAACATTCCATCCCTCGGAAGCCCCGTGTCTGAAGAGGGAGCAATTAGCCTTAGCACCCCATCTCACTGCCAACTCCCTGTCCACTACAACCCATCAGAGGCCGTCCTCCACGTATCTAGAGGCATTTCCCTACCGTGCGCTGAGCTGGAGGACAAGTCGCAGAGCAATCCCACGCTTCTGGCTACCTGGGCAGAGCTGCAATCCTCCCACACTGCAGATTCCGGAGGATGGACTAGGTGTCGGTCTTGTTGGAGGACACTTAGGAAGGGCTCGTACTTCTCATCAGGCTGGGGCTCTGGAACCATGTGCCCACTGGAGTAGGCCTGAGGGTAGCCAAGCTCTGAGGAGCTGGGGCTGCCTAGGGAGGGGTAGTGCCACAGCTCGTCAGACTCAACGGAGGGGCTCCCCGCCAGGGACACTGGGTACTGATCCGGAGTCAGGAGACTGGGCCCGTGCAAGTCGCAGTTGGTGGCACCATATGCAAAAGATGCTTCTGGCTCTGGCTTGGTCCACGGAGAAGAGAAACGCCACTGATTTGGAGGCATGTCAGTATCTGGGAAGGAAAGATTCACAAGACACGTTAGGTGTTTATTGTTTTCAAAATGGAAATAGCTTAATTGTTTCGGGTGACTACAGACTGTTTTTTAATGTGAAGAAAATGTAGAAAAAGTAAAAAAAAAAAAAAACCCACCAAAACCCCAAAAAACAAACCCCACTCAGACTACAACATCCAGAGATCACCATTGTCTACCTTTAGGTATACTTCTTTCTAGGATTTGTTTCTATTCAGGTCCACGTGGTTTTCACATCACATAGGGTTTTTAAGGCTGCTTTTGCATCATTAAAATATCACAAATATCCCTCTTTGTTTATACATCTTTGCACCCATGTCCAATGAGCCCCCCCAGGAAACTTTTCTAGAAGTATAATTGCTTGATTAAAGGTGATGTGTGTTTGGTCATTGCTGGTTGGCTTGATTTCATAGCTCGCGGTTTGAATACATCAGATAGAAGGACACTTCCACAGGCTTTATAAAGGTCTTAATGCTTGCCTGCGTCCAAGTCACTCATACCAAGTCTAGGGGTAGAAACCCCATTTTCTAGAGGGATCGGGGGCATGGGGATGCTAAGACCGGACCAAGTTAGCAAAGCAGATCAGTCAAACAGGGATCTGAGCTGCAGCAAGAAGTGATGGGTAGGGAAGTGATTGCTTGGACCTCGTTCTGCAAAAGCAAAAAAACGTGCTCCAGGTCAAGCAGTGACTCAGTTTCTTCTCACAAAGTTCTTGTGGACTAGCTAGGGGGGATGGGGTCTCCTTTGGTCTCATAGATGCTATTCTAACTGTGCCTAGGGTAGCAGCTGAATCTGAGTGTTCGAAAAGTCTAGGGCAGCTCATGACATGGATGGATGTTTTCCCCATTCGCAACACCCACTCAGGCGAGAGGGGAGGAGGGAGAGAGCTCCGGCAGATGGTGCTTAAAGCCTAGAGCCTCTCATCTATCCAAGATAATGAAGGGGGGCGTGGGCGTGGAGACAAAGGAAGATTGGAGGGCTGGAGAGACTGTCTGGTCCCCTCCCCCCCCCAAGTCCATGTGTGCCTCTCCCAGCTCTCCCGAATGTTCCACTTGCCTGGATTTTGTACAAGATAAAAGCGTCTTGAGTGGTCTGCACAGCGACACCGGAGCCCCCGCCCACCCCCCTTTCCTCCCTCCCTCCCTCCCTCCCTCCGCTCGCCCTCCCATCGTAGCTTTCCATGTAATGCACATAAGAGCAAAAGAAGTCCTAACCTATGTGGCACAAATATTCTACCCAACATTTCACATTGCTCTCAATGCGCGGGGGGCGACGGTTGGCCTCTTTTAATGAAACCAAGGGCAAGGAAACATACTAAGATTTGTTCTTGGGAATGAATGCTACTTTTTGAAAATTGATATCTGCAGACCGGTAGTCATTCAGGGCACTGTGTAGCACAAAGAGAGTGCTTAAGCTGACTTAGTATAATCACGAGGCGTGCTTCACGTTGAATAAGTATGCTACATGTCCTGAGCACAAGTTAGAAACAATGTGTAGCCCGACAAGTGGGCAGTTGCCATCTGAACTGGCCTTACAGATTTCATACATATGACCAAGAGACTGAACGCTTTAAATAGACAAGGCAGGGCCCCAGTGGCTTTTGAGTATTTCCTTTAAACGCTTCCCTTCCAGAATTTTCTTTTCTTTTCTATTTTTTTTAGGCCTTCCAGAATTTTCCAATCAAAATGTCCAAGGTCCATCTGGTCACTGACTGCACCAGAGCACAGTTTGGATGGCAGCATGGGGGGAGGCAGTGTCCCAAATCCCAAATGCACAGCAACCCCATAGTGGATCCTGGGGGACCTGGGGAAAGCCATCTTTCCAGAGCAGATTTGGATGTTGGTGCCCCGTGGAGTGGAGACCCTGAATTTTTTTGGGGGGGGGCACTCTTTGCTGCAACCACACTCACCTACCCTGTCAACCGTGAAGGCATTCTAAGCCACAGCCCTGACTGGCTCGAGGTGGCTGCTGCCGCTGTTAGAAGTGGCCCTGGTGACACTTTTTTACCCAAGGTCCCCGCCTCTTAGTTACCTCTAGAGATGAGAGAGAGGGAGCCCCAGGGAAAACTGCTGCTTTATCAAACCCCAAACTACATGAATGAATGGAGACCAGTCCAGGAACGTTTTGGTTCTGGGACTCTTGGGGCTGTCTGGATCTTCCTTTCAGTAGGGATACAGAAGGCTTCCATCCCATGTACCCCAACTCTGAGCATCTAGACTGTGCCTCTTAGTCCCATCCTAGCCTCAGACGGTGCTGGGGAAGGGGAGAGCCCGGGGCTGAGCGCAAGAGCCCGCAGCAGCAGTAGCACTCGAGGGCAGGTATGGAGGGCAGATGGTGTAGACAGTACTTGTAGGAGAGAATTTTCAGAAGCCATTGCTCAGCGCATGTCCATTTCCAGGATTTGATACGCCAGACGCGGGTAGGAGCGATCGCAAATCCACAAGTTTTGTTTCCTGAGCGCTTATTAGGGGCCAGGCGCTTCGCTTAGCACTCTGCCCGCGTGAGCTCACGTGATCCTCACGGTGACCCAGATGACAAAATAAAGACTTGGAGTGGCTCAGGTAACTCGCCTAAGGCCACACAGTTGGCAAACGCTCTGGCTGGCTGATTGCAAACCTCATGCCCTTAGCAGCTCTGCCTCCCCGGGACTGCAGAGAATGCAGTGAACTGGGTGCTCCCACACGCCTGGGGCTGGATGGTGGCTGGTGGCATTACATTTCTGGGGCTATTTGTCCACACCCTTTGATCCAGTCATTCCCCTTATACCAACTGAGGGATATAATCAATGATATGTGCAAAAACGTAGCTACGAGGGTTTTCAAAAAGATATTTATAATACAGTGAAAAATTGGCAACAACCTGATGTCCAAAAGTGTAACATATTTGGTGCATCTAAGAAAAGGATACTCTGGAGCCATTAAAATGATATTGCAGGGGCACCTGGGGGGCTCAGTTAGGTGGCTGCCTTTGGCTCAGGTCATGATCTTGGGGTCCTGGGATACACACACACACACACACACACACACACACACACACACACACATATACGACTTAAGTACAAAATGATGTTATGGTATAAAACTTAGCATGTGTGCATAGATACACATGTGCTTATGTCCTGAATGCTTATCTTCGTTTTCTAATTTTCAAAAAATAACAGTACTTTCGTGATTTAAAAAAGTTATTTTTTTTAAGTAAAAACTGAGGAAGCCACTTGACTCATTGAATCAGGGTCGCAATTGTAAAAGACCAATGCATAATGGTGGCTTTCCTTCCACCCATCCTTGCTTCTCGTCCGCCTCCCCTCTCTCTGTCTCTGCCTTTACTATAAATCCTGCTTTATGACGAAGTTAAAACCAAGCACCCTCCGAACACACTCACATCTTGCACCATGACAGTCCAACCTTCGGCCTGTCCGATCTGTGCGCGCCGACTCTCCCTTCTCGGCCTTCTTGGCTAGTGGCACTGGCCTCTTATTCATTCACCCCAGAAACAAAGAGGATATTGTTTGTATTAGCCGAGGTTGAAACAACACCGGGGACAGAAGGACAGCTTACAGGACACGGTCCTGGTTCCAAGGCGCTAGGGTTGCCTGCTCAGTCCCACTCCTTCCTTTACCGTCACCTCCCCAGGGTACCAGTCTTTTGCTGATTATCCAGAGACTTGCCCAGATGAAAAGGAAGATGAAATGCAGGATTTGCAAGTGTCTAAGAGCTCAGGATCGGAGTCAAACTGGCCTGGTCTCGAAGAGCCACCCCTTATTGGCGGTGGAATCTTTGAACAAGTCATTTGGCTCTCTGAGCCTCAGTTTCCTTCCCAGGATAATGGGCACAGTGAGAGTTAACCACTAGCTGGTGTGAGGATTCAATGAGCTAATCCACGTGGGAGCCCCCAGCAAAGGGCCCGGCACACAGGATGTGCTCCGGAATTCTTAGCCGTTGTCAGCAGCATTAGCGGTAGTCCTGGGCATTAGCCCTCTCACTGGGGGCTGTCAGAAGTGTCTACAAAGGCAGTGCAGTGGACTAGTAAAGAGTCCGATGGCCCTGGGTTTCAATCTCTAGCCCTCACTGGCTGTATGACCCATCTCAACATTTAACCCTACCTGGGCTGCGCTTCCTCCTCCGTGAAGTGAGGCTATTAATACCCCTTGTAAAGTGGCTTTGGGACATACAACAGGCATGCAGGAAAATGCGCCCGTGGGCCGCTGGGGGAATGTTCACGAGCTAGGTAACAAGCACCCAGATCGAGGAACAGAACATGGCCGCCATCCCAGGAGCCCACCTCCCTAGAGGTAACGGCTCTCCTGTCTTCTGACACCATATTCAGTTTGCCTATCTTTGACCTTCTGAAATCTCAGTGGCCTTTGAGGACTGAAGTGACTACAGTCACTGGAGCATGGGGTCTCGCATCCAGTGGGGGCTCACTCTATGTTGGTGTGGATTCCTCTCCCTCACTGGAAAGAAAGACACAAAGTTATCAGTGTTCATGAGAGCCAGGAACAACTAGCATGACTCTATTTCAAATGGATATTCACACTCAAAAAACAAAACGAAACAAAACAAAACAAAAACCCCAGTGTTTCTCCCTCACCCTCACTGGATTATGGTTGAGGGGAGAGAGGAGGTATGATCTTTTGGGTCTCGCTACAGAAGACCTCTGGGTGCTCACTCACCTTCTCACAGCAGCCCTTTCCCGGGGCGGGAGAAAGACCATGGAGTGGGATGTGCATCCGGACCCTGTCCCCCGCCCCCCGGAAGTGGCAACTATTGAAGCTTCCCTGGTTACCTATTCTGAAATCCTCAATGTCCTTTAAAAAGGAAGATCATTCAAAAATGCTTCCAGCCTGTGTTTTCTTTTCTAAAGTCCAGCCAGTATAAAATATACATAAGTAAATAAAAAAATAATTTGTATTTGGGAAAAACAGCCAGCAAATTCGATGGCATTTCCTAGCCACATGGGCCTCTGTGTTTGGGCTTTGCATATTTGGCTTGACAGAGCGCCCTTAGAAAGTGGCCGAGTCGGTAACGGGGGCCTGTGAATGGGAGCCTGTTCTGTTGGGCATGGTTTAGCCAGGGCTTGGCGGCCTGGAGCTGGCCTGCAGGCACTGAGAGGCTGCTAACGGTCAGTAATGAAAGGCCACTTTATGGATTTCCCACCATTTCCGAAGCTGCGGGGCTCTCACATAACACCTCTTGTGAGAACCACTGGGGGACTGGCCTTCTTTCACGGGGGCCTCCCGTGAGGCAGCAGAGCCTCTGAGAAACTTGATTCTTAACTGTGATGAGAGGCCTTGAGGAAGACAGGCCTTCCTTTGCTCAGTCAGCTGGACCAACTTTTGCCCCGCCTGCCCCACACTCTGTGAGGAAGACATCTTCACAGTCAAGGGACCCGTGAGATTCCCACAGGGTAAATGCAACCAAGAAAGTAAGTGGAAAAGATGGCTGCCGCTCTGTCTGGCCTGGGAAGGTTGGCTTGAGCAAGAAACAGGGCCACGTCCCAGTTCCCTTCATGCACAGAGGTGTCCCAGAATAGAATGAAGTCAGAAGGCATAGGAAACCATACAGCTGCCACATGGCAGAAGCCCCTAGAAAACTCACAGTCTTCCAGAAGAGGCCTGCTGCTCTGTGATCCTAGTGTTTTGAATGCGGGCCCCCATATCCACCCTAGCCGCTCGATACGTCAAGCTTTCACACCCACCACACAAACATAACAAATACCTACATGTCACTGCGCACCAGCGGACACGCGTGATCTCACGGACTCCTCCTATAGTTGAATAATACCCAGCTTTGGAGAGGAGGAAGCCGAGGCACAGACAGAGGGAGTGATGTGCCCTGAGATCACATGGTTAATAAATGGTAGAGCTGGTCCTAAAACCATACACCACACTCTCTTTGGCGACTCCATCCGTGGCAGACATCAGTACCCTGTGATCTGAATCACGATTTCATTCATCCAAGCAGTATTTGACTGTGCACCTTCCGTGTGTCAGGCTTTGGGCTAGGTACTGGGGAAGTAGCAATTAACGGAGTCCCTGCTGCCACGGAATTCAGAGTTTAGAGGATGAGAGGAGATAAGAAAGAAAACACATATAATATGCCCGGTGGTGACAAATGTTAAAAAAAATAAAATAAAATAGTGTAAGAAGACAGAGGGTGACAGTGGGGGAGTGTTTTTATTTTTAAAGGAGGTTGTGCGGAGAGGGCCTGGCTGGAGAGGGGACATTCTGATAGAGACCTGAATGGAGAAAAGGGGGAAATCATGCATGCAGTTATCTGGGGAAAGAGCATTGGGAGAGGGGTGGGGAGGTGCAAAGGGCCTGAGGCAGGATCATACTTGACATGTTCTACAAATAGTAGGAGGCTAGATTGGATTACATGAGGTGGGGGCGGTAGGGTATGAAATCAGAATGAAAACGGGGCCCCGTGCAAGACTTTGGATTTGATTCCAAGTGAGACGAGAAGCTCCTGGAGGGTTCTGAACAGAAGAGACAGGATGAGACTTTCCATTTAGTGGTATTGTTCTGACAGCTATCTTGAGAACAGAAAGAAGGGGAACAAAGGTGGAAGCAAGAAGACCAGTCAGGAAGCTACTGCAAAAATCCAGGAGCGAGATGACAGTTTCCTGGACCAAGATGACAGCAGCAGAGGTGGGGAGATGTGGTCAGAACTTTGATATATTTTGAAGGTAAAACGGACAGAATTTTTCAAAGGGCTGGGCATGGGGTAGGGGATGAAGAGAGGAGTTAAACATGACTTCCAGTTAACTGGAAGGATGCAGCTGCCATATATTGAGACAGGGAGACAGTGGACAGAGCAGCTCGAGAAGGAAATTTAGAGCTCAACCTGACACTCATTGTTTGTTTGTGATTCCTAGTAGACATGTGAAGGGATCAAGTAGGCAGCTGGATAGACAGGACTGAAATGCAGTCTGGGATGGAGGTAATGCATTTGGAATTGATATAGATGGTACTTAAGACCAAGAGACAGAAGAGATCCCTTAGGGTGTGAGTGCAGATAGACAAATTGTCCGAGATCCGAACACTGGGGCCTCCAAACATTTAGAAGCTGAAAAGAAGAGGACATCCAGCAAAAGAGACCGAGGAGTAGTAACCTGGGAGGAAGGCGGAAAACCAAGAGTATGTGATGTTATGAGATCCAAGGAAGGAGGCATTTCTAAGAGGGGGGAGCAATTAACTGCAGCCAATATTGCTGACAGGTCAAAAAAAGATGGAGATAGGGAAAGACCATTGATTTGGCAAGTGGAGGTCACTGGCTAACATTGATGAGAGTGGTTAAGGAGCGATAAGGATGAAAGCCTAAATGGAGTGAGTTCCAAAGAGCAGGAGAGGAAGAGGACAGAGTGTGCATGGGTGCCATTTTTGAGTCTTGCTATGAACTGGGGCAAGAGGCCAAGAGTTGGTTTTATTTCAGGCTAGGTTTTATCAGGCAAGCAGGACAGAGGGTGTGAGGGACTATAGGTAAATGGCACTTACAAGGGAATGATTATAATGAATCCAAGCCAACGTGTTCAGAAGTCGATCAAAGCCAAATAGCCAAGGTCCATGCATGTGAAATCCATGCATGAAGAGCTTGGGGTTTTGACTCTTCCAAGGAGCCGATTAGATCCTCCGAAACCCACTTATTCCATTTATCAGCTCTTACTACACGTTAATTCCCCAAATGACTCAGTCAGTCATTCCTGCCTCTGCTCTGAAGCACTCAACGCGCTCTTGGCCATCACCACCCCACCCTCCATTGTGCCCATTGTAACTGCAAACCCTACATCATTTCCTCTGTCTACTGCTACCACACCCCCTTCCACATGTTTACTTAACTCACAAGAGTCTCCGAAAATCACGTCACCTGACTGGAAAGATGACTTCTAGGACAGAAGTAAATTTTGCAAAGGTGACTACATCAGATATACACCAACTCCCCGTCCAGGCCCAAAGAGCAAAGCCGGAACAAAGGCTCCTGAAAAGAGGGGAGATCTTCCCCCACAGGCAGATGTCCCCCACTAGGCATCTTTGCACAAAGCGAACAACCCTTTGGAGGCATGTACATCCTCCAGTGGGGGCCAGGCATTCAACGTGGGTGCTGGGCAACTACAACAGAGAGTTCTTAAAATCAGCCAGACCCTGGTCTATTGCACATTTCAAAATGGCGGACGGACTCCCATCCATCTGGTGAGGGTGACTTCTCCATGAGGCACCGCAGGTACAGTGCCTGGGGCCCACAGATACTTTTAGGGGCCCATGAAAATGTTTTAACATCTTTTAAATTCAAAGAAAAACCAATATAACAAAATAATGAATACACAAAAATGAATCCATCCTGGATTAAAGCTGTTTCTATACCAGTGCACTCACAAGATGTCCTCTTTGATAGCTGTACTGAGGAAGAGGCCCATAGAGTCAGAAGTGGCTAGGGTCCACGAAAGTCCTAGTAACAGCCCTGCAAGCTTCATTTTTATACCTTTCCCCAAACCTGGGTATTCTGATGAGAACTCTTTGACACAGCTTTCCTAAAATACTTGTTTGGAGATGTAAGCATGCTTATTTATTTATTTATTTATCTATTTATTTATTTTAGAGAGAGAAAGCACACACGAGTGGAGCGGGCGGGCAGAGGGAGGGGGAGAGTCTTAAGCAGACTCTGCACTGAGCATGGAGCCCGATTCGGCCCTTGACCTCATGACCCTGAGATCATGACCTGAGCCCAAACCAAGAGACAGACGCTAAACCGCCTGAGCCACCCAGGCGCCCCAGGAATGCTTATTTTTTTTTTTAAAGATTTTATTTATTTATTTATTTGACAGAGATAGAGACAGCCAGTGAGAGAGGGAACACAAGCAGGGGGAGTGGGAGAGGAAGAAGCAGGCTCATAGCAGAGGAGCCTGATGTGGGGCTCGATCTCATAACGCCGGGATCACGCCCTGAGCCGAAGGCAGACGCCTAACCGCTGTGCCACCCAGGTGCCCCCAGGAATGCTTATTTTTAAAAAATTACCAAACAGTGTGTGCAATTGACAGCCCGATGTTAAGGGCGGGGAGAGAGGTGCGGCGAGACTCTTCGTGGACTTCTCTGGAGCCCTGCCCTTGCTCACCGGATCATCGGCTATTAGCTGAAAGGAGGCTGGGTGCACCTTCACAGGACACGCTGTCAGGCCAGTAGTAGGAGCAGTAGTCATAATCATAATAATAAATAATAAAGGCTGGGACGCCTGGGGGGCTCAGTCGGTGAAGCGTCTGCCTTCGGCTCAGGTCATGACCACAGGGTCTTGGGTTCGAGTCCCGCATTGGGCTCCTGGCTCACCTGGGAGTCTGCTTCTCCCTCTGCCTGCCGCTCCCCCCGCTTGTGCTCGCCTGCTCTCTCTGACAAATAAATAAATAAAATCTTTAAAATAAAGAAATAAATAATAAAGGCTGGTAATAGTGAACCGTCATGGCGCTCTTACAGTGTACTAAGCAGTGAACCCAGCACTGAATTAAGGAAATGATGAAATAGGTGAACTAGCTGGATTACAGTGTTCATTTTCACACTAAACTTCCGAGAAATGGGTGCAGCTTCTCACTTACAGTGTGACTTGACTTCCGCAAGTACATACACATGCCAGTGCATCCAGGGCATGGGAGAACTGCTCTTTCCGTGATCGCCTGGATCGAGAATTCCAGCCTCCCCCATCCCAACATGCTCACCATTCCGCAGGATCACATCTGAGCTCTGGTTCAAGGGGCTCCATGCCTGGGGGCTCTTGACATTGCTCAGAGCTCTGGAGAAGTGTTCGTCCACTACGCTGCCGATGTCCCCCTGGAAATAGGTGAACAGGACACACCGGGAATTCCACTCAGTCTTTACAGGTTTCGGCAGCTGGACACCAGTCTTCCCCATCTCTTCCATGGTGAGCAACACTGGCAGGGGACAGCTGCGGATCGAACACAAAATGTTACTGGCGTTCTCTTTTCCAGGTGGCTTGGCTATAGTTTGAATGAGAGGCGCTTTGGGGGCAAGCAGGACCAGGTCTCACTGCCGTTCCAGGGAGCCACTGAGGACCAGGTCAGGAGCCTCGTCTGATCGATGTTCTGAGAACAAGACAGAGCTCTACAAGGTGCTGAAGGGGCCCTCAAGAATCACACAGGAGAGGGGCGCCTGGGTAGCGCGGTCGTTAAGTGCCTTCGGCTCAGGGCGTGATCCCGGCGTTCCGGGATCAAGTCCCACATCGGGCTCCTCCGCTGGGAGCCTGCTTCTTCCTCTCCCACTCCCCCTGCTGTGTTCCCTCTCTTGCTGGCTGTCTCTCTGACACATAAATAAAAATAAAATCTTTAAAAAACAAAGAATCACACAGGAGAATTATCATCTGACGACCCATGGAGAAGAACAGCAGGAAGTTTAAAAAAAAAAAAAAGGCCATGGAGGACAAAAGGGTGACTTGCCTTCTGGGGAAGTGCCTTCCTCTTCCAAAACCAAATGAGCCAAGACTGACCCAGAACTGCACGTAGATGCCCCTGGACAAAGGCCTGGGCACCCCTGGAGAACTCGACTAAGCCATCTAGTGCTTAGTCCCCGATTTCACTTTTCGTAACAAACATCGCTCTCCATCTCGACCCCTTGTGTGCGAGAGAATGAGACACATCAAATTCTCACACTCCGCTGTTGCCGGCCATCCGCCTCCGATGGTGTCCTACCCCCACTCCCGACCCCACGCCAGGAACGGCCAATTACAAATGACACCAGTCCTAAGGCCTCCAGACAGACACATTCTGAACCAAATACAGATCTCAAAACCCAACGTTCTCTACACTAATATATGTGGCAACATGGGTGCAAAGTTCCTGGAAGATTGTCCGATTGTCAACCCTGTTCACCGCCGTATCCTCCGCACCTAGAACAGAGCCTGAGACGGAGTCTGCGCGCAATTGCTGTTGGCCGAGTTGCCTTAAACTTGGCCTCCATCACAGCATCCTAACCGCGAGCTCCAAAGTCAGGACCGGGCACACCGTGGGCACGCAAGAGATGCTGTGCGGCCTTCCTTCACTAGAGAAGTAGCCTGTCCAGAAGCTTCTTAAACATTAGCCACCCAACCGGACTTGGCGGCGTGCTCTGGCTAACTGGCTAACGGCACTTTTATTCATTCTTTGGAATCTAATGCAGCTGTTTAGAGTCTAACAGTCTCTGTTCCTCTCTAGTCCTTGAGGGTGGGGGCCTTCTTATTCATTTCTTTATCCCTAGCACCTAGCATAAGTAGGTCAGTAAACAACGGCTGAATGCCTGAGTTGCGTTTCATGCAGAGAAAGCACAATGCAAGGAAATCAGACCAATTAAGAGTCAGAGGACCTGGGGTTTTCCTCAGCTGTGTGATGTTGGGGGGAGCACATAGCCTCTCTGGATTCAGATTCCTCTTGGGTAAAAATAAGAGGTTGGAGAATATGAATTCTGCAGCCTATTCTTTCATGGTCCTGCTAGAAACGTCAAGAAGGAATCTGGCAGCGAGCAGGGGGCCCTTCTAAAAAGGTCTCCTTTCAGACTCATCCTGGCCCCAGCCATCATTGCATTCTGCCGTCTCCAGAAGCCTTCCATTAAGCACATCACTGTTTCCCCCGGTTGACAGCCATGCCAAACAGAACCAGGCACCACCTGAAAAATGAATCCATTGCATCCTTACTCCCAAAGCCATGCAAACAGCCACTCTGTTGGGCAGTTTCTTATCAAGGGAAACACACGCTTACTATATGGCCCAGCAATCCTACTTCTAGGCACGTACAACCAAGAGAAACGAAAACGTATGTCCGCACAAAGCCTCGTCCGTGTGGTTCACAGCGGCTTTGTTTAAAATAGCCAAAAAGTGGAAACGAGCCAAATGCCCATCATCGAGAGGATGAATACACGAGCTGTGGCACTGTCACAAAATGAACTGTCATTCAGCAATAAGAAGAAACAACCTACCAATCTACACAACAGCATGGGTGAATCACGGAAACATCATGTTGGGCGGAAAAAAAGCCAGACACAAAAGACCACAGATTATAGGATTCCACTTACATGGGACAGGCACAAACAAACTGTGGGGACAGAAATCAGAACAGTAGCTGGCAGTGGGGCAGAGATGGGGAGGGGAGGGATGAACTCCCCACGGTGTTGGCAACGTCGTCAGAACTCATCAAACTGTATGCTTCTTAAGATCTGTGCATGTCACTAAAGGTAAGTTATTTCTCGATTTAAGAAACAAAACCACATGCCCTATATCCAGCTTCTTGGAGTTAATCTGCATATAACTCGACTACTTAACTACTAACAGCCTACTGTTGACAGGAAGTCTTACCAACAACATAAATAGTCAATTAACACACACTGTGAATACGTATTATACGCTGTATTCTTACAATAAAGTAAGCTAGAGAAAAGAAACGCAAAAAATTCCGAAGGAAGAGAAAATACACGTATAGAACCGCACTGTGAAAGACTGGCGTCAGTGGAGTCAATGCACTTTATAGTACCACTTACGCGTGGAATTTTGAAAAGTTCAACTCCTAGAAACAGAATAAAATGGTGGTTACCGGGGGCTGGGGGGTGGGGGGGACTGGGCAGATGTTGTTCAGGGTACAATGTCACAAGCAGTAAATAAGCCCTTGAGATCCAATGCACAGTACAGCAGTACAATCCCCCAACTTGCAAAGAGACTACGACTAAGTTATTCAAGCTACTCAAAAGAAAGGATAATTATTCGAGGTGATAGAGGTGCTAATTATCACTATAATGGCAATCATGTTACAATACATAAATTTATCAAACTAACATGTAACCCCTGAAATTTACACAGTCATATGTCAAATCTACTTCCCAGACACAGCCAAAAAAGAAAAAAGAATGTGGAGGTGTTACAAATTATAAAATAATGATAAATGTTGGAGCCAGCCCTTTTCCTAAAGCTACAGTTTACAAAATACCGCCTCTGTGCCAGAAGCTCTATGCATATTTTCTCTAGTCTTTACAACTCTCAACGTAGGTAGTATTAGCCCCACTTTATAGATGAGCAAATTGGGGCCCAGAAAGTGAGATGAACTGCCCATGCCACACAGCTAGGTGGGAGCCGAGCTGGGATTTGAACCCAGGGCTCTCCGGCTTCAAGGTCTGTCCTTTCCCCACCATCCCTTGCTGTCTACCCGGTGGGACTCACAGAACCCCTCCATGAGCTCCAGTTTCCCCATTTATCAAATGTGAAGGCTGGACTTCCGATCTCTAGGGAGGCTTGAGCCAGGCCATAAGCCGGCCATCTGGTTTCCTTTAGGGACCGCAGACAGAGCATCTGTCCGCTCCCTCCTTCCAGGCTCTCCTTAGAGCCTCTGCTTGCAAGGGCTGCTTAGCACCTTTGGAAGACTCACAGTTTTACCCCTGGAGATGCCAGCGGCCACTGCTCTAGGCTCAGGCTTGACACAGTTTTGCAAATCTATCGTAGAGGAGTCCCCCTGAAGTTACAAGGAAAGCAGCCGGCCAGACCTTTGGGACATCAGGGCCATGGAGATTGCTCCTAGTCTTCTCGGGTAAGGACCACAGAGACCACAGGCTACTGGCCACAGCCAGGAAAGGTTCGAGAGGGAGAAAGTCAGAAGCACTGTCTCATCCCCATCACCTCGGAAGGATCAGACCTTAGGCAACTGGGATCCTGATTAAGGTACAAGGGCGACCTCTCCCCAAACACACGGACACACCTCCCAAAGGAGAATCATGGCTTACTTCTCTGGATCGAGCTCTCAAGCAGTTCTCCGGGCTGCACTCAGACCTCCGTGGAGAAGATGTGCATCTCGGGGATACTGAAATTCTGAGAACCGTTATTGGCTATAGCCTTTGCAGAGCTCCATCTCACTGCCCCCTCTGCAAAAACGTGGACAGTTCCATCTCCAACTGAGCCCTCTGCGAGGGGTCTCCTGACGCAGGCGTGAATTGGCTGGGGTCTGGCTTAGGAGAAGGGGTGCTGCAAAGCTGGAACCGAGGGGACAGCAGTGAGGGGGAGGGGGAGGGACTTTCTGGGAGCAGAAGATCCTGTCCCAGTCCCTGGCTTGTGGTAAAAGCCCCTTGCAGACAAAACCCTAAGGTCAAGCTTTGCTAGCTGTGCAGTTAAAATAGCATAATTATGAAAGTACACCGCACCTTGCAAACTTTCCCCAACGCACAAACTATAAAGACACCTAGCGCTCCAATTCTACCCGTCTGCCTGCAAGGACACGGTTCCCACCCTGCTGCAGAATGCTACCCAGCACCTCGGGCGTGGGCTGGGGTGTCAGAGAGGTTGTCACAGGGATCACTTGGAACAAAAGCCCCAAAGGGACCAGATTGTATCGCGGTGAGCAAAGCACGTGATGCTCACCGCTCCCCCTGCCCCAATTCCTGCCCAGTTGAATCTCCATCCCTCCCTGCCCCCCAGAAGTCGCCAGCTTCTCCTACCTTAATTCCTGACCATGGATGGAGACAGCTGAGCAAAGGTGTGTGGTGATGCTGAGTCGTTGGGCCCACCTAGGAGCAGCTCAGTGCTTGCGGAAGCTGGGGCTGGGGATTTTGTACCCTCCCCTCGCTACTTTCTACCCCTCCAGCCCCGGCTATAAGAGGCATTTCCTGCTGGCTATCTATTAAGAATGCAGAAAATGCGCTCCAACAAGTCATTCGGGTTGGGCACCTGCAGGAATGAGGAAAATAGGTAGCTCTTTTTTTATTTCTTTCTTTTTGCATTAAAAAAAAGCACTTAGTGATATCGTGTCTTAAAGTAGGCCGCCAGTTGTTTGCCGGAAACCACATACAGAGTCAGTAATGTCTGAAACGTCAGTTATGGGGCTAGCCTTAGACTGATGACACCTTCACTCTCAGGAACTGGGCAAGCGAGTTTGGCTCATCGCGACTTTCTCCCCCTCTCCCCGCGGGAAGAGAAGAGGAGCCCAGACTCCTAGAATTCTGGACGTGTCGCGGGCTTCCGTGGGCCCCAGAGGAAAGGAGTGTGTCTCCGAACCCGCGACAGTATGAAGCAGCTCAGGGACCACAGCTGGAGGCTTGGAGCAGGGGGTCCCGACGCTCGCCTTGAAAAATCTTCAAGATGACCCCCGTCGGCAACACCGTCATTCAGGTCCCAGACCCTGGAGCCATTCTTTGCTCCATTCGTTTCTCCATTTCAACAATATTTCACAAACTTTTAGTAAACACCTGCTGTGTGCCAGGCACTGTTCTGGGAGCTCTGTTCTAGAGTGAATGACACAGACCAGGTGTTCGTGTTACAGGTACCCAGTATATGTATCGGGCAGATGGTAGTAAGTACAACAGAGAGGAATTGACCGGGAAAGTGAAGCAGGGAAGGGGGACATACAGGACCACCGAGAAAGGCTTTTCTGATAACGTGACATTTGAGCAAACCATGTGAGTATGGAATACCAAATGCAGAAGGGGTCTCACGCTGGGTCTGTTCACAGAAGGGCAAGGAGGCCAGCATGGCCGAAGAGGAGGGAGGGAGGAGAGACAGGCCTCACCGGCCCTGCTGAGGCTTCTGACTTTTGCTCAAAGTGAAAAGGAAATCCACTGCAGGGTCTGGAGAAACCCATCAACAAATCCTGAAAGTTCTACCTTCAAACTGCATTCCATCCTGTGCTTTCAAGCCACCTCCACCCCCAGGCTCGCCCTCGGCTGAGTGCCCACCCTGGCTCGTCAGCCCACGCCAGAGCCTAATGGGGCTCCCTGCTTCAATCCGTTCACCTCAAGACAGCGCCAGTGATCATTTGAGAACACGCAGAGAATCCAGTCACTCCTTGTTTAAAAGCTTCTTAGGGCTTCTCTTCCCGAGTCTGGGCTACAGGGGCCCCAAGGGAATGACCACCCCCCCCATCCTGATCTCACCACCCTCCCCTTCACTCCACTCCAGCCCCACAGGGTTCCTGGCTGTTCCTTGAATAGGGTCAACATCCTCTTGTCTTCACCCTCCCATTTCCTCTCCCCGGGGATGCCCATCCCCCACACGGCCTCTGGACTTGCCCTCTGGTTGCATTTACATCTCTGCTCCGCCTGCCGCTCCAGAAGTCTTCTCCAACCATCCTACCCTAGTCAGCAGGCTCCCATAGTCTCTGCCCTATTACCCCGCTTCCCCGTTCTTCACAGCACTTTTCACCGCTTGCCGTTATATTGCGTATTTATTTCTTTAGTGTGTGGCCCCTTCTAAAATAATGCCTGGTATACAGTCGGGGGCTCAGTAAACATTTGTGGAATGAATGAGTGAACGAATGAGTGGCGATGGAGAGAGAAAGTATTCAGTCACACAAATAAACGTACAACAGCAATGGTACTAAGTCAGCGTCCCGTACTAGAAGTGCCTCTGATAAGAAGCTCTGAGTCCGTCAGGGAAGTCTGTCTTCCCTGGGGAAATAACGCGGGGCCTGAGATCTGAGAGGCTGAGAAAGGGTTAACCACACGAAGAAGGGAGAATAGCTAGTGCAAAGGCCCTGTGGTGGGAGGGGCCTGGCACAGAGAGTGTTGGGAAAAGGAAGCCGCGCTGGTGTTGGAGACCGTAGAGGGAGCACTACGTGAGGAGGAATGACCTAGAAAGCTGAGCAGGGGCCAGAGCCAGCAGGGCTTTGCAGGCCATATTGAGGAATTTTGTCTTTTTCCTAGGAATAAAAAGAAGCTACTAAAGGGCTTCATGGAGGTCTGTGTGGAGGGGCGTGGGGATAGGGAGGGGGAGGAAAGCGACCTGAGCAGATACGGCCCGAAGCCATCAGTCTGGCTGTGGTGCAGAGAAAGGATTGCGGGATCAAGGCCACGGGCACAGACCTGTGAGAGCGCTGCTCCAGTGGTCTAGGGCAGAGATGAAGGCAGCTGCCTCTGGGGGCTGGGGTTGGGGAAGAGGTGGATGTAGAGAGAAGCAGATGAATTCAAGACGGAGTCAGAAAATAAAATCGACGGGTTTGGTGCTGAATCGGCTCTAGGGGATGAGGGGTACCAAGGAAAATGCTGGTTTGGGGGTTGCCTTTCACTGAACTATGAAACATTGCGAGAGGGTGCCTTCTTTGGGAGAGAAAATAAAGATTTCTGTTTGAACGTGTTGATTTTGAGGTGTTCTGGAGCCATCTAAGAAGACATGACAGCAGTCAGTGAGTAGAGGGAGAGGTCTGAGTTGGAGATCTAAATGCAGGGGCTGACAGTATATGGATGGCTAGCGAAGCCTTGGGCTCTAACTCACCCAGGGAGTGTAGAGAGTGAGACATAAAGAATTAAGCTACTTTGAAAATGAGGAAAAAGAGAAGGAAGACCAAACCTTGTGTGACCACAACATTGACTGGCCAGGTAGGCATCAAGAGCCAGCAAACATTACTGAGAAGGACTGGGCAAGGAGGTGGGGTAAAAGAGGGGAGGGTGTTAGCGTCTCAAAGCCCAAAGAAGAACAGGTTTCACAAAGGACGGAGCTCAGCACCTGAGTCCAGCGCTGCCAAAAATTGGAAGAATCTGGTGCCTGAATTGGAAGAGTCTGTTGGACTGAGTGGCATGGGGGTCACACAAGATCTTAATGAGGGATGTGTGCTGGAGTGATGAGGCCAGAGGCAGATGCAAGTGGTGGGGGGGGAAAGGAAAGCACAATGGGGAGGATACTTTGCAGGAGTTTAGAGGTGAAAAGGAGTAGGAAGATGGAGCAGAGTCTGGGGGTGGAAGGAGGGGTCCAATAGGTTTGTTGTTTCTTTTTCTTTTTCTTTTTTTTTTTTTTAAAGATTTTTAAAAGTCATCTCTACACCCAATGTGAGGCTCGAACTTACAACCCCAAGATCAGGAGTCTTGCACGCTCCATGAACTGAGCCAGCCCGATGCCCCCGTTGTTTCTTTTTCGACTTGATTAAAGGACCTAGTTTAAAGCAAGAGGTTGAATATGCTACAAAAAGAAGGTTTAACCAATCATAGAAAATGCCGAGGAAAGCAGGAGAAGATGGGATGAAAGTCCGGGTGGAAGGATTGGCTTTAGATAGAAGGAGGGACTGTTCTGTTGTAAGGGGAGGAAAGGGCACAAGATGGGCACAGACATATGAAGTTTGTAACCTTGGTACTTCTGGTAGATACTTAGTTACTTATTTTTAGTGGTAGGGACACTGGACTGGGAAGCAAGGATCTGTCCCTCTAAATAGATCTGCAAACTTGGGGAAGGTATTTCTCATTTCTTTGCTCCTTTTAAAAGAGAGAGTGCTCTGTTAGATGGTGTCCATGTTTTCCTATAGCTATGCTATTCTAAGTAACTACCCAGAACGCTCATTTTTACCGTTTTCAAAAGCAAGGGCTCACGTCCAGTTCAAGGTGATGGACAGAGTTTATGTATTTCACCGCCTCTTCCTTCCGAAATCCCAGTAAAATGCCAGAAGAAATATAAAAATAAGAACAACTCCGGAGCAACGCTGGGAAACCAGGAAAGGTCTCACTAGCAGACCAGAGGAATGGAACGGCTGATAGCTATCCGCAGCACTAAACAATTTACATGTATTAAGCCATTTAAATAATTCCACAAAACAGGCACTATTATTATCCAAATTGAAAGATGAGTAAACAGAGGGGGTTGGGCAAAAGGGGAAGGGGATTAAAAGATATAAACTTCCAGTTATAAAATGAGTAAGTCCCGTAGGGAATATGGTTAATAATATTGTAACAATACTGGTTAATAATATTGTAACAATACTGTGCGGGAGACAGAGAGTAGCTAGATGCATCACGGTGATCACTGCCTAATGTATATAAACGTTGCATCACTATGTTGAAACTAACATATTGTTATGTCAACTACACTTCAACAAAAAAAGAAGCAGAAAAAATGTTTGCCGATGCTATAGGGCTAGCCCAATGAGGCAATATCAACAAAATAAAATTTAACACTGCAAAAACAGTTAGTAAACAGAGCCACAGAGAGGTTGAGAACTGTCCAAGCCAAGCAGTGTGACCTTTCGAAAACAATAAAGAAATTTCTGGAAATCATAAGGTGGAACCCACAGCCTGCTAGCACAGGAATAAGAGAACGATATTGGAGAAATGATTATGAATCTTCCAAATAGAGCCCCAGAAAAAGCTCTGAATTAGTAGGGGCTAGAGTGAGTCATGGAGCAGAAAGCAGAGAAGTTAGTTAAAGGTCTGCCAAGGCAAATGGGCCCTTCTCCAACTCTGTGCACAGTGTCTTGCTGTAGTTTTCACCTCTGGCTACAGCCAGTGAGAACAGCTTTCTAAATAAAGCACTTCTTGTGCCCAGAGAGGGGGCCCAGCATGGACTTTGTGGTTGGAGAGAGTAGGGAGTGCCCAGGTAATTGGGGGGCCAGCCATAAGAATTTAGAGACAAAAGGCACCCCAGCAGAACAGTTTAAGTCTCTGAAGTTCTATGCATCTGGTTAAGACACTGACTGCAACCTGTTCCTTATGTCTGCTTCAGAAATCGGAATCCTCCCGTGGGCATGCCCCCAACAGTTTCCCTGCACAGCTCTGTCAAAGGCAGAGTGAAAAACCTCTCAGGTGAACAGCGACCTTCACAACCGCAGAGGACCCCAAACCACTTACCAAACTGTAGTGATCTAGTCCTTCCGATGAATGGCCAATCACCAGACACTTAAACAAAACCAACAGCACAGCAGAGAAAAACTAAGATGAATGAGCAAAACCACTGACTTTTCAAGGAAAAGCCAATGTGGAAAACGTTTTAAAAATGCCAATCAGTATCTTGAGAGATGTCCAAGAGAATATTGTGTCCATAGAACAAAATCAGTCTGCTATGAAAAAGAAGTAATCAAGAGAGTGAGGCAGAGTTCTTACAAATAGGTAACATAATCACCAAAACAAGACAGGTGATTAGCAATGGACATAACGTGCTTGGAAGCCCAAGTCATGGACGATCAGAGGAATGATCTGTAAAGTACACAAGGGAAAATTCTTTTTTTTGGAGGGGGGGAGCAGGGTGAAAGGGGCAGAGGAAGAGGGAGAGAGGGAATCTCAAGCAGGCTCCATGCCCAGCACAGAGCCCAACTCAGGGCTTGATCTCACAACCCTGAGATCACGACGTGAGCCAAAACCAAGAGTTGGACGGTTAACTGACTGAGCCACTCAGGCACCCCTGAAATTTTCATATTTTTAAGATTTCAAATCAGTAGGGAACAGATGGATTAATCAATCGATGGTATTGAGACAATTGCCAATTCACTTGGTAATGAATCAAGTTGGAAGCTTATCCCAAACCTTTGTTATCCCCTTTCTCTCCCGCTTCTATTTCCCCATCTCTACTGTTTCCATCATCGTTCAAATACGCCCACATATCTCGCATTTTTATCAACCGCCTGCCTCCTCCTCTTGAACTTGCTGTCCACAGCTGGTCATTACCTCTGCTTCCCCCCTTTCCTTTCACTCCTAAAACCTCCTTTAAGAGGAGACTGAACACATTTGCACACTGTGGCTCTGAGTGGAGGGCAATTTGGCAGCATCAATGAAAATATAGAATATACTGACTGACGATGCAGGAAAGATGATGCAGGGAAGCTAGTTTATGAAGTCTCTTTTAAAGAAATACTAAAAGATATGCAAAAATAAATTTGCATTTCACAAAAACAGATTCTTTATTTTAATGCTTCTTCTTTTTTTTTTTTTTTTAAGGAGGCTCCGTATCTAATGGGGCTTGAACTCGCGACCCTGAGATCGAGTCGCGAGATCTACTGACTAAGCCAGCCAGGCATCCCAAAAACAGATTTCAGATTTGTAACAAGATAATTGCAAGGCAGCTGCGAGGTTTCAACATGAACACCGTTCTTCTGCACGAAACTCCAGAGAGACTGATAACACTGTTGGTCTTTGCTTAATTTAAAAACAAGACAAAATTAGGGGCGCCTGGCTGAGTAGGAAGAGCATGTGGCTGTTGATCCCGGGGTCGTTTAGTTCTAGCCCTATGCTGGGTGCAGAGATTACTTTTAAAAAAATACACTTTGCGGGGCGCCTGGGTGGCACAGCGGTTGAGCGTCTGCCTTCGGCTCAGGGCGTGATCCCGGTGTTATGGGATCGAGCCCCACATCAGGTTCCTCTGCTATGAGCCTGCTTCTTCCTCTCCCACTCCCCCTGCTTGTGTTCCCTCTCTCGCTGGCTGTCTCTATCTCTGTCAAGTAAATAAAAAAAAAAAAATACACTTTGGGGCACCTGGGTGACTAAGTCGGTGAAGCTTCTGCCTTCAGCTCAGACCATGAGCCCAGGGTCCGGGGATCAAGCCCCCCCTCCACATCACATTGGGCTCCCTGCTCAGCGGGGAGCCTGCTTCCCCCTGTCCGTCTGCCCCCTACTCATGCTCGCTCTCTCTGTCTCTAGTGCTCACTCACTCGCAAATAAATAAATAAAATCTTTAAAAATACAATCAAAAGAAATTTAAAAATAAAGCAAAAAAATACACTTAAAAAGTGTTATAAATGAATTATGATTCCTATAACCTAAATTCACAGTACAGAAATAACCAAGCGTCATTCAAAGCTTCCCCCCTCGTATTTGTTTACTAAAACACATCCAATAAGATTGCGTTACCTGAAATCGGTATTTCCTTGGAATGGTCGCAGATGCGTTCATTATGCTTGTGTTAACAATCAGTGTCCATTGCCACGTGACCAATTTAATCTCAGCTGCCAACACCACACAAAAAAATAAAATAAACGCCCTTCAACTCCTCCTGGTGCTGGCATTCCCCAAACTTCCACATTGTAGCAGCTCACATACCTCTCCCACAAAGCTTTTCCTGACCTCCTCCACTGAGAAGGAATCTGGGCTTCCTTGGGCCCCACTGGTCCCAGACCAGACTCCTATCAAGACCAGCAGTCGCAGTGGCACCCGAGATCCTGCTCGAAATGCTGGATCTCAGACTCTACCCTAGACCTACTGAATCAGTCTCTGAAGAGGGAGAGCAGTGTTCACGAGTCCTTTGGGTTTTACATGCTTCAGAAGCACCGACCTAAGAGCGCTACACCAGAGCCTTGTCAGTCTCTGCGCACAAATGAGGTCACGTTGACATTAGTGTTCAGATGATCTGAGCTCCCTTGATCACCTACTTTTGCAGGACTCTTAAGCCTTTGTTGGGTCTGCTTCTTCCCCCAGAGTATTTCTGGGAGTCCCAAGGCTGTGCTCCTACAGGCACCAGCACTGCTGGGGGACTGCTGCCCATCTCTGCAGTGCTGGATCTCCACTGCGATTCAACATGCGACTTTTAATCAGACTGTTCTGCACAATCCACTTAAAAGCTAGTCCGGTGGCCAAAGTGAACGAAAATACAAAGTGTGTTTTGGCCTGGTAGGGTGAGATGAGAGAACTGCTGGACACAATGCAGGGCTATAGGTGATGTTGGCCACTAGACAACTTGCATCAGTCAATGAAATTGCCCAGCCAAAGGCCACTTGATTGCATCCCTCCCACTGAAACAGCCCTACTCCACGGCTTGAACTCGGCCATTATCCTCTCCTCTCCTGCACAGCCATTCCTTCCTTCTGTGGCATCCCAGCAGCACACTACGTGATTTGATAGAACCCACTGAAAAAAAAAAAAAAAAGATTCCCCCATGCAGCACCGGCAAGTAAAAAGCTTGGAAGCCACCACTCTGTCCTAACAAGCGGAGAGCTGAACCAACTGAAAAATCAACAACTCTTCTTTGACATTCACTAGAGAGGTGAGGTCACAGGGCAAACTGCTGCCCTGAAAACTGGAGGGACGGACAGGCGAATACAGAATCACAACTTCCCGGAGCAGAAAGCTCCAGGGTAAGCAGCGCGGGGCAGGAAATCTGCCATGTAATTGACATGTCGCTGGAGGTTTGGCGCGAGACCGAAGAGTCCAGGCGAGCCCAGGCATCAGTGGGTCCCCGCAATTTTGTGAGTTTTAGCTCTAGGAACTTGGTCAGGTTCTCCCCCTGACTCTCCAAGAAAAATCCCGCCTCCTGCTTCTGGCAGGGGGAGGGGGCAACAAAGCACTTTGAACACATCAGACCATTCTGGGGTTTTTGTTTGTTTGCATTGTTTTTTCTTAACAAGGTCTGCCCTCAAGAGAAGCAAGTTGCTAGGACTTTTATCAGAGCTTAACTGACCTGGGGGAAGGGAAAGTTGACTCTTGAACAACGTGGGTTTGAAAGGCACGGGTCCACTTACACATGGATTTTTAAAAAAAAATACATTACTGGAGCTGTAGTTTCTCTTCCTTATGATTTTCTTTTTTCTTTCTCATGATTTTCTCAATAATATTTTCTTCTTTCTAGCTTTACTTTATTGTAAGAATACAGTTCATAATACATACATCATACCAAATGTGTGTTACTTGGCTTTATTTTATTGGTAAGGCTTTCAATCAACAGTAGACTGTTACTAGTTGAGTTTTGGGGGAAACAGGGGCGCCTAGCTGGCTTAGTCAGTGGAGCATGCAGCTCTTGATCTCGGGGTTGTGGTTTTGAGCCCCACGCTGGGTGTGGAGATGACTTAAAAAAATGAAATCTTTTAAAAAAAGAAAAGACAAGAAGAACTTACTAGACGTATTAAAAGGCAAAAAACAGTTGGAAGAGACAGACAGAAAGAACCAGAGTCAGATATGGCAGGAATGTTGGAAGGCTGAAGACTCCTCACCCAGGCCCTTGGCTTTAAATATCATCTCTACGCTGATGTCACCAAATTTCAATCTCCAGCTCTGACTTCAACCCAGGGCTTTAAAGGCATATCAGATTGCCTGTTTGACATCTCATGCAGATGTCATATAGACATCTCAAACCATGTGGCTGGGACGGAAGCGATCCATTGCTCCCCTTCCCCAGGCTTCCCTACGACAGCAAGGAGCACCAGAAGTCACTCACTTGGCCAGGACACAATCCTAGAAAGTCATGCTTGAGTCTTCCCTTGCTCTCAATCCCCACATCCACTCCATCAGCGGATGCTGTCACCTCTGTCACCTCTACCTCAGAACTGTACTTGGATGAAATGCGGTAGCTTTTCTCCATCTCTACTGCTACTTGTCCAATCTGAACCACCATCATCTGTCACCTGGACTCCTGCCCTCTCCTCCATTGTTCTCCTCTCCAGTCACACGGGTCTTTTATTTATCTACCTATTTCTTTCTTTTTTTTTTTAAGATTTTATTTATTTATCCGACAGAGATAGAGACAGCCAGCGAGAGAGGGAACACAAGCAGGGGGAGTGGGAGAGGAAGAAGCAGGCTCATAGCGGAGGAGCCTGATGTGGGGCTCGATCCCATAACGCCAGGATCACGCCCTGAGCCGAAGGCAGACGCCTAACCGCTGTGCCACCCAGGCGCCCCTATCTATTTATTTCTTATTTTATTTTATTTTTTAAAAGTAATCTCTATACCCAATGGGGGGCTTAAACTCATGACCCCAAGATCTCCAGATACATGCTCAACCGATTGAGCCGGCCAGGCACCCTACAATGATCTTTCTGAAGCATAAATCAGATCACATCACTCTTCTGCTTAGAAGGTCAAAAGGCTTTCTCTTGTACCGTCTGTTTGCTACAGTGTGTGTTTCTTTGGTTGGAATTACCGGATAAGCGATAAGCGATAGGGGACTGGCGTTGCTATAACACTGAAATTGTGTTGGTTCACATGCTGTTTTTCTAGCACGGCAACATCTGAAGCAATCTGTGGCAAATGTCCTCACCATTAAAAAGCAGGCCTTAGCAATACAGGAAGAGCCCAAGCAGAAAGCAGGAAATCTACGGAGACCTTCCTTTAGTGCTGGTGTGGCTAGCTTAGTGGTTCCGATCATGGCTATGGTCTTTTCTATGGGAAGCTCTCAAAGCTGTGAGTACAGATGAAGATGTTATAAAGGCATTTCTCCTATGTTAAAATGATGAAAAATAACAAAGCCTATGTCCTGGATTATTTATTTAACTTCAATGAAAATGGTGTCTGTTAGAAGGGAATGCCCTCCGGGACTCCCATCCTGGAAGAGGAAGCCCACCCCGGGTTGAAGGCGGGGAACGATTAACTGGCTGGGGGACACAGGGCACAAATGCCATCAGAGATATTACTATTATTGGAATCGGTGTTGCTCTTCTTAATGCTTTGGTTACAATGTTCTATGGGTTTTGAGGTGGCTTACATTAACCCTAGATTTTCCCCAAACCCTATTATTTTTAGCACATGCTTTAGCAGAATGTGAAGTTTTTCAGAATCATCGTTATAGTAGAAACACCTGTACTTACAAAACCCAAACTTCTTAACGTCCTCATCTCCCACGCTATACCTACCTCCAGAATGTGTCTTGAACCCAAGCATTTCTCACCACTCTTACAGCTATGACCCGAGTCCAAACCACCACCTCTACTTGCCTGGACTACCAAAATTGCCTCCTTTCTACTCTTTCTTCTAGTTCATTCTCTACATAACAGTTAAAAAGATCCCTTTGAAACAGAAATCAGGTTGCATTACCGCTCTGTTTATAAATCGACTCTCGGGGCGCCTGGGTGGCTTAGTCGGTTAAGTGTTTGACTCTTGATTTTGGCTCAGGTCATGATCTCAGGGTGGTGACATGGAGCCCCGCATTGGGCTCCATGACCAGAGTGGAGCCCGATTAAGGTTCTCTCCCTCCCTCTTCCTCTGCCCCTTCCCCCTCCCCC
This sequence comes from Ailuropoda melanoleuca, assembly GCF_002007445.2. Classification (NCBI taxonomy): domain Eukaryota; kingdom Metazoa; phylum Chordata; class Mammalia; order Carnivora; family Ursidae; genus Ailuropoda; species Ailuropoda melanoleuca. The sequence goes on along the minus strand of NC_048238.1, from coordinate 97,935,060 downwards.
TCAAATAAATAAATAAATATCAACTCTGTAATGGCTTCCCACGCCATTCCAAATAAATCCATAGCCTTTCCATGGCTCTCGAGCCATGCCTCAGAACCTTTCTGTTTGTTAGTCCCTCTGTCCGGAACCGTCTTCCCCAGCGCTTCACCTGGCACGATGTTTCTCATCATTTGGGTGCTGTTTTAAATGTCACATCCTTGGCCACCTTCCCTTCTTATCACCCTAAGGAATGTTCTCCCTCTACCAAATCATCTGTAGCAAATCACCCTGATTTGATTTGTTTCCAGCACTATCTGAATTTATCTTTTTTAAAAGATTGTATTTATTTATTTGAGAGAGAGAGCACGTGCAGGGGGAGGGGCAGAGAGAGAGGGAAAAGCAGACTCCCCGTTGAGCAGGACATGGGGCTCGATCCCAGGGCCGTGGGATCATGACCTGAGCTGAAGGCAGCTGCTTCACCGACTGAGCCACCCAGGCATCCCCTGAATTTATCTTTCAAAAATATATGAGTATTGTCCTTTTCTCCCCCAATTCCTTCTTGTTAATCCTTCTATTCCCAGACCTAAAACAATGTCTGGCCCATAGTTTGAGTTCTTTGGATGAATGAGCAAATGAACTAATACTTCAGAAAGGTGTTTTTTTTTTTTAGATTTTATTTTCAAGTAATTGCTACATCCAATGTGGAGCTGGAACTCCATCCTGAGATCAAGAGTCACATTATTACTCAGCCATCAGAAAGGATGAATACCCACCATTTGCCTCAGCATGGACGGGACTGGAGGAGATTATGCTGAGTGAAATAAGTCAAGCAGAGAAAGACAATTATCATATGGTTTCACTCATTTATGGAACATAAGAAATAGCAGGGAGATCGGTAGGAGAAGGAAGGGGAGAATGAAGGGGGGGTAAACAGAAGGGGGAATGAACCATGAGAGACTATGGACTCTGGGAAACAAACTGAGGGCTTCAGGGGAGGGGGGTGGGGGAATGGGATAGGCCGGTGATGGGTATTAAGGAGGGCACGTATTGCATGGTGCACTGGGTGTGATACGCAAACAATGAATCGTGGAACATTGCATCAAAAACTAGGGATGTACTGTATGGTGACTAACATAACATAATAAAAAAAAATTTTTTAAAAAGAAGAAACGCATCGTCCACCAACTGAGCCAGCCAGGTGCCCCACTTCAGAAAGTTTTATAAACAAACTCCCAATTGCATGGGACTCAGATATAAAAAGTCTAAGATTTGTAGACCTGTTCTTGTATTGCATGAAAATGCTTGTACACTCCCACTCTTTCATTTGAAGAGGTTTGCTGGCTTCCCCATCATCCCTGTCATCATTCTGGGTGATTTCCACATCCAAGTGGAACTCGAGATGAGGTTCACGGCCTGGGTATTAGGACAGTGAATTTGTAACAGAGCTATCAGTAAATATGTAAATGAAATGTAGTCTTCTTGCCAACGGGTCCAAATCCCTACAGTAGTGCTGACATCTGCATTTGAATCTCTGGCTATCATTTCTTCATTGTCATCAAAGACGAAGATAGTTCCAATGGTTAATGATAGCGTGTCTAGTCAGACTGGAAGGGACCCAAACAAGTCCGTAACGTCACAGAATTGTGGTAAAATTTTCCAGTTTGCAGAGCAGGTAGAGAGAATAAATGACAGGGAAGAAGAGTGTGGGAAGCCAGAGAATCAAGTTATTTTATTTCTTTTTCAAAGATCCCATCTATTCATTTGAGAGAGAGAGACAGAGAGAGAGAGAGAGAGAGAGAGAGCACAAGCAGGGGGGAGGGGAAGAGGGAGAAGCAGGCTTTCCGCTGAGCAGGGAACCCCACATGGGGCTCCATCCCAGGACCCTGGGACCATGACCTGAGCCGAAGGCAGATGCTCAACCAACTGAGCCACCCAGGTGCCCCAAATCAAGTCATTTAGAAATCAAATCAGGGTATTTTCCAAAGGAAATTTTACATAATTCATTTAAGAAAGACCTTTTATATCCAGTAAGATTTCCAGAAATGTGGATTCCATAAGCTCCCCTCTGAGAGGTCCTGGTGATGTTAGAAAGCTTAACATGTCTTACCAAGACTTTTTACTCTAATACAAATCCAGTTCCCCATGAAGATAATGAACAAGAAGATAATACAACTGTAATAATATAATCTTTACATCCCCAAGTAGTGATTAACTCTACCAGCGAGCCTTGTATTTTCAAAATCTTCTCTCACAGGTTTAATATTATAGATAATTGTTATTACTCCTCTTCCCTTGCCCTACTTGGAGTTCTGCACATTTCTCTAAAAAATGTGGAGCTCCTTACAGAATACAACACATTCAGGATGATTATTCCCAAGCCTGGAAAGGTATTTGGTTGTCTATTACGTGCCAGTCACTGCTGTAGGCCCTGGAGAGACAGAGGAGGCCAGGAGAAAGCCTGGTTGTTATGGAGCTAGGGGGAGGGGAGGAGGGAACAAGACAAGTAAACAGAGAAACCAGAAAGTGTTTGAGTGTATGACTGCTCAGAAGAGGGTTCCACGGTGGCGACATGGAGGGGAAGCTGGGTGGGGAGGGGGGGCGGGGTCCTGCAGATAGGATTGTCAGGATTTCTAAGTAGGTGAGACTTAAGCGGTCTGAAGGATGACACAGATGTAGCTTGGCTGGGAAAACGGCATTCCAGGCCAAGGCATGTGCAAAAGTCCTGAGATCAGGATGAGAAACAGCTAATGCCCGTGTGACTGAAGAGTGGTGCGCTAGGGAGAGCCACACTGTGATGAGTCTGGACGGGCAGGCCAGCAAGACCACTCTGAACTACGTGGGCAGGCCACAGTAAGGAGTTGGGATTCTATTCTAAGAGCCACTGGAGCACGGTAATGGCGTGCTATCGGGGCATTTCAGGTAGTGAAGTTTTAATTGCCCTGGAAAGTAAGGAAATTCGTGGAAGGGGACAAAGGTACAAATAGGGAGCTCAGCTCAGAAGCTCTCTGAGGGCTGATGGCACTTCGTACTGCTGTGGTGGAGGGCAGGGCATGGGGAGAAGTAGTCAGATTCTGGCTGTATTTGGGCTTAGAAGCCCCAGCAGGGCTTGGAAGTGGCGGGGTGGCGAAGGAGACCGAGAAATCAAAGATGATTCCTAGATGCTTGGTTTGCACAGCTGGGCTGCTGAGGCAGGAAGGCTGGGGAGAAGAGCAGCATTGTTTACTTCAACACTGAAACCACCAAGAATGGTAACAAGGTAGTGGGGAAGCCAATGAGCTTCTTCAATGGTGATGAATGGGAGTATGCAAATATATCCATAGCATAAATGAATTCATTCAGCAACTGTTTACTGAGCCTCTATTATGTGGCAGACACTGTTCCAGGCTCTGGAAATGAGATTGCTGGACCAATGCCACACTGCGGGGGCTGCCTTGTCTCACATAGATTACAACTGCCGTTTGAGGAGGGTTTATGCCTAATGCTGCCTTTATCCCCACCGTCCTACCTCTTCTAGCATATTAATGGGCAAGCAGCAGCCTAATCTCTACTTATTAATTGACTGAACCAAATTATATTAAACAGATGCTTATAGTAACTGTAAATGCACTAACACTTCCAGTATTTCAGTATGTGCTATCAAGTGCAGTGAAGAATGATAGCAAAAACATTGAAGTGGGGGCGCCTGGGTGGCTTAGTTGTTAAGCATCTGCCTTCGGCTCAGGGCGTGATCCCGGCGTTATGCGATCGAGCCCCACATCAGGCTCCTCTGCTGTGAGCCTGCTTCTTCCTCTCCCCACTCCCCCTGCTTGTGTTCCCTCTCTTGGTGGCTGTCTCTATCTCTGTCAAATAAATAAATAAAATCTTTAAAAAAAAAAAGGATTGAAGTTATACATAAATTTTTGAGACCCTAATCTATAATTTCTTAAGAATCACCAATAGGGGCGCCTGGGTGGCACAGCGGTTGGGCGCCTGCCTTCAGCTCAGGGCGTTATCCCGGCGTTATGGGATCGAGCCCCACATCAGGCTCCTCCGCTATGAGCCTGCTTCTTCCTCTCCCACTCCCCCTGCTTGTGTTCCCTCTCTCACTGGCAGTCTCTGTCTCTGTCGAATAAATAAATAAAATCTTTAAAAAAAAAAAAAAGAATCACCAATAAACCAAAGCTTTATGGGGCGCCTGGCTGGCTTAGCTGGTAGAGCATGTGACTCTTGACCTCGGAGTCCTGAGTTCGAGCCCCACGTTGGGTGTGGATTACTTAAAGAAAACAAAAACCCCAAAGCTTACATTGCTTAAAAGCAGTATAAAATACTTTAAGAACAAAAGAGGTCAAGTTATCACATTTTCAACTTTAGACATACAGTTGAGTGTAGAAATTTGACATTGATGCTCCAGGTTTATTATCACTATTATTTAAATCTAATTTCTATGAAGAAGTTGGGAATGGCAGATCAAAAAATGCTTTTTTATTTTTTAGCCAATTAAAAAAAAATTTTTAAGTAACCTCTACACCCAGTGTGGGGCTTGAACTCACGACCCCCCAGGTGGAGTCACACGCCGCCCCCCTCACCCCAGCTGAGCCAGTCAGGCATCCTCAGGGTTTTTTTTTCCCAGTATAGTTAGCATACAGTGTTTTATTAGTTTCAGGCGTGCAGTATAGTGATTCAACACTTCCATACCTCACCCAGTGCTCAACACGACAAGTGAGCTCCTTAATCCCCCCACTACCCACCTCCCCTCTGGTAACCATCAGTTCTCTATAGTTAAGAGTCTGTTTCTTGCTTTGCCTTTTTTTTTTTGCTCATTTTTTTGTTTCTTAAACATGAGTGAAATCATATGGTATTTGTCTTTCTCTAATTTTGATTAGCATTTTACTCTCTAGACCCATCCATGTTATTGCAAATGGCAAGATTTCATTCTTTTTTATGGCTGAAGAATATTCCATTGTATATATATGTTATACATACCATCTCTTCTTTATCCATTCGTCTGTGGATGGACACTTGGGCTGCTTCCATAATTTGGTTATTATAGATAATGCTGCAGTAAACACAAGGGTGCATGGAATTTGATTTTGTATTTTTGTATTCTTTGGGTCAATACCCAGTAGTGCGATTGTTGGATCATAGGGTAGCTCTATTTTTAACTTTTTGAGGAGCCTCCATACTGGTTTCCAGAGTGGCGGCACCAGTTTGCATTCCCGCCCACAGTGTAGGAGGGTTCCTTTTCTCCACATCCTCGCCAACACCTGTTGTTTCTTGTGTTGTTTTTAGCCATTCTGACAGGTGCGAAGAAATGCTTTCTGCTTAGAGCTTTACTCTTCTCACATCACCATTGCTATTGCAGCAGAAGCATTAAGAAGTGGTGGAAATGCTGGTGTCGGCAAAGCCACCTTCGTGCTGCCGTTGGTCTAGCCTTCCTTCCCCAGCCTGGTAGCAGCAGCGCACCTCACTGTCATAGTCTGGAAGTTCTACAGAGAACTGGCCTATAGACGCAAGCGGCCCTGCTTTTGCTTTCTATGGGCGTGTGATGCATCGGACATCCCACGACATAGGAATCCTCTCGGTTCCAAATGAAAAGTGAGACAAATCTGTGGGACTTAGTTATAAACGCAGTTTAAAGTTTACTACTTTATTTATTTTAAAGATTTTATTTATTTATTCGACAGAGATAGAGACAGCCAGCGAGAGAGGGAACACAAGCAGGGGGAGTGGGAGAGGAAGAAGCAGGCTCATAACGGAGGAGCCTGATGTGGGGCTCGATCCCATAACGCCGGGATCACGCCCTGAGCCGAAGGCAGATGCTTAACCGCTGTGCCACCCAGGCGCCCCATGAGGGCTTACGTTTTAACTAGTACTTTACACCATGAAGTACTTTTCTCAAGCAATTGATCCCTGTGATAACTGGTGTCCAGGATTTTCGGCTGTTTGCGGGACTAGTCCCCGATTTGTGATTTTATAAAGGGCTAATTGTAACTTTGTTTTCTTACATCAGGCTAGTATTTTACTTGGAGATGAACAAGCCAGTCATGTAAATGAGGTGCTGTAAGAGGCAAAAATCATCCGAGCGGTCTGATATTAAATGAAGTGGCCATCTAAAAAAAAAAATCAAAACCAAAATGGCATGCAGTTTGTATGTGAGACTTCATAAGGAAAAAAATAATCTCTAAGAATACAGGCAAATACTCACAAGGGGCACATTTATAAGCCTCTTCCTATTGTCCAAGCCCTGGCTTTGTTCAAACGAATTAAGAGCACTTCTTGGCATTACATTGAAATGTTTGGTTTACTTAAAGATTCACATTATTTGAGAAAGGCATATTCAAAAAATCAGCTAATGCCAACCTTTTCTCCAAGCCTCAGAATGCTCAAATAATTTCATACCAGAAAAATAGACTCCGCTCTTAAAAGGAAAAGGCAATGGCTTCCAAATGGACCAGATTTGGCCACCTGGGGCTTCAGAAAGAGCACAGAGTTCTCACAAATGGAGGAGAAAAGCAGAGACCTTTGCAACCAATTACTCCAAATTTGCCCTGTCAGGTTTCTTTTGTAGAAAGCAGGAATAACTTCAAATATCTCGTGAATATTGCAAGGCCAGTAAGATCTTTTTTTTTTTCCATTTTTTAAAATTTTATGTTAGTCACTATATAGGTATATGTATTTTTTAAATTATGATATGTTAGTCACCATACAGTACATCATTGGTTTTTGATGTAGTGTTCCATGATTCATTGTTTGCCTATAACACCCAGTGCTCCATGCAATACGTGCTCCCTCCTTAGTACCCATCACCGGGCTCGCCCATCCCCCACCCCCTCCCCTCTGAAACCCTCAGCTTCTTTCCCGGAGTCCACAGTCTCTCGTGGTTCATTTCCCCCTCTGTTTACCTCCCCTTCATTTTCCCCTTCCTTCTCCTACCGATCTCCCTGCTATGTCTTATGTTCCATAAATGAGTGAAACCATTTGATAATTGTCTTTCTCTGCTTGACTTATTTCACTTAGCATAATCTCCTCCAGTCCCATCCATGTTGATGCAAATGTTGGGTAATCGTTCTTTCTGGTGGCTGACTAATATTCCATTGTATATATGGACCACAACTTCTTAATCCAGTCATCTGTTGAAGGGCATCTCGGCTCCTCCCACAATTTAGCTATTGTGGACATTGCTGCTATGAACATTGGGGTGCATATGGCCCTTCTCTTCACTACATCTGTATCTTTGGGGTAAACACCCAGCAGTGCAATGGCTGGATCATAGGGTAGTTCAATTTTTAACTTTTGAAGGGACCTCCACACTGTTTTCCGAAGTGGCTGTACTAACTTGCACTCCCACCAACAGTGTAAGAGGGATCCCCTTTCTCCACATCCTCTCCAACATTTGTTGTTTCTTGCCTTGTCTATCTTTGCCATTCTAACTGGCGTAAGGTGGTATCTCAGTGTGGTTTTTTTTTTGTCATTATTTTTTTTTAAATTTTATTTTATTATATTATGTTAGTCACCATACAGTACATCCCCGGATTCCGATGTAAAGTTCAATGCTCCATTAGTTGCGTA
>NC_048238.1:97837135-97926475 GCF_002007445.2 Ailuropoda melanoleuca | reverse complement strand
TCCTAGTTCTTATGTTCCATAGATGAGAGAAATCATATGATAATTGTCTTTCTCTGCTTGACTTATTTCACTTAGCATTATCTCCTCCAGTGCCGTCCATGTTGCAGCAAATGTTGAGAATTCGTTCTTTCTGATAGCTGAGTAATATTCCATTGTATATATGGACCACAGCTTCTTAATCCAGTCATCTGTTGAAGGGCATCTCGGCTCCTTCCATGATTTGGCTATTGTGGACAATGCAGCTATGAACATTGGGGTGCATATGGCCCTTCTCTTTACTACGTCTGTATCTTTGGGGTAAACACCCAGTAGTGCAATGGCTGGGTCATAGGGTAGTTCAATTTTTAACTTTTTAAGGGACCTCCACACTGTTTTCCAGAGTGGCTGTACCAACTTGCATTCCCACCAACAATGTAGGAGGGATCCCCTTTCTCCACATCCTCTCCAACAATTGTTGTTTCTTGCCTTGTCTATCTTTGCCATTCTAACTGGCGTAAGGTGGTATCTCAGTGTGGTTTTGATTTGAATTTCCCTGATGGCTAATGATTTTGAACATTTTTTCATGTGTCTGTTAGCCATTTGTATGTCTTCATTGGAAAAGTGTCTGTTCATATCTTCTGCCCATTTTTTGATTTGTTTCTCGTGTATTGAGTTTGAGAAGTTCTTTGTAGATCTTGGATACCAGTCTTTTATCTGTAGTGTCCTTTGCAAATATATTCTCCCATTCCGTGGGCTGCCTCTTAGTTTTTTTGACTGTTTCCTTGGCTGTGCAGAAGCTTTTTATCTTGATGATGTCCCATAAGTTCATTTTGTCTTTTGTTTCTTGCCTTGTCAATTTAGCAACATATTCTTAAGGAAAATCGAGCTTAGACTTTATCAGGTAATTGTTGAGCTTCGCTGTGCTTCAAGCCCACCCCTGTACTGTTCTGTTCTTTTGCTACCGGGATGTATTGTTGCCTCACAATAAACTCCATCGTCGGGACCAGTAAGACCCAACTACTTAGTAAATGGGTGACTGCGTGTGTTTACGCGCGCGTGTGCGCATCCACGCGCATCTGTGCACACTTCATGACTCTTAATGTCTGTCTGTCAATATCACCTCCCGAATCATTTACCCTTTGACAGCTATTTGTCACCTTTGCTTCCAGGGTGTTTACATAAAAAGAGCATGAGTATTTCCTATCAGCCAAATTACTGCACGGGGGAGAAAAGTTAGAAAGGAAACAGCCCCCCTTGTAACGGTCTCAGGAGTTTGTGCTGTAGGTTGTGTATGGAAGAGCAGCCTGTCCCTTGGGAAACCAACCCTCCAATAAATGGAATGTTTCAATGCTTCTGGCGTACCTTTAAAGGGAACCTGAGTTTGGTCTGCAACTTTTCTATACTTACCTTTCTTTAGCTCTTTTACGGATTTGTCCCTGATGAAAATCCCGAAATTTTAAAGAGATCCCAGACATCAACTACTAAATTCTCAGCTTTGTCTTGAAATACAAGAAATCTTTTTTTTTTTTTTTTGGTCTAAAGAGGGTAATGATTACACTTACAGACTGGTATAATGAAAAAGCACCAATGCAGTTTATTTTAATGCTAATTCACGAGTCACTTCTTAATACTACAGCAGAAGTCAATTCACCAATACTTAATTTAGAAAGCACAATCAAGAAAGACTCCAATTTTTATTGGGACTACACAACTCAGCACAGTACTAGGCACCATGAATCTAGAACAAAAAACTAAAGTACGCATGATACAATTAGATCTTAAACTCGAGGGGATCCATGAACCTCTGAAAAGTGTGTACAAAAAAGCTGTGTAGTGTGAGCATACATTTTTCCGGGGAAAGGTTCCACGACTTGAATCAGCTTCTCAAGGGGCCCAAACAGTACACAGGAGAATTCTAATCTCCTCCATATTTCCAGTAACAGGAGCTGCAGACCTCAGGAAGTTCACTTTTGCACATCTCAGAGTCCGTTTTCGCAGAAAAAGGATGGAAAAGAGAACAAATGAAAGTAGCTCGCAAGGACTAGGCAGGGAAAAACTCCAGAGTGTTATTTATTTCATAAGTTTAGTAACATGTTTTGGGTTACGGAGGGAAATGGGGTTGTAAGTGCTAAGGGAAGCTGGAAGCAAGAAGACTCCTACGAGCTTTATCAAGTCCTCACAAACACCACACTTTAGTATGAATAAAGCAACAGCAAGAATTTAAAATGCAATGTAACGCAAGTCCAATTTTTCAGTATTGGCATATTAAGGACTTATTTTTATTTTTGAATTATCACAAACTTCAATCGGAATACTTTAAAAAATATTATTCTGCATGCATTTAACAAATCTGACAAAGGACAAGTACCCAGCTGACTTGCATTATACTATGAAGTTTTACCTGAACGGCCAATTAACACAGATTTAAAATCATTAAGTACAGGGAACAGTGAAAACCTCAATGCTGGCATCCTACCACTAGGCACACGTTCATGTAACACTACTAGCAATTACCCTGGAGCGCGGGCAGAATGCGGATGGAGGAAGCTCCCTACAAAGCAAGTTTAAGGGATTAAATGTCATCGACGTCATCGTCGCTACTGAGGACAAAGCTGCTGCCCGTGGACAGGGGCCCTTCGTCTTTCACATTCCCCACGCCCCTCACTGTCCCTCTCTCGTCGGAGTCGTCGAACAGCTTCTCACTGGAATCCTCGTCGTCAAACAGCTTCCCGTTGGAATCATCCTCTTCGAACATCTTTTCGTCCACGTCTTCATCTTCCTTTACCTCTGCTCCTTCCTCGTCTTCTTTGTCGTCTGAATCTTCAAACATCTTCTCGTCAGCGTCTTCGAGCCCCTTTTCATCTGCATAGTCTTCGTCCTCTTTTTCATCCGACTCGTCATCAAACACCTTTTCGTATGTCTCTTCTCCTTCTTCCTTGTCATCGGACTCTTCGTCAAACTCTCTCTCAGAGACTTCCTCCTCAAACACCCTTTCAGAGCTGCTATCTCCAAATTCCGATTTGTCAGAGTCATTGTCTTCGAACTCCCTATCGAGAATGTTTTCTTCGCCAAACTCCCTGTCGGAGCCTTCCTCATCAAAATCCTTCTCGAGGCCATTCTCTTCGAATTCTTTCTCGGAGCCATCGTCAAACTGCTTTTCAGAGAAGTCTTCTTCGGATTCCCTTTCCGAGTCGTCTTCATCAGACTCCTTTTGGGGGCTCTCCTCCTCTTCATACTCCTTGCTGGGGCCATCTTGATCAGATTCCTTTTCAAGGCCATTCTCTTCATAATCATTTTTGAGCCTCTTCTTTTTGGATTCCCGCTCGGGGCCATTCTCTTTAGACTCTGTTTTAGGACTACCCTCTTCAAACTCTTTTTCAGGACTGCCTTCTCCAGACTCTCTCTCAGGGTAGTCGTCTTCACGCTCTCTTTTGGGGCAGCCTTCCTCAGACTCCGTTTTGAGGCAGCCTCCTTCAGATTCCTTCTGGGGGCAGCCTTCTTCAGCCTCTTTCTCTGGGCCACTTTCTTTGGCATCTTTTTCAGAAGCATCTCCTTCAAATTCTCCCCCATCTTCGGTTTTCTCAAACTTCTTTTCATCAATAGGTTCTTCGAATGCCATTTCATTTGCAGCTTCTTGGGCATTCATTTTAGATGTGCTAGGGTGCTCTGAAAAATGCCTCACCCTAGAAGGCCCTGCCCTTTCTGAAGCACAGACGGAATTCAAACGCCGAAGGCCTCTATTGGCCTCGGGAGCATTGAGGAAAGCCTCCCATCCTCTCAGCCTTTCCTCCCTTTCTCTTGTGGTCTCTTCCACCTGTGGAGAAATGAGAATTGCCATTAAGATAAGTTTTAGGCACAAAGAAGTAACAATCTCTCTGCAAACTTCGGATACTGACACAAGTACCCTGACTTCATAAGGCATGTCTTCTAAGGAAATCAGAGCGTTTCCCTATCTTCGGTTTTCAAAACTTTACACCTCAATCCATTAGACTTGATCTTAAGATCATTTAAATAAATGCCAACTCCACAGTCCTACAGAAATATTTCATCAGTGAGAAAGTTAATAATTGAACTCTCCATACTTTACTTATCACTATTCTGAGCACGCCTCAAAATTTCAAGCTTAAAAACTGAAGAGACTAAAACGTTTTTCCTTCTATGCTCTGAAGGCAAAGTATTATTTAGAAGAAGTATTGTTACATTAAATAGATTAAACTGAACCTGAAACTTATCTTGAAGGACCACTAGATCAGTATTTGTTGGTAATGATACAATTTCTTTGCCCTCCACACAACTGCAGAATTTACCTGGTAATCTGTAGCTCCATCCCACGCCTGGGCCGTGATTTGACGGCCACCAAACCACCTTCCATCGAGAGTCTGAATACAATAATCAGCTTCCTCTGGATCCCTGAAGGATACAGAGGCCACACCATCTGGATGTCTCTAGAAAGGGAAGAAAAAGAAGGAAGGAATGAGAAAACTAAAAATAAAACACACACATTTGACAAAATAGGTACGCCGTAATGTTCTTTCTGATGATTTAAGCTTCAAGGGGTTATGTATGAAGCCATTCTTCTTTTTTACCCCAGCCAGTGACTCGAAGCTAGCTGCTTCTTTTTTCAAAGATTTTATTTATTTGAGAGACAGAGAGAGAGAGAGAGAGAAAGAGAGATAGCGAGAGCGCACGAGCAGGGGGAGGAGCAGAGGGAGAAGCAGACTCCCCGCTGAGCAGGGAGCCCGATGCAGGGCTTGATCCCAGGACCCTGCGATCATGATCCAAGCAGAAGGCAGTCGCTTAACCGACTGAGCCACCCGGGCGCCCCAAAGCTAGCTGCTTCTTTAGCTTAATCTTGTCTATCAAGAAGCAAGCACGATGTCCTTGGAAATGTTTCTGCTGACACCACCATCTAAAGAGAGGCAAGATGGTACAGTTGTTAATGAGTGTGGACTCTCAAGTCAAATAGCCCTGGGATTAAATTCTGGCTCTGCCACTTAACAGCTGACTCATCTTGAGCAAGGTGCTCACTCAATCTCTAAACTTCCAGCTGCCTCATCTGTAAAATGGGTATAATAGTACCCGCCTACCTCAAACAACCATGAGGATTAAATGAAGTAACACATAATGTAGCTCATATGCAATCAATAAATGGCGAGTCTTTTAATTATTATGTGTCGATCTTGGAAGTACAAAGAGTAAGAAGAGGAACATACAGAAAAACACCTTGTTTGATTGTTCTTCTCCAAATTTGGAGGAGAATAATTCACAAAGATGGGGAAATGTGGGCAAACGGAACCACAAGGTCTCACACGTCTTTCTCGTACTTCCTTTCATCTGATCATACACTCCAGAGTGATAATAAAGGGAAATCACCAAGGCATACCAAGTCCACCAAAGCCCTGACTTCCGAACCACGTTCATCTAATAATTGCTAACACATGACTACCACAAGATAGCAGACCTACCATACAAAAACATGAATCCAAAATTTGGGACATACCGCCATCTGGGAATAACTTATCAAATGGAATGAACAATTGCTTTATGGATCATTTGTCTAAGCCACAAACTTACATCAAAGAGAAGGAGCTTCCTAATTTGTCCAAACTTTGAACACTCTACTCGAAGGTCTTCTCTGATTTCATTCAGCACCAATGGATCATCCTGCAAACATACACACGATTAAAACAGATCTGCCCCCTTCTTTAAATACAAATCCTGAGAAATCAAATTTCTTGCTTTGGCAAACCAATGTATAGAAAAAGGTTTTACTTAAAAGTAGTTACTCTTGTCTGCAGTCTACAGAATTTTAGAAAGTCAAAACCAAATGACGTTAGATCACCAAGGCTGCAGCTGCTGCTACTGGGCGGCCCTGCCTTCAGCCGGAGGAAATGGCTAAGCATGGCGGGCAGCAGTGGGACTGTGCCGGAGCAGAGGGGAGGGGGGCAGGGAAGGAGGACTGGAAATCCCAAATAACAGCAGCTGTAAGAGCAGGAAAAGTCCTCTGGCACGTAAGAAGTCAGACACCGCTAATTCCTCTGTTCTACACGGGCATCATGACTGGACTGACCAGAGCCCTTTGCTTCGGGTTTTGCATAGATCCCTATTTACAGAAATGTTGTAATGGGGAGAGATATATCCCTTTCATCAACTAAGTGTTCTAAGATAGTTCTTTGTGCTTCCAAGATTCTATTTTAACTCACAGGGTAAACCTCCCTTATAAGGATTCCTGTCCATCTTGTCTCCTACCACACTGCAACAGAACCACACAAATAAAAGAGCTGCTAATAAGCACACAATAAAATACATTCTTGGGGCGCCCGGGTGGCTCAGGCAGTGAAGTGCCTGCCTTCGCTCAGGTCATGATCTCAGGGTCCTGGGATCAAGTCCCGCATCGGGCTCCCTGCTCAGCGGGGAGTCGGCTTCTCCTTCTCCCTCTGCACCCACCCCACCCTACCACCCTGGCCCCACTCGTGTGCTCTCTCTCTCAAATGAATACATAAATAAAATCTTTAAAAAATTCACTCTTAGCTGTTGCTTTCTTGCAACTATGAGTCTATTAAGAGCACTCAAGTGCTGCTGCTTCCTTGAGTTCGGGCAGACTCTCCACCCCGCAACAAAAGGATTTAAGATTACCTGTAGGAATCAACAACTCTTTCCCCAAGTCCCAGTGCACTGCAAGGGCTTGTAAAACGTGACATTATCAACTCGCATTTCAACTACATATAAACAAAACATCCTCCATATGAACTTCTACTGAAGTACACTTACGCTTTTTAGGAAACATTTAACTTCATCTTGCTCACGGGTTTATTGTCCTCACCAACTAAAGAAGGACTGCAAAGAACAAAAAAAAGTGCCTTTCCCCTCCTAAAGTTCTCTCAAAAAGCAAAAAATAAAGAGCCGGTAGGCAGTTACTGACATCAAATTTAAAATAAAAGAATATCCTATAAATCTGAGTCTTCTAAAAGGATAGCTGGTTGGCCCCCACTTTTAAAAATCTCATTTTGGAGAAGATGCTGTTTGTTTTATATAGATTTGTCAGCCCTGAGACGAACGGGAACCGGAGCATAAAAGGCACGTGGCGGCCTCGAGGGATGTGTGTGTGTGTGTGTGTGTGTGTGTGTGTGTGTGGTCGGCCCCTACCAGACTGTGCTTTCCAAAGGCAGGAATCTGGTTTGAATGTTTCGTCTGCCTCACAGAACCCAGCACAGGTGTTTCCACATGGTGAATAGTCAATAAAAAGCTTTTTCAGAGTTAGAAAAACAATTCTCAATACCTTAACTTTATTCACCAAGGGAACTCAGAATTACAGTAAAAACATACAAAATTGTTTCAAAATATTTAACAAATTTAAGTGTATTCCATTGTGTGTGTGCGTGGGGGGCATCACTCTATTTCTGTAGCAAAGTCTCAGTGCTTTTTTTTTTTTTACAAGGATATCAGATTTTAGCCAAAATCTCCCTACACTTCCGTTTTCATTTATACCAGCTTGAAAAACTAATATAGCCTCACTGTTGTATAGTAGCCTGAAGCTTAAAGATAACAATCCCCTCCTCTAGGAAAACTCTCTAACATAGCTAAGAATGGAAAATTTCTAAACACAACACTTGGCAAGCAATAGACTTAAGATGAAATCAGACAGATGCACTGAAACCTCCTGCTCAACACTCCTAATTTATTTTTCCGGGGTGGTGTTCTGTTTTCCCAGGAAGAAATAAACCCTATTTCTCATTCCTTTCCAATCTAAACCTACACTGGCCACGACTGTGGCCACTAACCACATGTGGCCACTGAGCACTTAAAATGTGGCTAGTGCCAATTGAGGTGTGTTCCAAGTGTGGCCCAAACACCGGATTTTGAAGATTTAGTACCAAATTGGGGGGGGGGGGAAGAAACAACAACATAACTCATTAATACTTTTGTATCACACGTTGAAATTAAACATATTTTGAATATACTGGGTTAAATTTCATTATTAAAATTAATTTCCCCTATTTTTTTCGTATTTAACTGTGGCTCCTGGAAACATTTAAACCACACGTGTGGCTCACATTTGGTTTCTGCTGGCCAGTGCTGGTGTACAGAACGAGAAACCTACATTTGCAACACTTTTGGTTCTTCATCTCCTAGTATTCAAATCGGCTAGGCATGCAGTTTTATTTATTTTTTAAAGTTTATTGATTTTTTTTAAATAGTAATCTCTATACCCCACATGGGGCTCGAACCCACAACCCTGAGATTAAGAGTCTGCCTGAGCCAGCCAGGCACCCCCAGGCATGCCTTTTTAAATAAGGCTTTGAATAAAATACTGAAAACCCTCTGAAGTTACATTAAAAATATTAGCCTTTGCATGGTTCACCCTGATACCAAAAGGTATTTTTAGGTATTTTGCTTCTCACACTGGTCAACTGTTTGGAGTAAAAATATATTCCACCTCCCCCCACCCCAATCTGGTTTCTTTCTGACACTGTGGGGAACCTGACAATTCAGTTTTTGTTTTTCCCTACAAAGCTCAGTGCTGATGACTATTCTTTAGATTCACATGGAATCTTGAGTCAAATCGAATGCTCCCCCAAAACGTCCAAGAGCACATTTTCCAGCAGCACACCTCAATGATGAGTTATACGGTGTCTACACCAGTGGTGTCCAACAGAAATTCCTGTGGTGACAAATGAGGATCTGGATTATCCAATACAAATGGCTGGGACGACTAAGGAATTCCATTTCTAGTTTTCTTTCATGTCAGTTAAATTTAAATAACCACACGTGGCTGGTGTCTACCCTACTGGACAGTCTACTGTGTTGGAAAGATTTATACTGACACACTTTGAAGTTCAGGCCCAGAGACCCGGGACAAAAACCAAGTTCTTTCTCACTCTCCCTCTCCCTCTGCCCTCCTCTCCCCACCGTCCCCCCACCGGCTCGCGTGCACACGTGCTCTCTCCCCCCTCAAGTAAATAAATAAATCTTTTAAAAAAACAAACACACAACAAGATCCCTCTGTCCGACAGGCTCGCGTGGAGCTGGCTGACCGCACAAGAGCGGCCAGGTAGGCGAACAAGGACAGCACCCGAGGGTTTCTCCGTCTGAGCTCTGAAGCCCATCCCTGCCCTCTCAGCTTCTGAAAAGAACACTTTCCTTCATTTGCAAAGATGCTCAAGACAAAACGTGTTATCCGCGGAGTGAAGCAAAGGGCTCTGCCTTGTAACAGGACTCTCATTCAATCATTCTGTCACTTTTTCTTCATATAAATATTGAGGGTCTGTAAAATAAATACACATTGAGGGTCTACTGTATGCCAGGCAGAATGCTAACCGCTGGGAACATAAGAGCAAACGAGACAGAGCCCTGGCTCTCACGGAGCTCACATTCTAGCAGAGGAGATCCGATTATTTCAGATAATCATAAATGTTACGAACAGTTTTTCAAACTGGTATAAATGAAAATGCAAGTCTAAGATGACTGGCTAAATAGGGTAACTTAGAGGCTCTTTAAATAACTCCAAAGTAAAGTTAACACTAAACCAGTAAGAGCGTTTGAGAAAAGAACAAAGAATTTACAAGCATGAACCTTTTATCCTTAAAACAATCCACTGGAGGGAATTTGTAGGGGTCAAAATAAAGTAAATGTGGCTTTCTGGAGGAAAGAACACTCGTTAAGCTCGGAAAAACGAAGCCTGCACAACGGGACCGCCAGATTCAAATTAGGTGGTCAATGAGCAAGGCAGGGGGCAAAACACAAACACACATATGTAATTACACAACAGACTTCTACTTACCGAGGTTCCAGATAATTTCAATTAAGTTTGCATTAATATTCCCGTTCGAGCATTACAAGTATGGAATGTGTGCATCAAGGACGTCAAGTCATAGACATTCATAGGTCACGTAATTTTGAAAAGCCAGTTATTTACGTGGGGATAAAATAAGATGAACTTTAAGAAATTGGGAGTTTGTACCGAGTAGACCAGATACCCTGATCCAATTATGTATTCCTTTCAAATCCCTACCTGGCAGGGAGAATGTTTCAAAAAGTGTTTCACGATTCCTCAGAATTCTACTCGGAAGAGATATCAAATGTTACAAATTGACCACATGTATCTCCCCAGTGACCTCAAAATTTGATACGCAGACCCCACAGGTGCGCCGTGAACCCCATCACATCACTATTGGCTGGGACCGGGCTCCACAGGGCACTCTGGGGTCCTCTCCAAAGAGGCTACAACGAAGCTGTTCTGTTTCAATGCACAGGACTAAGAGGGGGCTGCGGTTGCAACTAGATCTTTGCAAACCTGGAGTTGTACAGTATGAACATTTTTTTTTTCTTATGTAACTTGCTATCTTCATGGTTACTTGTTGCCTTTCTCTAACTCATATGTAGCTGCTGATCATTAATTTCAGAGCCCAGGCAGAGAATAAAGCCTTGCTCTTCCACAAATGCTGCCACAGGTCTATGGGAAAGACCAACGAGAAGAAGAGGCAGAAAGCAGTACAAGGCGCCGTGGCAGCAGTCTAGGCCTCGTCCGCCTCTTGCACCTCTCCCGCTCTTTGTCCTCTAGTCACTTTTACTTGCTGTTCTCAGAATTTTACATGGATAGTAAGTATTATACAGTCCCTCTGACAGCCACAAAGGCACTGTGTACGAGTCAGGTCTCGAAAAGCCACTGTCACCATTTAAAACGTCGGGAGCTGTATTTCATGAACCTGAGGTTTTTGTTTTTGTTTTGTTTTGTTTTTTTAAGGATCAGGTTTGTAGTACCAAAGTGAAGTTCTCATTTGCAAGTGTGAAATGACTCCCCACCAAAACCAGCCCGTCCTTGTGGAAATGCACTCAAAATCCACCAGCAGCGCCCAGAAATCGTTCAGTGATTATATTTGTAATGATTTCCTCAAGTAGCTGCCGTTTGCGGCCGCAGTGTGGGTGTGAAACAGTGTTCCCTGGGGAACAACTGGAAGAACCCTGGGCTAAACACGGGAAAATCCGAATGTTTCGACGGACTCTTTTACTTAGCTCTATTCTCCTACCTTGCCGGCTACGTGGATGTGTAGGATGTGACAGGAGAAACACAGGGCGAGGTAAGCTTTGGGTGCCCTTGAAAGAAAGCACATCAACGTTTCCATCAGCGGGACTATCACCTCCTACCTCAAAATCCATTGGGTGGAACATATTTTTGATGATGACAACTCGCTCGTGGCGCATTCGGGACGGGCCAGCTCGCCTCTCAGGTCTCCAGTCCAACTGCCTAATGCGACAAAGCAGGAACAAGAAACTGAATTTTGTTTCGTACTTGTGGGAGAGGAGAAAAGGAGTTGCTACAATCATCCTTTATTGAGTACTTAATGATACTAATTATCTGATGCCAAAACAGCTGTACGTGGTTTAGTCACAGTTCCCACCGGGAGACTTTCTGAAGTAGGAACACTAATGGGTGGGTGAAAGATGGACCCAGTGTCTGAAATCCCCAGGATGGATCTTTTTTTTCAGAACTGCGGTCTGGTTACAAACATTCCAATGAGGCTGCTGTAAAGTGCCGATTATTTAGTATTTATGACTATCTGGTATGTACGACTACACTTCGAAGGCAAAAAATAAGCTCAAGTTGTATTGGTTTTCAAGCATTTTATGATCACAAAGAACAAACTGCATTGAGATATGTAAAACCACTCTGCTATACAATCTTAAATTTTACTGATAGGTGTTTATATAAAATTGGTAGGTATCTAGTCTAACTTGTCCTATAAAAACTACAGGGCATCACAACTCTTTTATCACCACCGTGTCGTTGGTTCGAGCACAGTGTTAGAAAGGTTATAAGAACTCACGTTGATAAAAGAAAGTACTTAACGCTTTGGCTCCCGGTGTAGCTCATGTCAATTCACATCAAAAATGAACTGATGGCTCTGGTATACAAGCCTGAACTGTTTTAGTTAATCTGATGTTCAATTTCTTCCAAAGAGATGGCCCTCTCATCTCACTGAAGCCCATGCCATATTACGAATTAACACCCCAGAAAATAAAAACACTGCCTCTGCCAGATCCTACGGTACAGATTACTGAAGGTTTCTGATGATCTAATGAAATTCTTTGAAAATAATTTATACGTACATTTGATGGAACAAAATTAGGGGGATATACCAAAGACACACTCTAGGATACTTATGCGAAATCTTTCAAACAGGGGAAAAACAACACAAACTTCTGTTGCAGAGACAGCTTTTTCTTGTAGTCTTTGCACTTCCTCTTCTTCTTGGAGGCATCATATTCCCCCTTCAGCTGAAACTTTGCCACTTCAACATGTAATTTGTAGCCTCTAATTTCATCTTCATCCAAAAGTTTTAATGCGAGATCCACAGATTCCCTCTTTATATAAAGGTAAAATGAGATAGTCAGGAATTTACACGCTGCAATGGAACTTTGGGAGTTTTTTTTTTTTTTTTAGACGAACGATGACTATACATACAATAAAGATTTCATCATAACTACCTCCTTTGAGATAAAGAACTCTAGGCTGCCTTATCAGGAAACCTGCACTCTAGACACAGCTGTCCTCAACCAGCTTTGTGAACTTGGGCAAGTTATTCAATTTCTTCATCTGTAAAATGGGAAGAGAAATGCCTTCTTTGCAGGGCTCTTGACAAAATCAAATGAGAGAATGCACATAAAGGATAGAGACTGGCATACAGTAGGTGCTCAATAAATTACATTATTATTGGAATAGTAGTATTGCCTCTTGGAGTCTCAATTTCTCAATGAGGCAAATGGACTTGTGTGACTTCTAAGGTACATTCCAGTTTAAAATTCTAAAGTATTCCTACTTAAAAGACTAGATGACTCAAGGAACTGGGAATAGCATAGCCAGTCTTTAATTTTTTTGTTCACCAATTAAAATGTAGGTCTGTGACTTAGTGTGATGATTATCTGACGACTTGTACATTAAATACATTTGTGGGGGCGCCTGGGTGGCACAGTGGTTAAGCGTCTGCCTTCGGCTCAGGGCGTGATCCCGGCGTTATGAGATCGAGCCCCACATCAGGCTCCTCTGCTATGAGCCTGCTTCTTCCTCTCCCACTCCCCCTGCTTGTGTTCCCTCTTTCGCTGGCTGTCTCTATCTCTGTCGAATAAATAAATAAAATCTTTAAAAATAAATAAATAAATACATTTGTGGATTCTGGGTTCTACACAAAGAGGGCAGTTGTCAGCCCTATGCAGAGTCAAAGATCTGAGGACCTGAGGAAAACAAAAAATAACTGAACTTAGCTGCACAATCAAATATGCATCTTAAAACAACTATATATTTTTAGATTTTAGCTAGAGAGAGAGAGCAAGTGCACACGGGAGCTTGTGAGCATGAGTTGGGGGGGGGAGGAGGAGAAGAGGAGCAGAGGGGGATGCAGAGGGAGGATTCCACACGGAGCACAGAGCCCGATGCGGGGCTCCATCTCACAACCCTGAGATCATGACCTGATACGAAACCAAGGGTTGGATGCTTAACCGATTGAGCCACGCAGGTGCCCCTTAATTATATATATTTTTTGGAACTCCATTTACCGGTTGGTCCATCTTGCACAAGTTATCAAAACCCCATTTTTCTCTTTAAAAATTTAGGAAATCCAATCAAACTCCATAAGACGCTGTTCAAAGATTTTTAGTAATCCTTGAGGAACTTGTAAAACTCTCGAATCTCCTTGTATTTGAAAATTAGTAACTACCTATAATGGTCATACTCACAGATGGCCCGTTCACACTCAAGAACCAGATTCAAAACGTATCTTCCGAAGAGCTGTCAGCTTAACCCTACCCCTTTCTGATTTCACTGAAACACTGTACACTCGCAACACACCTGTGGTGTTGGTACTGTTGTTTAATCACTTTAATTTTACTTTATAATTATTTTCACCTTCCATGACATAGGTACACGTCATCGTTGTGCACATTTCTTCTGTATTCTGCAATAATGTATAAAACATGCTCCTAAGGTGAGAAACGTTCCAGAAATAGTGACTGCCTATGACACTGAGCTCTCCCTGTGCAATGGATGGTACCATGAATACATACAGTTCTGCAAATTTCTATTATTACCAATCGCTCTTCTCTCCCATTCAAAATACAGTTCAAAGCAGTCAGCGTAGCTATCATCTCCTTTATGGTCTAATTCAGGGCTCGGAAAACTTTTGTAAAGGGCCAGTTAGTAAATATTTCAGGCTTTGTGGGCCACATGGTGTGTGCTGCAAACACTCAGCTCTGCTGCTGAATCACAAAAGCAGCCAGAGACAAATGAGTAAATGAATGAATGAATGTGGCGGTGTTCGATAAAGCCTGATTTACAAAAACTGGCAGTGGGCTGGAGTTTGCCAAATCCCGGCCTAATTCATTCCAGTGGGTAAATAAAATGTTACCAGCTTTCTTTTCCTTGTGGATTTTTAAAAATATGTTCTGAGTCGATTACATGCATATACTCCTAAAGAGAGCTCTGCAGTGAGAATTCTTTGAAGACAAAAGCAGCACTTCAGTCACATAACTTACATAATACCTCGGACTGGTAACACATTTTTCTACAACAAGTAAATAACCTCATCGGAGCGATACACAGAGGCACAATCTGAAATTTCAGTTTTCTTCACATCCTGTTTTGAATAGTTCTCAGTCTTGGTTATCATCTATACAAAATTACAGCCCTGGTTCCTGAGTTAAAAATGGAAATACAAGAGGGGCGCCTGGGTGGCACAGCGGTTAAGCGTCTGCCTTCAGCTCAGGGCATGATCCCGGCGTTATGGGATCGAGCCCCACATCAGGCTCTTCCGCTATGAGCCTGCTTCTTCCTCTCCCACTCCCCCTGCTTGTGTTCCCTCTCTCGCTGGCTGTCTCTATCTCTGTCATATAAATAAATAAAATAAAAAAAAAAAATGGAAATACAAGAAACTTATCTGACCACATAACTAACCTTCAAATAACAGCAAAGACCATCTCCTTTAAGATTTCCTTGATTGTCTTTGTAAAGTTTGACCTTAAATTCTTCCGTTTGAGGATCTCTCATAATAATGCCAAACTTGGACATGAGCTGTATAAATTCATCCACTGTAATGTCTGGAGGCAAACCTGTAACATTAGGGAAGAAAATTATAAAGGCACGTACAGTAACAGAGAAGGTTAAACATTCTACCAATTAGAAATCTACAACTTAGATGAGCGCAAGTCTGATTTTCTAAATGTACGTAAAAAATCTCACACCTATAGAACTGAGGTCATTTCATGTTTTAATGTATTCAAATATACACTAAAATCATGTTTTGCTTAAGCCTTGTATCACTGTAGGGGCAAACTGCCCCAAGTTACCTAAAGCAGACAGAAAGGATGGCATACAAAGGTACATGCTTGTAATGTTTCTTTGTTTTGTAATAAACAAAAAAGTATCCCTTACAAATGTCAACAGCTGAACAAAAAAATGACACAATGATAAAAAACAGACTTTAGAGAAGCTGAAAAGTAAAAATCACTTCGTGAAAAATCTCAACATCAAACATTTTCTACTCTCCATTTGTTTAAAAGAGGTGGGGGGGGGTGCCTGGCTGGCTCGGTTGGTAGAGCATGACTCTGGATCTCAGGGCGGTGAGTTCAAGCCCCACGCTGGGTGTGGAGCCTACTTAAACAAAGAAATAAATAAAAATAAAAGAGTATACGTACCAGACACATAGACATTTGTATTTCTGTCTTCTTCAACATGAAACCATCCTAAAAATTAAAATAAACAAAAAACACACATGCAAGAAAAGGTGAGGGTCACATTATGAAATTTTGACAATGTAGCAGTTTCTTGAAACTTCTAGGACTCTTTTCTTATCCTTAGAACGAGAGAGACTAATTCAAATCACTGTCCAGTTTTCAAAGTACTCGTATCTTTGGACACTTAATTAGTTTCAGAGCCCTGTCTAAAAAAGGATGGCTAGTTATCTTGGTTCTTTATGATTCTGATACTACCTTAAAAAAAAAAAAAACAACCTCATCCTTACACTGACTTTAGGCCCTGCATGTATAAGTTGCTTCTGACTCCAATCTACTGTGTTAGATAGGGCCAAACTGAGGCAAAATTGCCTTGAGTTCCATTTAATTAACTCAAAAAATGTGAGAACATTATCTTACAAACAGAGCTTTTGATAACAGCTCTATTTTGCAAAGGAAGAAACTGAGGCACAGAATTGAAACAGCCTACCAATGCCCATAAATTGGTGCGAGAGCCAATATATGAACCCCAATAATAATTCAAAAAAACCCTTCATCTTATAGGATTCCTTCGAAACTACAGTAATTCTCCAAACAGTAACCATGTATACACATAGTAACATTTAAAATTTTTACATTCATGTTTTGCAAGCTAAATCCACTTGCCTGATTCGGCCTTTCTCTTTTCTCCCCTCTTTTTGGGGTCACTGGGTTCAGGGGTTTTTCTCTGCGGAGGCTCCTCTGCAGTCCTAGCACTGCCTTCTTGTACATTTGCAGTAGAGCTAGATGCCCCATCATTAGAAAAGCCGTAATTGGCCTGATATGTAGCAATGAAATCTTCAGTGATCTAAACAAAAAATTCAGCACACACACATAGAAATTCAAAAATGATTTCTCCCCATAAGAAGTTTACACTGTGTTAAATTTCAGCATATTTGGTTACACAACTGGACACAGAGGTGTTTCTTCAGATAAAGGTTGTAGTAAATAGTGCGAACGCGAGAACAGTCACCTACAGAAAATGTGCATAAAATAATAAAACAAAAGTAAGACATGAGTACTTGGGTTATCAACACAAAATTCTACTGGCATTAAGGGATGTTGGCATGTTTTCTAGTTGTTTCATTTATAAATCACTGCTTCTCTACAGTCTACTTGACTAAGGCTACAGGTACATACAACAAAGGAAGTACCAGGTAACAATAGAACAAAAACCAACAGTCAACTAATAATCTAACACCAGAACCAATTTTTCTTCTGCTCTACCGATACACAAAAGTATATACACGCTAAATATTTGAGTATCTGTATACAGAGAGCACGCAGAATGGAACTGATTTGGTATATAGAGACTAGGGCTAACAATTGTAAAACTAAATGCTTATTTTAACTCCATCAGTAATTAAATCACACTATCATTTAGTGTCAGAAGAAACTAAGAACAAATTCAACTCACATCTATATTCCCGGCTTTTACGGAAAAAAAGCACAGTTGCACAATGAAAGAAATGGAGTTCTTCCTTCATTCTGGTCAATGTTACGCACACACAGGAGTGGGGAAAATTTTAAACTTAAAGTTTCAAGAGGTATGGGCTTCCATAGCATAAAAAGATAAGAGTCGCAAATGAATCCATTATCAGACTATTGTTAAAAGTACTCAGAAACCAAATCTGCTCTGGAGCTGGCAAGACCAGGACAAGCAAAATAATAAATTTAACAATGTGGAGGGAATGGGGCATAGACACAAATACAAAATGGAAAATAAAAAAGTTGAAATAAATAATTTTAAGGGTAATTTGAATTGCACAATGGAGACACGCTTTATATTACCAGCTTGCAAGTCGATTAGTGTGCTTCAAGTATCTTTTTCCACCCACAGGAGACTTTGATTAACAGGGTACTTTTACCAAAAAGTTTACAGAACCAAGGTAACACCAGTTACACTGCTTTCAAGCTGGAATAAAATACTCAACAGTTTCTAAGCACTCTAAACAAAACTACACGGATCTTTTCCACCTATATTCCGTGCCTGTGGTTATACCGTTCAAACGCACATGCCTAGAGACAAAATTTGCTGGGAAAGAGAGGTGCAGACAAAGTTCAATCCGTAAAGAGACATAAACGGCTAGGTTTTTTCAAACCAAGGAGCTGCCTTTTGCGCAAAGTACATAAGCTAAACAAATATCAGAATTCCTAGGATAAGTGAGGTTGGCTATCTGAGATTAACAGCTACTAAATTTGCTCCTGGTGTTTTTCCTCTTTGCAATAAAAAGCAGTCACCAATGCAATGACCAACTGTGACCTTCACAGACAAAATTAATAAGGCATAGAAAAGACTTAAGAATTAAATTACATTTAAAACATCTCAGTAAAGATTTACGTTTCTCTACACATCGGTTCTGCAACAGAAACAACAAAAAGAAACGTCACCATCCATGGGGCTCTAACTCAGGACCTCAGCAAAGAAAACGGAAAAGGGGAGCCTCGCGAGGCTGGCCAGGCGGGCCCGCTCTGCAGTGGCGCCCGTGCCACTCTCCTACCTTGGGGAACCAAGCCTTCTTGTCCAGGTCCCACTCGTACGGGGTGTCAGCCGGCTGCTCCCCGAAAGAATCAGGTTCTCCACTGGGATCTTTCTCGGTGTCGCCGTCCTTGGCGTCGCCGTACAATTCTTGCATTCGCAACTGCTCATCAAACTCGTCGTTCCCATCCAAGTTGTTGCCGCTCATGTTGCCGACTTAGGCAAGGGACAGTGTCCGCGCGAGCGAAGAGGAGCGAAGAGGCCGAGAAGCAGCCGGAGGCTACAGAGAAAAGGAGATGAGCCGCACTCGGCAACGTCGGGAGATTGCTGGAAAACTGAGGCCCGCTCAGGCTGACGCAGTCGCCATTGTCGGCACGTCGCGACGTCGCGGGTCGCGCCGACACGCCTCCAGTGGCGTCAACAAGCGCCGACGCGGGCAGGCGGGCTGGCGGTGCTGGGCCCCATGGGCGGGGCGTCCGGGGGCGCGCTGCTCTCGTGCGCCGCTGTCACGCGCAGCTGCCCACCCGGGCCTCTTGGGCGGGGGACGCGGCGCCTGGGGACCTTGGGCTCCGCAGAGGCCGCGGCGGGCGGCAGCCGGGGACGTGGGAATGTTCCCACTCGGCGGGCGCCATCTTGGGGGAGTGGATGGGGCGGGCGGGACGGGTTTGTGTTCCTGAGAAGAAGATGGGCCTTCTTTCCCCGTGCCGCATGGGAAACACGACTTTCGCTTGTTTCTTTATGATTTTCCTAGAATCGGCGCCGGCTCTTGGTCATCTTCTTGGCCTAAGCTCCTAGCACAGGGTGTGGTGTCTAGTGCGTATTGAGTGAGTGAGTGAGTGAGTGAATGAATGAACGATGGGTGTGGACCAACCTTCTTTTCCCAACCTCAGGCCCCTCCTTTATCTCTCTGGTACCTTCTCAGGCTGGAGATAGAGTCTGGAAAGGTGGGGACGGGGGGGCAGTAGTTGCCTTCCTCTTGTACACCATGATTCATAGGTGTTCAAGCTCCAGACCCGAAACTTAAAACATCCAAGTATAAGCACCACCTTTACTGGCCCAGGAACTTCGGATCTTTTGTTTTTCTTTTTCGAAAAGCACAAAATATTTTTCCTCTACGCAGCCTTTTCCCAAATTACATATTTATGGTAGAAAATAAAGAGGTCTGTATTTTTTTTTTATCGGCAGATATTTATTGAGCAACCAAGTGCCAGGGACTGTGCTAGGTTCTGGCGAGCCAGCGTACAAGACAGGCACAGCTCAAGGGAGACACACTTGTTCATGTAGATGATTCTTATGAATACTTGTTGCGCCAAAAACAACCGTTTAGAAGTTTTTGTTAATTCTTTTTAAAATAACAATAATAAACCTATTATGTATAAAGGTAAAATTTTAAATTTAAACCAGACTTGAGGGTGGGGAAAAGCTTACCAGAAGAAATTAGTTGTGCTATTCCAGTGACCTTTTGCTTCTAAATATAGCAGTTGCGTATGGGCTCTAGAAAATCTTAACTCCCCAAATACCAGCTGTGAGAATATGGTTTCAACCTTAACAGCGATTTTTAAATACTAGCTTGGGTTTGGGTGGGTTTTTTTTTTTTTTCAATTGCGTTTTTCCCCCGTGAAGTTCTTCTTCTGTTGCGGATTTTTATAATATAGATAACATGAGTTTTATTAGGCTCGCTTATTTAAGCATTGCTAAGTATTTCTTCCTGGATCCCAAAATAGTGTACAGCTGTTTTCAGCAATGTGTTATTGGGCTCCCGTTTCATTCCTGGGTGAGTTCACAGCATAGGTGATAATATGCTACACAGCCCTACTACTGCACGTGACCCTCTGAATGCCTGCGTATCCACAGGCCTCTCTGAACAGGTGGCCAAAAAGGTTCCTGATGCCTGGGTCCCACGTGACCCAGCTGCCGTGGCCCACAGGCTGCCCCGAGGCCTGTGAGGTGACCTGATAGAGTAGCCCTGCATTCTAGACTGAATTGGGCTATACGAGCCAATAAACCACCATTCCCAGGGACAGGAGTGAGTATGGAATGGGCAAGGACATGGTCAGAGTGGCACAGAGGCAGGAAGGCCCATGTAAGGAAGGTAGAGAGCAGAACAGAGGCCTGCCGTGGAGAAGTTCCCCGGAGTGAGAGGAGAAGCTGAGGCAGTGATGGGGGGTAATAGTGGAGCAGTGGAGCTGGGAGCTAAGCACACATGTACCTACCATAGCATTCTGTTTGGCCATGAGACCTGACAGTTGTTTTAAAAGTGCTATTGTCTCTGTGAGGCCTGGTTCCTGTGGGTTCTTATTTCCCTGTGTACTCGTAGAATTAACTCCCTAGTAACTGAGGTAATCTGTAAGCATCTCTGTCTTTGTAACCTGTCTTTTTCAAGATTTTTTGCAGGTCACAGAAACACACAAAGCAACAAGCAAAAATTCCAGGATGGTAATGTAGGTGGGTCCCATGAGGGGCTGTGGGACCCAGGAAGCCGAACCAGTTCTTAGGACCCAGACAGCCAGCTTCTCTCTGAATATCTTCATCTTTCTCTCTTTGACCTCTTGTTAGGGGCGGTATGTGCTATACTCCTGGCCTATAGGCCATGGCCTTCTTGGTGGATAAAAATACATTACCGTGTAAAAGCAGAGACTCCTTGACCAGAGAAGTCTCCCACCTGGCTTAGGAACTCTGGAAAATTACTGAACTATACCAGACTTTTTTTTAATGGCCTATTCAAGCTCACTCGGTTCAGGAATTTGCCTGTCCCTGCTTCCTGTAATCTCGACACTTAGTAGAAACAAAAGTAACTCCTTTTGACAAAAAGATTGATGGATCCTTGACCTAAGATGGTTGAAACTGCAGAAACTCTTTAAACCTAGATTTGCTACTTTCAGTGGGTATGCCAGTGTTAAAATGTTTTCTTACACTTTCAACTTCAATGACAAAGACTTACCCATTGCACATTTTGTTTTTATCTAAGTATGTGACTTTGATTTCCTGCTTTGTAGCATATTATTAATGGTCCTTTATTCTAAGTCTTCGGTCAGGGCAGACCCTGAGCAAAATTGGGAAGTATACAGAATTTGTTTCTCCGGTACCAGCCTTTTTCCCATTTAGGACCCTCTCCAAAGAAACGAAGTCTTCCATAATCACATTTCTGGCACCACAATAGGCAGCGTGGAAGAAATTGTGGCTATTGGGGCCTACTTATAAGGTTAGCTCCAATTCGGATCATCTGTTAAAAAAAGAGAGAGAGAGAGAGAGACCACCCCCTCCAAAAAGAAACAAAACAAAGCCATGGATTTTAATCCCAATTCCCCATTCTGGATGCGGGGGCCTAATGCCCTGTAAAACCGTTTAGGGAATTATTTTATACCACATCCCCAAGTCACCTAGGGATTACTAAGAGTGAGGAAAATGAAAGTTCTTTCTAGTTTTATCAACTGCTAAACAGCTTTCTTGGCTTTTGTTATCTGGTACTTTTATCAGTTACTTCTAAAAGGCTGTGCTTAAGAGAGTAGAGATGTAGTTTTTACTTAGAGTGAGGAAATAGTAAAATCTCTGGGAGATTTTTCACTTGAAAATAACTTGGGGGCGCCTAGGTGGCTGGCTCTTGATTTCGGCTTAGGTCATGATCTCGGGGTCCTGAGATCAAGCCCTTCTTCTGGCTCCAAGCTCAGTGGGAGTCTGCTTGAGATTCTCTGCCCTTCCATCTGGCCCTCCCTCCCCCCCCCCCCCCCCGCTAGCATGTGCACACTTTCTCTCTGTAAAATAATTTTTTAAAAAAGAAAAGACCTTAAATTTTATTAAAATGGGTTCTCAGTTATATGTCAGAACTATTGTTTTTAGAATATAAAGTTACACAAAGTCATTTGAAACTTTATTTCATATTTATGTTTCCCACCACTTATTACAATGTCCAACCTAATACTAATACAATATTGGCACCCCCACTTTTGGTAGAAACAATTTTACAGAAATGTAAAGTTTAGTGTTAATATATGTTCCTTTTTGAGCCACATTATTAGCAAAAGTTCACTACTACACAAGCCAGTTAAGGAAAGCTCAAAACTACCAAAAGCACACTCCAAAATCAAGTTTTTGGGAGTACAAATTTAACTATAGTGCCAAACATATACTTCAATTTGTCCCAAGAAAACATTTTCTAAAACCACAAATCTAAATTTGACACATCTATTGACAACAGTTTGTTTGAAATCACAATTATTAAGCTTACAGCGTTAGCAAATAGGAGCAGAGGATAGAAAATCAGAACCTTCCGTCTGATTTCCAAGGGCAGAGATTAATTAGGGCACACTCTTACAGGACTTAGGCACCTTTCGGGTTTAAAGAAGTCAAGCAGGAAGATGATCTGCTAACAATTGCACACCCAGATGTTAGGGATCTCTTGTGGTATTTCTCCATTTTTTAGAAAGAGGGCACTGCTTACCAGAAAGAAATGGATTTCCTTAAAGGAAGAATTTCAGAGACTGGCAGGTTCAGACTTTTCAACTGGGGTCCTTCTCCAGGGCCTTCAAAATGACAGTAAAGTGGCCACTTAGTCTGCCCGTGAGTAAGGCGAGTTCTTCACAATATTTGTGAATGATTATCGCTCAATTATCAACGGTAGTCATAAGTAGAACTACATTAAGTGAGTAAGGGTTGACCCGGTAAGGCAAGCACCCTGCCCCAGATCCTTACTCAGTACTTTAGACTCGCTGACCCCAAAACAATTTCACTGTAATTGCAGAGCTTTACTCACCGTGGAATAGAGATTAATGGAAAAGAGCTGTCAGAAAATCCTGCGAAGGTTTATTTTTTAGGACTTAGTATCGTAAGAAAACTGCAGAGATATTTTATCTCTTTTTGATCCCCTTTTCATCTGCAAAGTATAATCTCTAGATTTACACCACATAATAAACACAAACACAGTTTTATGCACATCACAGGAGTGTAGGAGAAATTAGAAGCATAGATGTGATGGGAACAAATTAGATTTCCCAGCGCCATCTTGTTTATTTCACCTTCTCCCTTCTTCCACCTCCCATAGGACCCACTGACATACAGACGTGTCTTTCTACACCTAGTGGGGCTTCATGTGATTTAGAAAGCCCGAGAACATTAATGTTTGTATGTTGACAAGAAATCATGGTTTGTCTTTTACTTTATAAGGATCTTTCACTCCTAAGATTTCAGCACAATTCACAAACAACAAAAATCCTGACACCATACACCTACGCACAGCTCAGAGTCGGATATGCATGCTGGGAGGAAAAATACCATTTTTAATTGAAAAGCTAGACTCTGTCATCTTCCTTCTTCACTCTGCACCCAGTGAACAAGGTCACACTGATTTCAGACACCTGCGAGCTTCCAGGGCCTGGGACCCTTTCCATCACAGCCAGGTTGTTAAGAGGGGTATTGGCAGGAGGAGGGTCAGGCGTCTTGGCCTTGCAACACAATAACTGAGCTTTAAAATGCTGCTGGAAGGTTTTGCTCAGCCAATAAAGAGCAAAGGGGTTTACACAAGAATTGCTGGAAGCCAGAACCCGAGAGAAAATGGTGATGATAAAATGAATGGCAGACGGGTCCACGTAGGTTTGGTAGGTGAACGAGTGGTACAGGTACAAGAGGTGGTTCGGCAGCCAGCAGAGAGCGAACAGAGCCACGAGCACCAACACGGTTTTGGCAATTCTCTTCCGGGATTCAACCTAGGAGAAAAATGACCACAAAAACAATTATTTGGCTGGCAGGGAGTTTTTCGAAGCCGTTCTCTAGATTTACATAGAAATTTACAGCTAACAGGCTGGAGTCCCTTTGAGCATGCGTCTGCAAGAACTGCTTAGGAGGGGTGGGGGAGGCAGCCTGTGCCTATAGAATACAGCCAGTTAATTGGCATGGTAACCCTGGATCTTGGTCTCATTAGCTCTAATGCAGAGACTCCCAGCCCTGGTTCTGAGAGACTCTAGGATGCCTCCAATTATCTCCAGGAGTGTTGTGGAATCCTTGAAATTTTAATTTAATTAGAAATAGAGAGATGCGATACCAAACTGCTTTCACTGCCATCAGCAGAGGCTGACTAGGTTAGTGTATCCTTCCGGGGTTTATGGAAGTTGCCAAGTCAGTACCCAAAATGGTTTATAATCTATAGGAATTGTTCACATGGGCATTAAATATGCCATTTTGGCCTCATGAGCACCCCTCTGCTGAACTAAACTAAGGGACTGGTCAAGAGGTCAACGGAAGCATCTCCCCCGACTCCCCACTCCCCAAGAAATATAGATCTGTTGGTTTTTTTTTTAATCAAATGGAACAATGTTTTGGCAACATTCCTTTTTTTCTGTTCATATTTATGGAAGGAGGGCACACCTGGCTCTTGCAATGGTCTTAATCAAGCTTCTGTGAGCCAGTGTGTTCTCCTGCCACTGGCACTTACCTTATCCCTTGAGCCCACCGTTTGCTCATCTGTGTGTAAGTGGTTTGCATTGAATAATGTTAGGGTGTCTTGCCAGTTCTATCATCCCGTGTCTATCATTCTGTTACACTTTCTAAAACATAAGATGCTTCCCTTCATAGTCTCACCTTGAGTGCTGTTCCTCACTATTCCATGGGGTAAATAATTCTGGCTGCTCCCAAACTTCAGCTGTCCCCTTTCCAATAAGAGCAGCCCCACCACGCATTGAATTCTTACCGTGCTCCGGGAACTATGTCAAGCATTTCATATAT
This sequence comes from Ailuropoda melanoleuca, assembly GCF_002007445.2. NCBI lineage: Eukaryota > Metazoa > Chordata > Mammalia > Carnivora > Ursidae > Ailuropoda > Ailuropoda melanoleuca. The sequence goes on along the minus strand of NC_048238.1, from coordinate 97,901,544 downwards.
ATCACCCGGCCCCCATCTTCATTTTACAGATAAGGAAATAAGCTCAGAGACGTTAAGTAACTTGCCCAAGATTGCTCAGCTAGCACGTAGTAGAGCCAGAATGAAATCCTGGGTCTGACACACTCCAGAGCCCGTAACCAGAACAAAAATACTGTACTGCTATTGTATTTATTGCTCACAGGTGCACAAGTAGGAATTTCATGTCTAAATTCATGCACAAGTCCTGATTAATACGTACCTGCTTACGGGCATGGCTTTGTTCCTCCGTAGGGATGTTCAGGGTGCTTTTGTAAAGAGTTCTAGCAATCAGAGTATAATAGACAGAGATAATCGAGAGTGGGATAATATAGAATACTAAGAAGCACAGCAGAGAATGTATCTCTTGCATGAGCTTCTCAGAAACAGGATAAGAGGTACACGCTTCAAGTGTCATATTTTTGTTGGGATCTTGAAGAGTATATACATTTGAAAATATAGCCTCTGGCAGAGCAATGATCATAGACACGATCCAGACGCAGCCAGCTTTGGCACAGGTCTTCAGGATGGCATTGGAGGGCTGCCGCTCCAGTGGCTTTACAACTGCCTTGTATCTAGAAACACATAACCGTTGGCAAAGGTCAAAATAAACATCAAAACTATAGAATCTTAGGGTTAGAAGTGACCTTAGTGGTTATCCACTTCTGCCTCCTATCCACACGTATATAACCAAGTCGACATTAATCAACTGGAATCAGTTACAATTTCAAACAGATAATAGGTCCCAGTATTTGATATTTATGCTAATCATCCCTTTCTTATTCACTAGTAGGAAATATTTCAGATGTGCAGTTTTATAATTTTGTGTGTAGATCCTCTGTTTAAGACGAATACATTTTTTCAGCATGATTTTTTTGAATGATTGGGAGTCATTCATTACCTGTGTATTACCTTACATGTTCTGAAAGACTTCCTTTTTGTATAAGTGACTGGTTTTAAACCTAATTCTCCTTCCTTCATGAGTGAGCAGTCATCAGCCTTCCTAGAAAAGATATCCCTGAGTTTGTGCAGTGAAGAGAAGAGGGTTAATTTCTTCCCTGTTCATAAGTGCTACTTTGTTGCCCAAGCTGCTCTGTGGTAGATTTCGAGCAAGGCAAGGGTGAAACCGGACACCCTATGCCCGTGCAAAGGTGCCTCCTTATTCTGACAAATTCACCTTTAAATCTACAGCCTTTAAGTGAATCTGCCCTCAAATAGAATATAAAACCAGCCAAAGCAAAAATCCATAAAAGACACAGGGGAAGATTTTTCTCCTCTCAGATTCCAGAATTTGAAGAAGCTATTCCTACTGGTACCGCCAGGCATTGATTACTTACAGGCTTCTTGTGGGCTTTTTTAAGCGTCACTTTTAACACTTGGAGCCTCAATCGCCCCCCCCACCCTGCTTTCACAGTTATTCTACAATAAGAACACAGAAAAACGCAGTACTTATAGACTGAAAATATCCTAACAGAGCCTGAATACACGGACTGCCAGAGGTTCTCACACACTCTGTCCACAGACCTCTAAAAGTCAACTGGATTAATTTATTTCTCCAGGAACAAGACTGTCATTGAATGCCTATAGAGAAAACAAATAAAATTAAGTGTTGACATTACCCGGAGTTAACAGGCAGCCGAAAACCTCACCGTTTTTCTGCCACTGGTTAATTTGATGAATTTCCAATAAATTAAATGCATGCATCTTTTTACCATCCTTCCGGGAAACAGTAATATATATGTGGTCAATTTCACACCTGTGCTGATGTTCTAATGTTAACAATATTGCACCACTAGGCTGCACTCATGTATAAAGCATGAATTGTTTTTCTTTTACACCTGGAACGATTTGCCTTACTTACTTAATAAATAAACGGGGAGTGGGGGGGAGAAGAACACCGTTCAGTATTCTTTCAAGTAAACAATTACACTTCAAAGAGAATAAATTCTTTCTAAAGCATACAATTTCAGCCTTTCCTCCGATGCTAACACAGGAATTTTAACATTCTTACACCAACTTTTATTTTCAATGCATCCCCCCCCAATTTTCTCGTCTCACATCCAGGTTACAGACTGTAAGAAAAGCAGAATAGTAGCCCGTGAATGCTAAGTACAAGCTTTCCTTTCTATTTTTTTGCCTAATTTCACATCCTGGCAAATAAAACTGAGAAAAGAAACCCACCTGTCAGCGCTGAGAATTGTTAACGTGAACACTGATACACCAACAGAAGTGAGCCGGATGAAAGAAAGCACCTTACAGCCAATTCTCCCGAACAGCCATCCCTCTGCAAGATAGTGGGTTGCATCCACCGGCACACAAGTTAGCAGAAGTAGCAGGTCTCCAAAAGCAAGGCTGGTGATGAAAATATTTGGAACGGTTTGCATGGATTTGGTCTTGAAAAAGACTTTGATGAGAATAGCATTTCCGAGGATGCCCACCGAAATGATCACAGCATAAGTGATGTAGATGGCACACAAAGCTTCTATTCCTGGAGAGTTGTTTCGGGTCTGTCCTTTATTTGTGGTATCATTAGGAACGAGAGAGCTTGATGATTCTGTGTCATTTGTGATTGGAATTAAAGTCTCATTAGGTGACTGAGGCTGTCTTTGAGACATTTCTTCTGAAGACTCTGCCTGCAATATTTCTTCTGCTCAGTTTAAATGTAGTTGATTGTCACGTCTAGTGCCTACGTCTAGTAACGAGATGGTAGAACACGGCAGAATGGCAGGCAAATTCAAGACACCCAGATACTCGTTTCCTTCAGTTGTTCTGAGTCTCCCAGCATGCTTGGCTAAATGCTTACCAATCTGGCATTGAAGGGTGGGAGGTGGAGGAGTTTTATTGGCGTTTCCGTGCCAGAGGGAGGGGGGTTTGGGAAATGCTCTGCAGTTGCTTGTTCTTCCCTGTTGGGGAATCTTACAGATAACTAGTTATTATCAAATAACACTTACTGTGTATTAGAATCACCCTCTTTCCTTGTCTGACCATGAAAATCTATATAGGTCTTGTCTGGTTTTTCCCCAAACTCATTCATGTCTCTGCCATCAGAAGATGGTCTAATGCATTTGCTTTTACATGATAAACAAGTATGTACGTCCCCTGAAGCACAAACTCGGATCCACTTCTCTAGATTTAATATCAGAGAGGCGCTGAAGCAACAAATCATTCACACTTTGACAGGGCTGATGTCACTTCCAGGGAGGAATCATTCAGGTGACCCTAGGCTTATCACCTAGCCCCGACAGTAATTCCCCACTCTGTGCACGTTACTGGGGCCGTGCAGCAGGATAGCAAAGCAACGTTTAAGAGAGGAAAAATCCAGGCAAACCACCAGTTGCTTTGTCTCTAAATGTCCTAATCAAGCAGTTTTTACTATTTGACTCTCTGTTTTAATGCCATATATATTTTTAAATGCTGTTTCAGGTTTCTCTGCTCAGCAATGGTTAAAATGAACCTGCTTTGTTCCAAAACAAAATAATACACGACCCTGCTCAGAGGTCCCGACACAAAAGGACCTGTAAGCATGAAAGTCATGCTTTTCCAATGAAGGAGTGCCATAGGTTACTCCAGAGATGACGGGCACGTAGATGATGTTTCCATCAAGTGGAGGAAGGAGAAAAGTAAGGCAATCACCTTAGTAGCAGCAAGAAAAACCCCTTGTTGCAGGGAATGGAAAGATGTGATTTCTGTGCATGTCTGTGGGGGTGGGGGCTTGCTTGGGAGTGAGAAACCAGCAGTCTGAAGGCATTTAATAATCTAACCTGCTAAGAAATACTCCCTGAAATGATCAAATTCAAAGGATGATCTCTCGGCTAGGAGAAACTCTGTGTAGTGAGGGTTTTTTTATAAATATGTTCCATATCAGAGTTAGTCTGGGAAGTGAAATGAAAAAAAAGCAAAGTATTTGGCTACCCAGTGAACAGGAGATGCAAGCAAGGATTGCTCTTTCTACCTGACGGAGTACGTTCAATAGAGGCTGCAGGGAAAGGAAATGAGATGGAGTGAATCAATTATTTGGTTAATTCGAGCACCCCCCCCACCCACACCATCCCCCCTCTTTGTGAAACTACCCCCGCAGCTTGAATCACTACTCAGCCAAATAACCATTCTTGGATGGGAACGGGGAGGGGAAGTGTTTGGATAAACCCAACTCCCTCAGCTTTCAAGTATCCACACGAATAATTTCACGCACTGGGCTGGCTCTCCAGAAAACGGCTCTCTGTACAGTTCCTATCTTGTTCTCACAAGCCAATGATAAAATCTCTCTGGGATTCCTGTGTGTCATGTAGCAAAGAGCAAACAGTATCTTCCAATTCACACCTCGGCTGATGGCCACACAGCACTGTTTCGTAAGAAACAAACTCTTGCGTATGAGTTCCAAAATTATCTGGATTCCAGAGATCTCGGGCGTGCTTTCATGAGACTGCAGGCCCCCAGCGTGCCTTTCTTCCTCCCCGTTCCTCCTGGGCAGGGGACAGCAGTGGTGCTGGAGCAGTGGGGTTCTTGGATCTCTGGAATTTGAGAATTCCAGAATGTCAGAGATGGAAGTGAACTTAGAGATGCTGAAAGTAAATCCTCTGTTTTTCTCAGGGGCAGAAAGGAGGTTCACAGGGGGGAAAGTATCTCAGGCAAGGTCACACAAGTTACTCAGTAGCAGAGCTGAGATGAAACAGGTTCTCTTCGAATTCTGAAAGGTTAAAAATCAGTGAAAGGAGCAAACAACCCTCAGTTCCTGACAACGAGCCCTATTTGCTCATTTGGAATCAGGGACTTTGGTTTTCTGCATGTTCTGTTAACCAAAGGACAAGGGGTTTCCAGGCTAACAAGCAAAAGATGATAGATATAGCTAATTTCAACGCATTTGCCTCTCTCTCTACTTACTTTACCTTGTAACTCACCCATGGAATGTAACAATGTCTAGTTAATTGTTCCTAGTTAAAGTTGCAGGGCACCTTAGCCCAGACAGAAGGATGAAATCCTTTGGTGTTCACGTTTAGTGCATAATTGGTCAATATTATCACCCCAGTTTTTCAAAACCAACTACTCCTTAGAGATTAAGCAATAGTAATATGATCCTAACGTAGCCTTTTAACTCCAAGTGAATGTTCGGTATTGAACAAATAAACTGCCAGTTTTCTGAGGTTGGGTTTCCTGGTTCAGTCCCATTCAGTTAGTGTTGCTAAAATCTGTTTTTAAATCTCCAAGGAGCTGGGGCTTCTCTGCCTCTGAAGGGGGGGGCAGGGATTAGAAAGCAGTCTCTGGAGAGAGGCTGCACATTTGGAGCCAACGTTCTCAGCCATCAGTGAAGCAGAACAGTGTTTCCCAAAGTTTGGCTTGTGTCCGAATCACCAGGGAGGCTTATCAGAGCAGATTCCTGGATCTCACCTCCAGAGATTCTGATTTGGGTAGGTCTGGGGGTTGGGCCCCAACATTTGCATTGTTGCATTGTTATTGTTGTTGTTTAAAGACTTTATTTTGTGTGTGTGTGTTTTTTAAGATTTTATTTTGAAGTAATCTCTACACCCAACGTGGGTCTTGAACTCACAACCCCGAGATCAAGAGTCACACGCTCTACTACTAAGCCAGCCAGCTGTGCTCAAATCTTCTTCTTCTTTTTTTTAAAGTAAGCTCTACACCCAATGTGGGGCTGGAACTCACGACCCCAAGATCAAGAGTTGCATGCTGTACTGACTGAGCCAGATAGGTGCCCCAAACATTTGCATTTCTAGCAAGTTCCCAGGGGATACTGATGCTGCTGGTCAGGGACTACACTCTGAGAATGACTGAGGCAGGACAAGAATAATCCAGCTGTTCAAGAGAAGCATGGCTTTTCAAGCACAGTTTGTATATTGAGAACTGATGAATGAATGAAAAATCAGAATTCTCAATCTGTAAGTCTCTAATTACAGAGGTTCCTGTTCAAAAAAGTCTTAACGCTGGAAAACAGGATGGATTTCTTTGTTATTAACTAACTGGGCTAGATCAATTGTGAGGCGACACAGTTTGACTTGTGGGCATATTTGGATCTATGTAATAGTGATTCCTGTTGTCACAGTTCTCTGTTCTCCCTCAATTTACTTGCTTCAAAACTTGACTGGTATAGTTTCATATTTCCAGGGGAGACTGCTATTCAGAAGGACCTTTGCAGAGACCAGGGAGAATAAAAACCAACTATGCAAAGGGAAGAAATTCCAATTGATTCTTTTAAGTGGAATTTTTTGGTTAAAGCTAATTCTTGCCTCAATTAAACTTAATGGCTCCCTAAAAGTGGACGTCCCCGGTCACTGTACTTGTCCATGCACATGTGCCTGATAGTGTGTCCTATGGTCTGTGTGGTGTCCACAATTATAAGAGATTGAGGCTGTTTTGCATCAGATAAAATGTTTAGACTCCCTGAATATTGACATATAAATTATGAAGTAAATGACATTATCTCTTAGTGCATTTCTTTTTTTAATTTTTAAAAAAAATTTTTTTTTAAGATTTTATTTATTTATTCGACAGAGATAGAGACAGCCAGCGAGAGAGGGAACACAAGCAGGGGGAGTGGGAGAGGAGGAAGCAGGCTCATAGCAGAGGAGCCTGACGTGGGGCTCGATCCCATAACGCCGGGATCACGCCCTGAGCCGAAGGCAGATGCTTAACCGCTGTGCCACCCAGGCTCCCCCTCTTAGTGCATTTCTACCTCTCTTCTCAGTGATTCCCTTTTTCCTAAAATTCTCTTGTATGCCCCTAATCATGTATCTCATCCCCCCGGGGCTTAGTTTCAGCTTCCTACAGATTAATCCCTGCCACGGTGCTTCAGGTCAATGGAGCCATACACTTACCAGGTAGCCCCCCACTTCCACTCCTACGTTTCTACCCAAGATAAATGAACACCTGTGTCCACCCAAAGACTTGTATGCAAACGCGCAGGGAAGCATTAGTCCCCAAAACAAACGGGAAACAACCTAAATGCCCATCAGTTAGCAACTGGATAAGCAAAATGGGGCTTCTTCCTGAGTGAAATATTACTCAGCAATAAAAAGGAACAAGGTATTTTTTAAATTTTTTTTTTAAGATTTTATTTTTATTTATTTGACAGAGATAGAGACAGCCAGTGAGAGAGGGAGAGGAAGAAGCAGGCTCCCAGCCGGGGAGCCCGATGTGGGACTCGATCCCCCAACGCCGGGATCACGCCCTGAGCCGAAGGCAGACGCTTAACGACTGCGCTACCCAGGCGCCCAGGAACAAGGTATTTTTTAATCCAGCTCGTTGGTTATCAATTTTACTTTTTTATGAGACATAAATATTAGCATTCTGTGTCTATTTAGTTAGCAATATGAATCCAGTTCACGATCTATAATTTGTAGTGGGACTTGTTCTAAATTAGAAGGAAGACTTGCAAAATTAGAAATTGCAGATTATCGGAGACACAAGGGATTAAATGAATTTTTGTTACTCCCCTCTCAGCTTTGCTGTACGATTGGAGCAGCCTGAGAAGGCTGGTTTTCCTACATATTAACACTAAACTTTAGGGTTCAGACTGGTCACTAATCCCAAGTAAGAACAAACTATTGATACAGGTTACAACACGGATGAATCTCCAACATACGGAATGAAAGCCACCACATCCTCTGTATGCTTCCGTAATATGAAATTTCTAGAAAAGGCCAAACGCTAGTCATGGAAGGCACATCGGTGGTTGCTGGGTTTGGAGGTTGGAGCAAGGGCGACCGCTAAGGAGTGCAAGGGAAAATTTGCGGCTAATGGAAGTGTTCTAAAATGATGTGGTGATCATAGCTGTGTGACTGCATAAATGTGTTAAAACTCAAACTGTACACTTAAAATGGATGAATTCGTGGCAGTTAAATTATACCTCACCTCAAGAAAGCTGAAAAATGAGCAAACCAACAGGAATGCTAGATGCTGTCAAGGGATAGAGCTGGAAAAGACGTTTCTAGCCCCGCGGATGGTGGAGTGGGGTGGTCTTCCCTGTGCTGGGAACAATATGGCTCCGCCCAGCAGCATTCCACCAGCTCTAGTGCTCATGCTTCGGGGAGATACCAAGATGAACAGAACTCAGCTCTTGTCCTCAAAGAACTTAGAGAGATAATGTGAGAACAAAAATAACCAAGAAATCCAAATTCTCTGGCTCCTACACATAGCTGTTCACACGGGATCTTTAGCTTCTTGGGACTATCTTTATTTACCTCGAGCACTTCCGGCAGCCCCTGAAGATGGCGGTCTCACCCGTCGTTGGGGACTAAGGTTGTGCCGGGGTCAGTGGCCCTTGGTCAATCCAAGTCTTTGGTAGGGTCTGTGCTCTTGAACACATATATTCCTTCCCACACAGTCGCTGCTCCACTGGGGGCCCCACACTCTGCCCTACAGTGTCCCCACCACTCTGTTGGGTCTTGTAGTCTTCCCCACTGCCCCACTACGGCGGTCCCTCTCCAGGGACCACCACTTGCGTGCTGGGCGCTACCGGTGTGACAGGGTATGGTAAGCCTACCAAAGAAAAATAAGGTCTCCTTAATTCTTAAAAGTTCCCATTGCAAGAAAAAAAATTTCTTTTATAACTATGTATGGTGACAAATGTTCACTGGGGTTTTTGTTTAATTTTTTAAAATATTTTTCCCTGTTATTTATTTTTTTCTTGTTGAAGTCTAGGTGACACAATGTTACATTCGTTTCAGATGTATCTGTAGTGATTGGACAAGTCTATGCTGTGCTCAGTGCAGGCGTGTCCCCATGCAACACTGTTCCGACACCATTGACTGTATTCCCTGTGCTGTAACTTTCATCCCCGTGATGTGTTCATTCCATTCGACTTACTGTGGTGGTCATTCTGCAATATATGCAAATATTGAATCATTACGTTGTACACCTGAAACTACTTTAATGTTTTATGTCAATGAGACCTCAATCTAAAGCCTCTTATCTTTCAATATCCAAGTTACAATGGCATAGAGGATACCCCTATGCACACGCATTTTTTTCTAGGAAGATTTTTAACAGTTCTCCTCCTTAAACAGACCCCAGAATCTCTCAGGTTGCTTCCCCATAGGCCCGAATCTGTCTTTTATTTGTTCAATCCAGTCTGCTGGATTATTGGCAACTTAATCTTGCCTCTTGAAATGAACTTCACAACTGGTACCATTAATATGGTCCTGCTTGCAGCTCTTAGTTGAGTGACTCAATTATCCCCACTTACATATGAGGAAGCTGTCGAACCCAGGTAGCTGGTTCCAGAGTCAGCGCTCCGAACCACTACCCCCCATTGAACAGACATGGCTCCCACCAAGCCGTTGGTGTTCTGACTGGTTCCAGCGTAAAATGCTGACTCCATCCATCCTCATTAAGATGGTTTTTCAAGGTGTCATCTCCATTCTGTCAGACTCAGGGCAGAAGTGTCCTAAAGAAAGACTGCCTGGGCCCCTAAGGGTTCTAACTGCTTAGTGGCTTAGACACAGCTCTTTCTTTTGAGGATGACTGCGTGTCCTGAACCAGACCTTTCTCTAGCGACCTGGACCCTGGTCAGCAGTGTGGATCACCATCCACATTCTCTTTCAATGGAAAGGCTCCTCTCAGAGCACCCACCTTGGCCCTTCTCTTCAATATGGCCGCCTTTGGGACTATCTCAGGCCATTAGACATTGTTTATGCCTTTGGACCTCAGCAGGCTGTGTTAGGAAGAGAGGGTCAGGATCTTATTCCCTTTGCCACCATGAGAATCCTTCCCAGATGCACATAGGTGCCTGGATAGGACACGGACATGCATCTAGGGAGGCTGGGCTGGGGCAGATTCAGCGAATAGCCATCATGTTGGACCCCCAACTTACTGCTTCCTACTTCAGACTTGGGTTTTGTGCCTGATCAGTTCCGTCATGCTTTGTGATTTCCTCCCCTTGGGAGGGTTTTTGTTTGTTTGTTTGTTTAGATTTTATTTATTTATTTGAGAGAGAGAGCACAAGCAGGGTGAGGGGCAGAGGGAGAAGCAGACTCCCTGCTGAGCAGGGAGCCTGATGGAGGGCTCGATTCCAAGACCCTGGGATCATGACCTGAGCCAAAGGCAGACACTTAACTGACTGAGCCACCCAGGCACCCCAGGAGGATTTAAAAATTTTTTTTAATTTTTGTTTTATTTTTAAAGATTTATTTATTTATTTGAGAGAGAGAGAGAGAGACAGAATGAGCTGGGGGGTAGAGGGGGAGAGTGAGAGAGAAAATCAAGCAGACTCCCTGCCGAGCACAGAGCCTGACATGGAGCTCAATCTTACAACACTGAGATCATGACCTGAGCCGAAATCAAGAGTCGGACGCTTAAGTGACTGAGCCCCCCAGGTGCGCCCCCCCAGGAGGATTTATCTCCTTACCACTGTTCCCCCAAGTTACCAGACTGCTGAGTATGTCTGAACCCCGGCAAGGGTCACAACCTCGGCTCAAACGAGAACCCATGTCACAAGTGAAATAAGAAGTAAATTCTTTTTTTTTTGAAGATTTTTTTATTTATTTATTCGACAGAGATAGAGACAGCCAGTGAGAGAGGGAACACAAGCAGGGGGAGTGGGAGAGGAAGAAGCAGGCTCCCAGTGGAGGAGCCCGATGTGGGACTCGATCCCAGAACTCCGGGATCACGCCCTGAGCCGAAGGCAGACGCTCAACGACTAATCCACCCAGGCGCCCCTAAAATGTGTTTTTTAATCCAGAGCCAGCTCTGAGAGGTAGATGATGGTATGCTTTTGTGTTTCAGTGGTGAAGAAACCTAAGGCTCATAAGGTCAAGAAGTTTGCCAAAGCAATCTACACATTCAATGCAATCCCTATCAAAATACCACCAGCATTTTTCACAGAGCCAGAACAAACAATCCTAAAATTTATATGGAACCAGAAGACCCTGGATGGCCAAAGGAATGTTGAAAAAGAAAACCAATGCTGGTGGCATCACAATTCCTGACTTCAAGCTCTATTCCAAAGCTTTAATCATCAAGACAGTATGGTACTGGCATAAAAACAGACACATAGATCAATTGAACCAAATAGAGAGCCCAGAAATGGACCCACAACTCTGTGATCAACTAATCTTCGACAGAGCAGGAAAGAATATCCAATGGAAAAGAGACAGTGTCTTCAACAAATAGTGTTGGGAAGACTGGACGGCCACACACAGAAGAATGAACCTGGACCACTTTTTAACACCATACACAAAAATAGATTCAAAATGGATGAAAGACCTAAATGTGAGACAGAAAACCATCAAATCCTAGAGGAGAACACAGGCAGAAAACTCTTTGATCTCAGCCATAGCAACTTCTTACTAGACACATCTCTGGAGACAAGGGAAACAAAAGCAAAAGTGAACTATTGGGACTTCATCAAGATAAAAAAGCTTCTGCGCAGTGAAGGAAACAATCAACAAAACTAAAAGGCAACCTATGGAATGGGAGAAGATATTTGCAAATGACATGTCTGGTAAAGGATTAGTATCCAGAATCTACAAAAACTTACCAAACTCAACACCCAAAAAACAAATAATCCTGTCAAGGAATGGGCAGAAGACATGAACAGACATTTCTCCAAAGAAGGCATCCAGATGCCCAACAGACACATGAAAAGATGCTCACCGTCACTCATCATCAGGGAAATGCAAATCAAAGCTGCAATGAGATACCACCTCACACCGGTCAGAACGGCTAAAATTAACAACACAAGAAACAACAGGTGTTGGCGAGGATGCGGAGAAAGGGGAACCCTCCTACACTGTTGGTGGGAATGCAAGCTGGGGCAGCCACTCTGGAAAACAGTATGGAGGTTCCTCAAAAAGTTAAAAATGGAACTATCCTGCGATCCAGCAATTGCACTACTAGGTATTTACCTAAAGGATACAAAAATACTGATTCGAATGGGTACATGCACCCCAATGTTTATAGCAGCATTATCAGTAACGGCCAAACTATGGAGAGACCCCAAATGTCCACTGACAGATGAATGGATAAAGAAGAGGTGGTGTATATATATATATATATATATATATATATATATATATAATGGACTATTACTCAGCCAACAAAAAAGAGAAATCTTGCCATTTGCCACACTGTGGAAGGAGCTAGAATGTATTATGCTGAGCGAAATAAGACACTCAGAGAAAGACAAATACCGTATGATCTCACTCATATGTGGAATTTAAGAAAGAAAACAGATGAACATAGGGGAAGGGCGAAAAGAAAAACAAGAGAGTGGGAAACAAATCATAAAAGACTCAACAATAGAGAAGAAACGGGGTTGATAGAGGGAGGCAGATGGGGGATGAGCTAGATGGGGGATGGGGATTAAGGAGGGCACTTGTGATGAGCACGGGGTGTCATATGTAAGTGATGAATCACGGAATTCCACTCCAGAAACCAATATTGCCCTGTATGTTCACTAACTAAAATTTAAATTAAAGAGAGAGAGAGAGAAGGATTTGGGCCCATGTTTAGAAAAGGCAGGGAGAAGGTAGGGTTGAGGTTAAAGTAAAGGCAAAGGCAGAGCCACATTGTTCAGAAAAGGAGCTTGAAGCCGAGCCCAGAATGCTTCCTAAATACCTCTTTGCCTCAAAGCTGGTACTGCTCTTGTGAGCTGGGGTTTGGGACTGAATGCACAAGTGGGGGTCCTACGGTCCCACGAATAGTCTAAGAAGGTGACAGGATGCTCTCTGCCCCTCTCACGGGCTGTAGGAAGCGCTCGAGGGTCTGGGGCAAGAAACAGTGTTCCGTGGGCCTGGGCTGCGCTTACCCCCAGAACATTCCTCTGTCAGAGGAGAGACTCCCAGGCACCAGGGCCCATGCCCTTGGTGCCTTTGCTACGGAGTGTCGTTTGGGCCGAGTAGAAGTCCAGAGGACCCGAATAATACAACATCACATACCAGGAAAAGAAAAAAACCAGATGTCAATCCTAGAAAAACAAACACGTAGATGAGCTGAGCAAATAGTCGTGAGCGATAAAGAGAGTTCGGAGCTCTGGAGATGCTCGTAAGTAGTAACAAGTGGACCATGGACTCCCGACAAGCAAAACAAACTGCTTGGCATTGTGAAGTGGTAATTATGCTTCAATTCACATTTTCTTTCCTTTGTTAGTTATAAGATGTTATTCCTTCAGTTTCACACCATCCGCTTTCTTTCCGGCAGAATGGCTGTGGTAAATGGCTCTCTGTACCACCTCTGGTGTGTAAAAAGCAAGGGGCCCGGTCCCTCTCCATCCCCGGGGGGAGAACCCAGGGCCCTGGCAGCAGCAGGGGGCAGTGAGGAAGGGCTCGGCTTTGGCTTGGGTGGGGGGTCACCGCTCAACTGGCCTTTCCTCCACCAAAGCCCACTTCGCCCAGGAGATGGCTTCCCATCGCGCTTTGTTAGGCAAACCCAAGCGTGCATTCTTCCTTCCTGGTTAGGATTCAAGTTGGCCCGGCCTCCTTCTGGAAGCGGTGTGGGCCTAAGGAGGCAGTTCTGTGTTCCAGGCTGCTTAGCAGGATGGCTGCGTGGACTTGGATGCCAATCCGAGTCCCACGGCCCTTAGCTAACTAGGGGTCCGGGGTGGACAAGAGGCTGGGCAACAAACATCCCCAGATGAACCTGAGATTGGTGAACAGAGGCGGCCTAAGAAAAAGGCTGCCGAAGCAAGATTCCCCTGCACCTCCAAGGTCCCTGTCTTCCAGAATATTCAACAAGCCTGCCTTAGTGATGTCTGTACAAGGGTAATGCAATGAACTGTCTTCTAGATCTCTCTCATACACACCACATGTTTGAGCGCACATCAATATGCAAAGTTACTTACATAATCTCAAAGATGATCTCTCAGAAGACTTTGAAAAATTATATGATTCCGACGATCCAGAGTATGGAAGGGGGGGCAGTGGTGTTCGGGTCCTTACCAGGCTAGAGTGAAGGACTCGGGTTAACGTTTTACTCTTTCTGCTCAATCTACCGTGGACAAGCGGACACTACCTCTCTTGGCTTCTAACACGAATAAGCCGGGACTAATTTTTGAATCTTTGACAGTGAGTCTCAGTGGGGTGTAAAGATGAAGGATAGGTGGTCATGGTTTTCAGGAGGATAAGAACAGAAGCCAGAAGACAAAGATTCAGGCTTCTCCTAAACCAATGAATCCTCTTTCCCCAAGGATCAAGGCACTGTCTACATGCTCTCCTGCATTCTGTTTTCTTCTCTCTGTCCTGGTCAGTCCAGACTTTGGGGTCCTCAGACCCCTCCTCCCTGTGGGATAGACCACAACTGCCTTTACAGGAGTTGGGGAAGCAGAGACACCAACCGCCTTTCCATTTGCCTAGAGCCAGACCTATTTTCCTTGCAAGGAGTCTGATACGAGGGAGATGGATAAAGACCCATCCTTCCCTTGCTAGGTGGCTAAGAGGAAGCCCGGAGGCTGACTTGGTTGAATGGCCTAGACAAGGAGATCTGGCCTTAGTCCAGAAACATGGTGGAACGGCAGAGAGAAATCTGCTGCCCTGTTCACACTCACTCCCCCTTCGTGGGTGTTACTCCGACAAGAGCGAGGCTTAGTGTGAAGACCCGCACGGGGAGCTCTGACATTGGTTCTCCCGAGTATGGTAGGCGCCGCGGAAAACACATTTCTGCTTTGGACCAGAGGGTGTAGAGATCCCCTTTCAGAGATACAGCAGCTGTGTTCTCGTCTTTACAGAGGCAGGTGCCTGGTATTACTCATAGCATTTCGATCATCCTTGAGCTTTAACCGTGTGGAAGGGATAAGTGTGGGTGGCGATTTGTGGTAGAAAAATTTGCATCAATAGAGATCCGTGCCTTGTGTGGTGGGCTGGGGGAGAGCTCGGGGGCTGGTTTGCCAGAGGCTGGTCCTGCTTAGGGGCCTCTGGAAGTATTCTTGGAATGGTAGGAACAGCAGTGGAAAAGTTATGGCCTTGTCCCCACTAGCACCCCATTTCTGGGAAGTTTCTAATGTGCCAATAGACCCACTCGCTCTCCACCTGCCCATCCATGCTCCTTTTACCGACGCTTCTGGGTTTTGCCTTATGGACATAGGGGCCTGGAACACCTAATGCCCTTTCCATTTTTCTGCTTTATTGTCTTTGGAGGGAAACTGTGTGTTGGTTCATTGGGGAAATGGATCAGTTCGCAGATGGTTCCTTCTAGGGCTTTAAAAAGGGCCCACCCAAGGGAGACTAGAGCCCAGGGATGCTTGAGTATTCATTCACCTCAGGACTAACTCAGCAGCGGTAGAATTGAAGTTAGACACGCAGTGGAAGGGTGGTTGACTTGTGGTTCACCGGGCCAGCAGAGGCTGCAACCCCTCTTTCCGAGGCCGGCCATGGTTCAGCGTAGCAGTGCCGCCCCTCACCCAGCCTGCTTCCCTCTGCTCTCTCCCCGTCCCATTTTATCAGAGAGTCTCTAAACCCAAAACCAACCAAAAGTGAGAGAGCCCGAGCTCAGAAGGAACATATTCTCTGGTTGCTGGGGAAAGCCTGGGGCCAAACCGCCACTCCCCTCTCCCACACCATTACCCAATGCCCCCCAACCCTTTCTGACTGGTGGTTCCCACTATGGGGCTATTCCTACTCAGAAGGAAGTGTGGCCTAGGGGCCAAGGGCAAGGCCTCCCTTCCCTAAACCCACCCCACACCCACTCCTCCTTTCCTCCATGCTAAGGCTTTGGGGAGCAGGGAGGGGAGCGTTCCTGTGGGACCCCATGGGATCTGGCTCAGGCAGTAGCTTCCGGGGACCCTCCTGCCTTCAGGTGTGCTCTGCGGCCCCGCTGTCAATGATAGGTACCCCACCTCTTCTTCTCAGGGAACACAGCCCTGCAAGCCCCATTGACTCAATCTGATGAAGAGTTAGCATCTCACGCCCCCAGCTGACCTCTCCCCCCACCGTTCCTGCCACTCTCCTACCCTCTCTGCCTTCCTTCCTTTCTCTTCAGTTCTGTGAGGTTGACTCTTCCAGAACAACAGGCCGTGGCTCCGGATTAGGCTTGGGGGCCTGGCCCAGGAAGCAGAGGACGGCCTCCAGGAGAGCGGCTCACCTTCCCGGGGAAGGGGCAGCCCGTGCGCTCTGCCTTAGCTCCCGTTGGCTGTGCGGCTAGTGGTCTGGTCACGTCACCCCGGAGTAGGACCTCCTGCAGGTTGGGGCGGGTGGGGCTTGGTGCTTTAAGGAGGGCCTTCTCTGTCTGGCTTCTTCAGGAACATTCTCTATTCCTAGACTTGCCCTGAGCTGGGAGGGTCTGAGGAGCGCTCCGAGCGAGCCAGAGTGGGAGCCGGTGAAGGCTGAGACCTTCAGGAGCCGGAGATACTTGGAATGTGTAATGCAAATGTCCGTGTTTGCTTTACTTAAGGCCTGACGGAAAGACCAGGTGAGCAGGCAAAGAATGACAACAATAAAGTGTAAGATTGCAAAAAAAAGGGGGCGCCTGGGTGCCTCAGTCATTAAGCGTCTGCCTTCGGCTCAGGGCATGGTCCCGGTGCTCTGGGATCGAGCCCCACATCAGGCTCCTCCACTGGGAGCCCGCTTCTTCCTCTCCCACTCCCTCTGCTTGTGTTCCCTCTCTCGCTGGGTGTCTCTCTGTCAAATAAATAAAAATCCTTAAAAAAAAAAAAGATTGCAAAAAAAAAAAAAAGAAAAGAAAAAAAAGCGAGAGACAAAAAAGAAAAAGCAATGGGTCTCCTACATGGGGTTTTCTTGGCCTGACAGACCCCACTTCACCATCCCCGGGGCTAGAAACCTCTTCCCCAGCTCTATCCCTTGACAGTATCTAGCCTTACTGTTGGTTTGCTCATTTTTCAGTGCCCTTTGTCACTAGACCTCGTTAGAAGTGTTCTAAAGTGATGTGGTGATGGTACCTGTGTGACTGTATACATTTATTAAAACTCAAACTGTGGGGCACCTGGGTGGCTCAGTCATCAAGCGTCTGCCTTCGGCTCAGGGCGTGATCCTGGGGTCCTGGGATCGAGCCCCACATCGGGCTCCTTGCTGTGCTGAAAGCCTGCTTCTCCCTCTACCACTCCCCCTGCTTGTGTTCCCTCTCTTGCTGGCTGTCTCTCTCTGTCAAATAAATAAATAAAATCTTTAAAAAAAAACCCACCTCAAACTGTACACTTAAAATGGATGAATTCATGGCGGGTAAATTATACCTCACCTCAAGAAAGCTGACTAAGGCCCCTCCTCCCTTGCCAGCGTGACAAGGGCCCCCTCAGGTGTAGATGCCTTACAGCTCTTTCTTGGGAATGTTCTCCCAAATCACAGGCCATCCTTGCTGCCCCTATTTGGACAAATAATTGCTGTAACAGGGACCCTTGTGGGATTAGAATTACAGGTGGCCATGAGGCCATCCCAATACTTCAATCTACCCAGTTCGAGTACAAAAGAAGCCCTTTAAACAAAGGTACCAATAAGGGCTTCTGGGGCCCAAATCGCAGGACCCCCAGCAGACTCACGGGTACTGCGAACTTGGAAATGGAGGCTTTGGCAGTCACTAAATCTCAGCAAAAACCATCTGGGGAGGACAGGCCATCTTAGAATTGGCCTGTCAGTTGCACCATCGAACCAAAATAATTAACAAAGTAACAAAATTTCACATGAGGTGCCCTGAACTCCCATGGATCTTTCCTCCTGGGTCACTCCCCCCTCACCACCTCCCGGCTCCACTTAGGGATTCTTCTCGATTTTGCCTACTGCTGGGTGAGAAGACCCGTTGGTTAGAAGGCTCTGTGATGTTCAGGCAGAGGAAAAGAGAGAGTAACACACACACACACACAGAGGACAGGAACCTACCTACAGGATTTTTTGATAATGCCAGGCACTCGTTCTGGTGTGGGGCAGGGATTTGGGGGGGGGGATCAAAAGAATCAGGGCAGTTTGTCTTATAAGAGACTTACTAGGCATAGTGAGTATAGCTGGGGCTTCTGGCAGTTTCTGACATGACAGATGTAAATGGTTTGGTCAAATGTCATTTTCTAGGAGTGCCTTACTGAGCTCAACTCTGTTTTCCCACAAGTCACCCCTGACATTTGGTTAACCTTGCCAGGACTCTTGAAAGTAGCCTTGTGTGTCCACGGTGCTGCTTTGCGATGCCCGGCTAAATACCTAAGTCACGTGCTAGCAGGAGGGACCCTGGAACAGGATGGGTGCAGGGGTCACCCCGCAGGAGAATTTATTTGGAGTTATTTTCAGGAATCTGATGGGAATGAAGAAGGTAGGCTAAAACACCCCAGTCCATCAAGCTACCTCTTGACCCAAACACTTGGCGAGGATTAAACAAAGTAACAGTGGGTGTGAAGTATCGACTACAGTGCCTGGCAGGTGGTAAGTAGAAGCTTAACAAAATCCCATCATGCAATTCGGTCCACAAAGACTAGGCTTAGATTGGACTAGATGTACAGTGATTCTTAGTTCTTACTATGCCCCAGAATCATCTGGGGAGCTTTTAAGAGATACTTATGCCGAGGCCCCAGCCCCAGAGCCTCTGAATCAATTGGTCTGGTGTGGGTCCCTCACCTCTGTATTTTTTTTTAAAACTCTCACAGTGATTCCTAAAATGCAGCAAGAGTTGAGACCAACGTTAGGACCTGGAGATGTTTACCATACCCTGTCACACCGGTAGCGCCCAGGGACCACCGTAGTGGGGCAATGGGGAAGACTACAAGACCCAACAGAGTGGTGGGGACACTGTAGGGCAGAGTGTGGGGCCCCCAGTGGAGCAGCGACTGTGTGGGAAGGAATATATGTGTTCAAGAGCACAGACCCTGGGGATGAGTCAGAACCTTCAAAAGTAGGGGTGGGGGGATGCCAAGTGACCACATGGGTCAAACCACTGGGTGTTCCCTTTGTCTTTCTTGTGCTTGTGAGACATAGCGTTGTGTCAATAGCACGGTAATCACAGTGTGTTTTTCTTCTGCTTTTCCCAGTGGAAATGCCATCTCATAAAATACTTTGGGAACCCACTGGTTAATTGAATGAATAATTCAATCTTCAGGAAATTAGAAACAGCACAAACAGCCTTTTTTAAAATTTCTACTTTGAGCTCAAGATGTTGCTTGGCAAATGCATTTGAGAATAGATCTATCTTGTTTATTTCTGGGTCCACCGCATCTATTCCTCTACTCTTATACAGAGTAGGTGCTTAGTAATTATTTGTTGAACGAATGAATGAATGAATGAAATGAACATGGTGCCCCACGCTGATCGATGGAACTGAGCTTACCTGCGAAGACATATTCTAGTTTAGAAATGCACAAATGCAAGACAGTTGCCTTGTCTTTCTATTAAAGAGTTAATGTTACTTTAAAACAAGTTATTGTAACAAGGAATTCTCACGTGCGCTGCCACCCTCAGAAGGCTTGAGTGAAGAGGAGGTAGAATTATGACTCCCAGCTGGTCTATCAATAGTTCTGATACTTCCTTCTTGAATATGTGCCACTAGATCTGTGTAAGTTAGCATTTTGATTATCAAAAAAAAAAATACGTGGGTCATAGTGTATAGAAAATACCAAGGAATCAATGAAGAAAGCCTGTGTAATTATTGAGTTGGCAAATGTGCAGGCTACGAGATCAACACACAAGATTACAACACATCCTTATTAGTAGCAACACACACGTGGAATGGAAATTAAAAATATAATACCCATTTTTAATCACCCACAAAGGAAAGGTAATACTTAGGTATAAATCTAACAAAATGTGTATAGGATCTCTATGCTGAAAATTATGAAATTCTGATATAAGACATCAAAGATTTAAATAAATAGACATAACTTGTTCATGGATTGGAAGACTCAACATATTAAAAATGTAAATTCTCCCCCAGTTGGGCTATAGGCTTAGTGCATTTCCTTCTTTTTTAAAAGTAGTTCCACACCCAGCATGGAGCCCAACGCGGGGCTTGAACTCACAACCCTGAGATCAAGACCAGAGCTGAGATCAAGAGTCGGACACTTAACTGACTGAGCCACCCAGGCACCCTACTTAATGCATTTCTTACCAAAATCCCAGCAAGATGTTTTGTAGATATAGACAAGATTATTTCAAAAATATATATGGAAAGGTGAAGGAACTAGAAGAGCTAAATGTGTTCTGAAAAGCTAAAGTGGAAGGAGTCATTCCACCTAACGTTAAGACTTACTATATAGCTACGGTAACCAAGACAGAGTGGTATTATTGGCAAAGAAATAGACACTTAGATCATTGGAACGGAATAAAGTTCCTAGAGTAGATGAACTCCAATATGACCAATTGATTTTTTTTTTTTTACAAAGATACAAAAGCAATCCAATGGGGGGAAAGTTAGCATTTTCAACAAACAATTGGAAGTCCATCCACAAAACCAAAATGGACCTCAATGTAAGCCTCATGTCACACTCAAAAATTAATTCAAAATGGATAATAGATTTAGATAAAAACATCAGATCCTTTAAACATGTTTATTTCTATTTTTTTAAAAAAGATTTTATTTATTTATTTGACAAAGAGAGAGACAGCCAGCGAGAGAGGGAACACAAGCAGGGGGAGTGGGAGAGGAAGCAGAGCAGGAAGCCTGATGTGGGGCTCAATCCCAGGACCCTGGGATCAGGCCCTGAGCCGAAGGCAAACGCTTAACGACTGAGCCACCCAGGTGCCCCCTTTAAACATGTTTAGAAGAAGCCATAGGAGAAGAATCTTTGGGATCTAGGGCTAATAGGCAAAGTGTTCTTAGACACGATGATAAAAAGCATGATCCAGAAGAGGAAAAACTTAATAAGCTGGACTTCCTCGCAGTTAAACCTTTTCTCTGGAAAGAACCTGTTAAGAGAATGAAAAGACCGGAGAAAGACTGGGAGAAAATATTTACCAACTGGATTTGTTTCCCAAGGTTGCCATGACAAATCACAGCAAACTTGGTGGCTTAAGACAGCAGAAATGTATCGTGTCACAGTTCTGGAGGCGAGAAGTCCAAGACAGAGGGGTCAGCAACTTTCTCTGAAGGATCCTTCCTTGCCCCTTCCTGGCTTCTGGTGTTTGCTGGCACTTCTTGGCTGTAGACATATGACTCCAATCCCAGTTCCCTTTGTCCCATGGCGTTCTCCTTATGTGTCTGTGCCCAAAGTCCCCTCTCTTATAAGGACACCAGTTATTGGATTATGGCCCATCCTGATCCAGTAGGACCTCATTTTCACTTGATTATAGCTGCAAAGACCCCACTTCCAGATAAGGTCACATTTATAGGTATTGGGATTTAAGACTTTAACATATCTTTTTTGGGAAATACAATTAAGCCCCTGACATAAAGCATATATCCAACAAAGGCCTTATAATCATGCTATGTAAAGAACTTTCAAAACCTCAACAGTAAAAATGCAATGCGTCCAGTTATAAAATGGGCAAAAGCCATCAACAGATACTTCACCAAAGAAGAGACATGTCTGGCAAAGAAACACAGGAAAAAAAGGTTGAACACTATTAGCTACCTGGGGAATGCAGATTAAAACCAAAAGGAGTGCTCATTACACACCTATTAGAACAGCTAAAATAAAAAAATAGTCATAGTACTAAATGCTGGGGAGGATGTGGAGAAACTGGACCATTCATGCACTGCTGGTGGGAACATAAAATTGTACAGATGCTCTAGAGAACAGTGTGTCACTTTCTCATACATTTAAGCATCCCTTAAAGCGTATGACCCAGCAATCACACTTCCGGGCATAAATAAAGGGAAACTTCTATCTACGCACAAAAAAAAGTGTACACTATTACTCACAGCAGCTTTACTTCTAATAGCCAAATACTGGAAATGTTCCAACATTCTTCAGTAAGTGATGGTTGCACAAATTCTAGTATATCCATATAGTGGAATACAGCAATAAAAAGAAAAGAACTATTATTGATAACACACAACTTGGATGGATGGACCTCAATGGTATTATGCTTAGTGGAAAAAAAATCCATCTCAAAAGGGTATATACTGTCTGATTCCATTTATGCAACATTTTGAAGCGACAAAACTTCAGAGATGGAGAACAGACGAGTGGTGGCCAAGGGACAGGGATGGGGGTTACATGCAAATCCACAGAGGAAGCATCAGGGAATTATTATAATTTCTGCACCTTTGTAGGAGAGGTTTCAGGAATCCATACTCGGGGTAATAAGCATGCATAAGTGAATGCAAGTTTAAAAACTGTGAAAACTTGGGGCACCTGGGTGGCACAGCAGTTAAGCGTCTGCCTTCAGCTCAGGGCGTGATCCTGGCGTTATGGGATCGAGCCCCACATCAGGCTCCTCCGCTATGAGCCTGCTTCGTCCTCTCCCACTCCCCCTGCTTGTGTTCCCTCTCTCACTGGCTGTCTCTATCTCTGTCAAATAAATAAATAAAATCTTAAAAAAAAATAAATAAAAACTGTGAAAACTGAAGCTCCTGGGTAGCTCAGTCGGTTAAGCATCCGACCCTTGATTTCGGCCCTGGTCATGATCTCGGGGTTGTGAGATCGAGCCCTGAGTCCAACTCCATGCTGGACGTGGAGCCTGCTTAAGATTCTCTCTCTCCCTCCACCTCTGCCCACCCTCCCCCCGCCACTTGCATGCACGTGCTCTCTCTCTGTCTAAAAAAATAAAAATAAAAATGGTGAAAACTGAATAAAGTCTTCAATCTAGTTAACGGAATCACACCGTCAGTTTTCTGATTTTGATACTACACTACAGCTAGGTACGATGTCACCGTTGGGGGAAGCTGGGTGCGGGGTAGGCAGATCTTTCTACTCTTTTTGCAACTTCGTTTGAGTATATAATTATTTCAAAGTACAAGTTGTTCTTTTTTTAAGGTCTGCATGCTAGGCGTGTGGATTCTATTAACGTATCGTAATCATTTTTAGCAGGATGAGTAGTATTACAAGCTCTGTGTAGTAATAATAAAGATTTACTGAGCACTTAGTATGGGTGAGCCAGTGTGCTAAGCTTTTTACACTCATCCCATTTGATCTATGCCAAAGCGGGAAGAAGTAGGTAGTATTACGTCACCTGCCTTTTCTAGATCAGGAAACTGGAAATCAGAGAAGTTCAGTAACTTGCCCCAGATCACAGAGTTATAATTGGCAGAACTAAGTCTTGAATCTAGGGCTCTCTAATGCTAAAGCTGGTGATCAAACAAGCAATGCTGGAATGACTCTACTTGGCAGCTGGGAGGCCAAAATGAGGCCTCATGTGTCAAGTGCCCAGCTCCGTGTCTGGAGCATAACCGGCATCCAGCGACCAGCACGCTTTCCTCTTCTCATCTTCATCATTGTTATTTGCTGACTGTGGTCTTACCCTCAGCATTGAGGGCCATCTATCTGGTCCTTACACTCAGGGCAATGTGAATCGTGCCAGGAGAAAAGTCAGATCCTTATTGGTGAGATAATAACAATGCCTACCCACACAGGGTTATTGTGCATTTTGAGTAGAATTAAAGGTGATAATATATGTGAAAAGTGCTCTGTAAACAGTGAAGTTCGCTGCACGCTAGCTGCGTTGCATTTTGTTCTATTACCTTACCTCTAGCATGGCAGCTAAAAAGCTTTTTGCCTCTCAGCCGTGCTGCAATTCACAAGCTCATCACTCTGCCCGCTCGCTGTGTGTTTCTATGGCATCAATCACCATAGTTTCTAGATTCTCTGACAGAAATATTAGGTGAAAGGCAGTTTAACAGAAGGAATCGGTGAATTTGATTCAGAGAACTCCAATCGCTCTACCTCACCGCTTCCAGATTCCTTTTGCAAAACTTAAAAATAAAGTGATGAATTTAGAGTTATTTGTGAGGCTGTCAATAATTGATAGGTTTCTCTCAAATCAACTTTCCTCCTGGAATAGACTCTCACAGTGGTTCCTTTACATCAGGGGTTGGCAAACTATGGGTCAAATCTGGCCTGCCATCTGTTTTTGTGTGGTCCTCAAGCTGAGAGTGGTTGGTTTTTTTTTTTTTAATACTTTTTTAATGCTTGGAAAAAAAGCACAAAAGAACACTATTTCATGACACATGAAAATTACATGAAATTCACATTTCAGTGTCCATCCATAAAGTTACATTGGAACATACACTCTCATTGTTCAGGCAGAACTGAGTAGTTGTAAAGCTGAAAATATTTACTATCTGATTCTTTACATCGAAAACTTGGTGATCCCTGCTTGACATAATAAGAACTTCAGTGACCCAATATGGAGTCCAAGAAAGGCTAAGTAGGTGTACACTCAAACTACATTTATCCCCACCCCCGACCCCTACACACCATTCTCCACTCCCGTATTTTGAAGCATGCCTATCTCCCACACTATACCACATTTTGTCTTTCATCTTTGTATCTCCCGAGGTGCTTAACGCAGTGTCTCACTCTTAGAGTAAAGAAGACCTTTCTAAATATGCCAGAAAACCCAGAGCCACAAAAGAAAAGATTGATGCATTTGACTACACAATAATAAGGAATTTCTGCATGGCAAAAACCACCTAAACAAAGCAAAAAGACAAACAAACTGGGGGGCAAGGGGGTAAATATCAGATAAAGAGCAGATTTCCCTAGAGGAATAGCTGTTACAAGTGACTAGGAAAAAGACCAACAAGTCTTCCAGAAAAATAGGCGAAGGTGAATGAGCAGCTCACAGAAGAACAAATACACATGGCTATTGACATACGAAAAGGTGTTTAGCTTCAGTAATAATAAGACAGGTGCAAATTTAAAGTCCACCATGATGCCATTTTCATCTATAACATTGACAAAGCTAAATGGCACATTTCATTGACAAAGGTCTGGAGAGACAAGCACTCTCGTGCATTGCTCATGGAAGTATAAATTTTCTCTATATGAAAATACCCATGCCTTTTGACTGACAACCTCCATTTCTAGGAATTTCTTCTATAGATACATTCAGGTATGTGTTAAATAATTTACTTACGAGGCTAGTCACTGCAGCATTTTTTTATAACAGCAAAATATTAATCAGTAGTTGACAGGTTAAATAAATGATGTTAAATTCATACAATAAAATACTAGCCAGCCACTAAAAAGAGTAAGGGAGTGCTTTACAGACTAGGGACAGGAAAAATGGTAGAATTCTCCTTTCATAGATTTGGAATTTGTACAATGTGATGCATTGCTTATGCAAAACTAAACTTAATTTTTTAAATGTGTGTGGCTACTTTCGGGATTATTTTCCATTCCTTATGCCTATGCCATACATTTCTATCTATTCGGTATTTAGTAAAACCCATGAAAAATAAGTGTCTATTTTGAAGGGTAAGGATTTGTTAATTTAGGGAAGACTGTAGGCTACTGGTCATAAATGTTAGCACTTAAAAATGGAGTCTGAGGCTTTGCAGTGAAAGTCAAGGTTTGTGGAAATATAAACACATTTTCATTTAGTCATGGCACTGATGGTGATGAATATAGGCAAAACCTCTCACTTATACTGAATCATTAATTTTGACAATAGAAGTGTAAATAGGACCATAAATAGAATTTCCAATTATTCTCCTGTTCCAAATACATCAGATAGGGTTTAATTATGACATATTTACAACAAGTGATATTTCTCCCTTATTTTCTGCACCCTGCTCTGTGCAGTCCAGTATTGATCACAGGGGCATGAAGGACTCTGCCCCTCCCCAGGTCTGTTTGGTTTGTTATTTCTCCAGACAAATATCAGATAAATTGGGATCATTAATGGCTACTGCATAAGCTGACGAAATGAGAAAAATTCTTTATTCTCTGAGTAGATGTTTCTAGGGATGGAGTTTGATTTAAAGCACGTCTACACACATATAAAATTAACTGTTAGGGCGCTTGGGTGGCTCAGTTGGTTGAGAGATCAACTCTGGATTTTGGCTTGGGCCATGAGACTCTAAGGTCTCAGGGTGGTGAGATGGAGGCCAGTGGGGGTGGGGGGCTCTGTCCTCGGTGGGGAGTCTGCTTGGGATTCTCTCCCTCTCCCTTTGCCCCTCTCCCCACTCGTGCTCTGTCTCTCAGATAAATAAGTAAAATAAAAATAAAAATGAACCGTGATAACAGTAATTAATTTTACTTACAGTAACTACTAGATCTGAACTTCTTCAAGGTCCAGTGTAAGTCTCCAGTATCCAAATAATATACCATATGATTTTAGTATATTTTACTGAGGCTGGGGGGCTCAGTCGGTGAAACGTCTGCCTTTGGCTCACGTCATGATCCCAGGGTCCTGGGATCGAGCCCTGCGTCGGGCTCCCTGCTCAGCGGGGAGCCTGCTTCTCCCTCTCCCTCTGTCTGCTGCTCCCCCTGCTTGTGCTCTCTCTCACTCACTATCTCTCTCTGTCAAATAAATAAATAAATACAATCTTTAAAAAAGATAAAACTCTAGGGGCACCTGGGTGGCGCAGTCGTTAAGCGTCTGCCTTTGGCTCAGGGCGTGATCCCAGCGTTCTCTCGCTGGCTGTCTCTGTCAAATAAATAAATAAAATCTTTAATAAATAAATAAATAAATAAATAAAAAAGATAAAACTCTAGGACTAGTCAATGCTTTCCAATGACACAATATCACACCCCATTGTAAGTGTTGTTTCCAGTTTGGTGGTCGGCCTCCCCCACTAGCCCGTGTGCTCTCTGAGAGCAGGGATGGTGCATTTCATCATCCTTTCTGCTCTAGATTCCCATAATAGTCAGCATAGGATAGACGTTCAGTCAGTTGTCAAATGAATGGATAAGTACCCCCTCCCTGTTGTTTTCTGCCACATTTTTTTAAAAGCAAGAGTAGAGACTTTATTGTGTAGGTTTTGGGGTGGAAGTCATAGGCAGAGGGCAAGCAGGACTTCCCAGGAGTGCTTTAGTGTCCCTCTGAGCCACTGACCCACTACCCCCTAAGTCATATGGCCTGCAACTACTGTCACAGAGAATCAAGTACAGGAACCTGAAAGAATACATAAGCACCAAATTTGGGCCACTACGCTCTTGGCTCCCACACCAATTTGTGGCTTGTTCATTTTTTTTTTTTTGGGTTAACGCTGCTTGATTCATTTACCAACATGGATAAAACAGAGCCAGACAACGTCCAACAGAAAAGCTCACAACTCAGACCAAGCTGTTTATGGAGTAAACTTCTGCTCATTAGTTTAGTGGAAATTAAATGCTTGCAATTCACTCGAGTACGTGTTCCTAACTAGACTTCCTGCCTTTATTCATTCTCATCTCTAAGGCACTTGCCACACTATAAATCAGAGGTTGGCAAACTGTGATCTACGCATGGGCCAGTCACCTGTTTTTGTAAATAAAGTTTGATGGGAACACAGACACATCCATTTGTTGGTGTCTGTGGCTGTTTTCACAGCAGGAGCTGAGCAGCTGTGACAGAGAGCTTGCGACCCACAAGCCTAAGATACTTACTGTCTGGCCCTTGACAGAAAAACTTCGCTGACTCCTGCTATTTCTGCATGATCATATAACGAAGGATCTAAAGGAGGGTACATTCACTCAACAAATAACTAGTATCTAACTGAGCTCTACTATATGCCAGCCACTAGGAATTAAAAGATGACAAGGACCCTGAGCGATATTTGTACAAGACATACTTTCAGCACCACGGGAAGTACACATTCTCCTTCCAGATGACAACGTAAATGACGCCGCATTTGAAATCTAAATGCTACCACGAAAAGCCACCAGACACAGGATGGAGATCCGAGGCAGACTAATCTGCTCTGCCCCTCACAGAAGCAATTATAGACTTTCTAGAAACCTGAAAAATGTCATTCATTGCAGCTGAGAAATACCGAACTCAACCAACCGATATACCGGGAAGCACATGGGACTGAAGGTAGGAAGGATCCTAACTCCGTAGTTTCTAACAATAGCTGATACATGTAGCACGTGTTACATGCCGGGGACATATATTAACTCATCCAATGCTCATAACAACTGTGAGTGAGGGGCTTTTTTTAATTGGAGTATAATTCCCATACGATGTTATATTAGTTTCAGGCATGCAACGTAGCGATTCAACAGTTCTATACATTGTTCAGTGCTCCCCACGAGAAGTGTAGTCCCCACCTGTCACCAAACAACATTATTACATTATTATAGACTATATTCCCTGTGCGCCTGCACTTCACACATAGGGAAACTGAGGTGCAGAGAAGTGAAGTAACTTGCTCAAATCACAGAGCTAGGAAGTGGGAGTAGGGATTTGAACCCACTTTGTCTGGCTTTGGGGTCTGGGGTCTTCACCATCGATACTGCCTTTAACTGCTTCTCTGACTTTGGACAATTGACCCCATCTCCCTGAGCCTCAGTTTCCTCCTCTGTAAAATGAAAATGGGATCTTGATCTCTCAGGCACTCCTAGCTCTAATATTCCAGGATTGTTGGTTTTAAGAGACATTCACGCATAACTAACACTGTGGCAATTACAAAAGACAATATAAGACACACATGATCTAGTCAACGAACAATTAATGAGTCTCTGCTGTGTACTAAACTGTGTTTCAGTCACTGGGGATACAGCAAGGAACAAAACAGAAAGCCCTACTGTTGTGGTGCTTATTTTCTAGTAATGATCCTGACAAATGCTTGCAGAGAACTGACATCGTGCTCTGTCATTTACATGGCTTGTCTCTTTTCATCTTTACAGCAGTCATGAGCCCTATCGTACAGACGACAAACAGAGACTTGGAGAACTTAGATATGTAGTGATCACACCGAGTGAGTGGCAGAGCCTGGATCTGTCTTCTCGCTGAGTTTATGTGCTAGCTTGTGTTATGCCATTTTCCTTGCAAGGACTTTATAACCAATTAACTGGCTAACATCCAGTTATAGCGAACTGGCTTAAAAAGAATTTCTTGGTATTTTGATCATTTTTCAAAAGTGAAGCAAATAATCTGCAAAGTCACAACAGAAAGTCTGAGCTGACCAGCCGGAACACAAGGATTGCTATCTGTAATGACCTCTGGCCGCGAGAGAAATCACAAAAGGGATTCAGAGATTGACAGTCTCCCGGGAGTATTAGCATTAAAATTCTGGGTTAAAGCAGGAAGGTAAACAGTGTCCTCACCTCTGGTGGAGTAGGGTCATGCCCCAGGATGAGAGGGGATTTATGTTAAGGGAAAAGAGAGCAAGCAAGCAAGAGAATATACTTGTGGTGATTTGGGTCTTGAGTTTGAAGTCATCAAAGAATGCATTGTGACCCCAAGTGGTCTCAATCAAAGGCTCTCCAGCCCCGATCCCAGAGGAACTACAGAATGTACTGCAAAGCGGGGGCGCCTGGATGCCTCAGTCGTTAAGTGTCTGCCTTCGGCTCAGGGCGTGATCCCAGCGTTCTGGGATCGAGCCCCGCATCAGGCTCCTCCACTGGGAGCCTGCTTCTTCCTCTCGCACTCCCCCTGCTTGTGTTCCCTCTCTCGCTGGCTGTCTCTCTCTCCATCAAATAAATAAAATAAAATCTTAAAAAAAAAAAGAATGTACTCCAAAGCGGGGAACTGGGAGTCTTGCAGTTTTTGTAGCAAAACCGTACAAGGATTCAGAGCCCAATTTCGTGAATGTCCTCAAGTTGGGTGGGACATTAGGAAACAGTTTGCAAAACCTGAATAAATTTGACCCTTAGTGGACTTCAGGAGGTCTTTAGGTCTTTCATACTTGTGGGACTATAGCCATCAATTGTTGCACAAGGGATCCAGTGGGCTGGGTGGATGCTAGGATTTGGCTCCGTCGGTGGGATGTGTGTGTGTGGCGGAGGGTCATTCAGGTTTGAATCTAAGTGAGGACTCAGACATGTCTGCATTCTTCGACCTCATGAAGACCTGTAATCCACTGTTCCATTGATTTTCCTCTCAATTCTTCAGCTGCCTCTCAACCTCCCTTCCTTGTTCCGCTCGGGTTCCATGAACCATTATTATAATCACTTCTTTACAACTTTATAGTCCCTGGGTCTCTCTCTCTCTCTCATCCCTCCACTCCACCGTAGTGTTCATCTGGCAAAACCCCAACTCTGATTGAACTCAGCACCCAAGCTACTAAATATTTCTGGACATAATCACAGAATTGGGATGCCTGCCTTTACTCTAAAGACATGCTCACGATGATCCCATGTCACCTAATACCACCAGGCAATGCTGGTGCGTTTCCCTGGTAAATTCATTATCTCACTCTCCAGAATAATTATTTCATATCTTCTCTTCTCTCTCCTCAACCCTCCTACACTCCTCGTTCTCAGCTGGTGACCTCACTTTATATTTCACTGAGATAGTGGAAGCCATCTTGAAACAGTCTTCCCTCGTATTGTATGAGGTCTCTGCTCCTCAGAGAGGTCTTCTGTGGTTACCCTTGAAAAAAGAACCACTTCACTTCCCCGTGTACACAACCACCCACTAATACTTTACCCTATTTTATGACTCTTCATAATGCTTCTGTCTCTGAAATTCTATTATAGATTATGTGTTTTAAATTCTTCATTACATGTTTTCTTTGCCTATTTCATAGTATCATCTGCTATAGCCCCAAACAGTGCCTGGTATGTGTTCATTGAATAAAGGAGCCTTCTTGTCCCAAATCCACATTTCTAATCTGCAACTGCCCCTCTTTCCTCTTGATATGATGAAAGACATCTCCCTCTTCCCAACAAAGACCAAACTCACCACTGTGATCTGTATCCCAACTCTTCCCACCCACTCGAGGCTTTGATTCCTTTAATTATGCCCCTCTTTTCTACATCTATTTATCTATTTATTTGACAGAGAGAGAGACAGCCAGCGAGAGAGGGAACACAAGCAGGGGGAGTGGGAGAGGAAGAAGCAGGATCCCAGCAGAGGAGCCTGATGTGGGGCTCGATCCCAGAACACCGGGATCACGCCCTGAGCCGAAGGCAGACGCTCAATGACTGCACCACCCAGGCGCCCGTTGAACATACTCTATTAGCACCCTTCTTAGAAAGATTGTATAACTCCACATCCCATCCAAGACTTCCCTGCTCCCTTTTGTGGCAAAAGTCCTTCAGAGTTGTCTTCAGATGTGCTGTCTCCACTTCCTGACCTCCCATCCATTCCTCAGCTCCCTCAGTATCTAACTTCCTTTCCCATCACTCCATCGACACAGCCCTGAATAATTCTATCAACAATCATTGTGCTCCCAACTTCAATGGACCCTTTAGGGTCCCCGAATTACTTGACCTGCCAGCAGCATGCTACTCGCTCCTTGGAACTTTCTCCCTTCATGATGTCTGTGAATGACATCATACTTTCTGCTTTTCCTCTTCCTTTACTGGTCATTCTTTCTCAGTGTCCTTTGTGGGTTTCTTCTTGTCTACCTGACCTCTAAATGTCATGATTCCTTAGAGCCCTCTTTCTCTCTAACCAGATGGTTTTATCTGGTCCCATGGCTTTAGGGACTATCTAGGTATCAGTGAGAGCTCTTGGAAGGCACTGGAGCTCAACATCTTTCCTTTAAGTTCCCCTCCAATAGGGTGTAAGAACAGAACCAAAAGAGAAGAGAGACCTCTTCTCCCACTGGGAAGCAGGGTAGTATAGCTTTCGTATGCCAGATGCCATGGAAAATAGCCATGATGACTACATATTTTCTATCTGGTGCTTTTCAGGATATTGACATGAGTGAGGGAGGGGCAAAATCTGTGTCTGACTCTATCTTGCAAAAGCACTTCTCACTACTTGCCCAGCACTACTAATAAGTAGAAGAGAATGTCAATCGTTTTGCAATCATTATTTCCTTGAGGAATTTTTAAGGGACACAGTCAATTGGCAAAAAAAAAAAAAAAAAAGAATAGTTATAAGTCAGTACATTAGGCCATTAGTTTGCAAATCTTTCTAAATAACCCGGATATAATTAGATAACCATTCCAAATAAGTGTGGCTCTACTTGATCCACTAGTAGAGGCTTGTGATTTTAAAAGTGGGTATTTTCAAGTAAAGGTTTCTATAATTTTATCAAAGGATCAATCACCTGGGCCAAATTGTCTTCCTTAAGACAGAGGAACAGAATCCTGGGTGGCTCAGTGGGTTAAGTGTCCAACTCTTGATTTCGGCTCGGGTCATGATCTCAGGGTCGTGAGATGGAGCTGGTGTCGGGCTCTGTCCTGGGCATTGAGATTCTCTCTCTCCCTCTCCCTCTGCCCCAATCTCTCTCTCTCTAAAAAAAGGGGGGGGCCATCATGTCCAAACAAGTCATTGTCAGTGCTGTTGATGAAAGTACAACAGAGTAGCAACCTTTTGTGCAGAAATCCAGGGGTATGGTGACAGCTCCGTTGAAACTATGGGACCTTAAGAGATTCTTAAAGTAACTCTGGCCAGTGAAACAGGTATTTCCTGTTTAAGTCTACAGTCTAGTTTTCCTTAGCTTTTTATTTATTTTTTATTTTTTTGTTTACATTTTAGTTAGTGAACGTACAGTGCATTATTGGTTTCTGGAGTAGAATTCAGTGGTTCATCACTTCCATACAACACCTAGTGCTGAGCTTTTTAGGTATACAGGGGGTGGGGGAAAGTTTGGGGAAACATCACTGATATCTTTGGGCATCTGTCACTCCTGGATCATCCTTTGGAGATAATACCAGATAAATTCATGGGAAGGTGATGGTCAATGGCTGTTCTCTAACTGATGTCAGTTACGGTACTAAACTTTTTTTTTTATAGATTTATTTATTTTAGAGGGAGAGTGGGTGCATGAGTGGCAGAGGGACATAGGGAGAGAATCTCAAGCAGGCTCCCCACTGAGCACAGAGCCTGACGTGGGGCTCCATCTCACAACACCAAGATGACGACCTGAGCCAAAACCAAGAGTCCTGTGCATAACGGCCTGCTCCACCCAGGCACCCCTACAGTACTGAACTTCTAAGTAGAGATGACCAACAACCCTTATACTTACTTCAATCTGTAAGATCCCTGAGCCAGTTTGTCTTCAGCCGTCCGAATTGGTCACCTTGGGGATAACACTTGAAGAACAGAATTGAGAATGTAGATATCAGAAAAGGCATAGTGAAATGACAACAATCACAATAACAACAGCAATGACAGATGCTGAACCCGAATTGTGTATCGGCCCTGTGCGGAATGCTTCACGGCCGTTTTCCTATTTCACCTCCACACCTCCTGTAAGGTAACTGCTACTTACTGACTCCACGTTATAGGAGGAGCCGTGGAAACTCCAAGAGATTAAATGACTCGAGGTCATAGGACTCGTACGTGGCAGATCCTGAATCCAAATCCAGATCTGTCTTACCGGAACCCTTCGTTGTGCTAACCTGGACGAAAGGAAAAAGATGTGAAGAAGAATGACAGTGGATAAAACGTAAGCTGTTATACTGAAATGCCTGAAGATATCCCTGATGTGTCTCCAAACTTTCTTCCTCCCACGACATTGCTAAAAAGCCCAGAAAAATAAATATATTTCAGATGAAAGTCAGGCCTCTGTGGAAATCAAGAGTTGGACACCTAACTGACTGAGCCACCCGGGCACCCCGGATTTGTTGCATTCTTATTCTGACTTTTGGGGTGGTCGTTGGTGCAAGAACCCTCACCCCTTGCCAAGTCTCTAGCTAGGGCAAGGTAGACTGCACGGGGAAGTCGTAACAGTCTTGCAGCACCATGCCAACTAGCAGGGTTCCTGTCTGACTGTCTGAGCACGTTGCTCTCTGTCCCTCCTTGCCAGCGTAGGGAAGTTGGTGATGGAGGCAGAGAATCAGTGAGGATACAGGCCAAAAGTGGTGGACCTTGGATCCCAAGGGCTGGAGGCTATGACGGGGCATTCCCCAAGGCGGCCAGGAGTAGAAAGAGGCCAAAAGACCGGTGTAAGTCTTTTTTTTTTTTTTTAAAGATTTTATTTATTTATTCGACAGAAATAGAGACAGCCAGCGAGAGAGGGAACACAAGCAGGGGGAATGGGAGAGGAAGAAGCAGGCTCATAGCAGAAGAGCCTGATGTGGGGCTCGATCCCATAACACTGGGACCACGCCCTGAGCCGAAGGCAGACGCCCAACTGCTGTGCCACCCAGGCGCCCCGACCGGTGTAAGTCTTAACTGGGTACTGAGAACCAGGCTGCGGAAGCAGGTGGAGAAGTGGAGAGGAATCTGGGAGACAGCCAGAATGGAATGGGAAGAAGGCCGGGAGCCAATTGAGAAGGTCCCCGAGGGCCGAGTAGTGCTTACAAACACCTGAGCTCAGCATTCTGGGTGCTCCAACTTCCTTTCCATCTTCCCTCTCCCCTTCCTCCCTTCATGTAACCCTGGGAACCAGCTCATCTTTCAAGGGTCTACTTAAAAACCACCTCCTCCATGAAGCCTTCCTCTTCCTCTTCAACTGAGAATTAGTCGCCACTGCACCTGTCCGTCTGCCATCAGCCGCTTTAATCGTATCCTTCAGGGCAGAGAAATCAAATGCGACATAGCAGTTATTGTGAACATGTCTGTGTCTCTTACTAATGTGTAAGTTCCATGAGGGCTCTTCTGTGTCTCCCTTAGACCCTGTTCCTTGAGGATATGGACTTTTTGTCTTGTCCTATTTATCTTTGTGTCCCCAGAGCCCAGCAAATGATCTGGCACAAAGCGAGGCTCTTGCTGAAGGTTTATCAAAGGAATGAATGAAAGGCTTTGCATGATGAGCTAATGAATGAATGATGGAGACAAACCATGGCATGTAAAATGAGGAGAAAACAGCAGACAAGACCAACCCCCAACCCCCGCGCCCCGAAAAAACCTGCTTTATTTGCACACATTTTGTTTCCAAACAGAATTTGAGGTAGTTTGAAAGTCACAGATATTTAGATCAGGGCAAATATACAATTAGGAGGTTGCTGAAGGAGACAGGAAATGAGTGATTTTGTTGTAACAACTAATCTCCTGGTTTGACAGTAAGAAATAAAAATCCATCTTCAAAATCCCATTTTCTGCTTTTTCGCTCTTGGCAGAAACACACTAGCTCAGCTCAGATGCACAGGATACGAACACACATTGCCCTTTCCATTAAATTTTTGTTATTCCTTTCTCAGAGCTAACCGGCAGCGTACATAGGTGAGAAAACAAACGGCAAGTAGAGATGAAGAAGAGAAGTGTCAAAAAGAAATAAAGACTCAAGGAAGGCGTTGAGTGAGTCACCAGGCTTTAGACCTAACTTCCAAACCGACTTCACTTAAACCAACTTCTAAAGAGGATTCAAAGGGGCTTACTCTGCGTGTGTGTGTGTGTGTGTGTGTGTGTGTGTGTGTGTGTGTGTGTGAAAGAGACAGACAGACAGAGACAGAGACACACACACACACAGAGAACATCGACCCAGATCAGTGAGAGGAAAGATAAGTCGGTCTACGATGGGCTACGAACCTCTCCCTGTCTAAGGAAAACGTGGCGCTGAGAGTCATCGACTCTGGGCTATCTCTCGCAGACAGGATGGCTCTGCTTGAAGCCCTCCCCCACCCTGGCCGGTGGGTGTCCTTTGGGAGCTCTGACGCACGGTGGTAGGGTTGGCTGTGACCTCAGAGTGGGGGGCGGCGCCGGACATTGCTAGCTCCGTGCCTCCCACCCACTGAGCTGCCCAGCCGTGGACTTTAACAAGCGGTAGATAAGAAACATCCCCCCGAAAAAATGTATTTTTAAAGCAAAGATTAATATTTAAAATGCAAACATTTCGATTATTTACCTTGGCTTCTTTTTTTAAAGCAAACTCTTGAAAATTACAGTGCAGGCTTATTTCACTTCTCAATTTAGAAAACCTTTGCAGAATACAAGGAAGTAATAACTGAAATTTTCTATTTCTTAATTAACTTTCCCCACTGCCAACAGCTTAAACCTAATCCCCTCCTCCCCAGAAAGACAAGTTACAGCTAATGCTTAAACACTCATCTCCCCCTCCTAATTGCTGTGTAGGAGTACTTCTGTGATTCTGGAAGGAAACTTCAGTGAATAAATGAACGACTCTCTCATTTGCTATTTGGAAGTTATAAAAATTACAAGACATCATTCCATTATATTCTCTCATTTCCTTGTCATTGGAAAAGGTTCCAACCTTTCATCATATTAAAAAGCAATTATCAAAATGTTTTATTCCATAATAAGTTTGACTACTAGGAGAGAAAGTATTCCGAAATCAAAATAAGGGGGTTCTTTTTAGCATATAAACAGGTGAGTCAACCCTCTGAATTTGAAAAAAAAAAAAAATCTTCGGAACTTGGTGTCTTTGGTGTTTCTCTACTGCCTGTTCACTGTGAGGCCACCGTGCTTGTCCTCACAGAGTTGAGTTATAGCCCCTTCGCAAGTTGGCCCGCAGTGCTATTCACCACGGTAAACTGCGCTTTGTTAGAAAGAATGCGGAGAGGACACGCTCCCACAGCCGATCAGCCAGTCGTGTGGGCTCTGAAGCCACCACTGGGCAGGGCACCGAGCTTCTGAGCCAGGGAGAATTACAAAGGGATTTAAAGATATGCCACCTAACCCCTTCGTAATAATCCTTAACATTTGTACAGAACCTTACAATTTACAAAGGGCTTTCCCCTAGGTTATCACTTTTGATCCTCACAATAACCCAGAGAAGCCAGTACAGCAGGGCTTGCCAATCCTCATTTGATAAGTGAGCAACCAAGGCTTGGAGGGTTTACGCGCCCTGCCATGAAGTGAGTCAAAAAGGAGCCGGGGCTGGAGCCCCTGGCTTGTAATGAAGAGTACTCTGTGGCTTCTTCCTTATCAGCCAATGCGGGGCACGCATGATAGCAGCGAGCAAAATCCCGCTGTACACAGAATCATCAATCTGAGTGATGGGTCGGAAAGGAGCGAAGGGTAAAGGGTGCGGTGGGCTGGGCTGTCGCCCAGGGCCCAGGCGGCCAGACCATATGGCTCTTTTGTATGAACTAGAGAAAAGGTGCTTGCTTCTGATGGGTGTGGTCCCAGGGGGGCGGTGCTCGGAGCTTCCTGAGCCTCTGTTGGTGGCTGAAACAGAGGGGGTGAGGGCACCCCTTCCTTCCGGCACCTGTGGCCAGTATCAGGGTGCAAGGGTTGATGGGCAGGGCTCAGATTTCAACCCTCGCCACCCTCCTTGGTTGGCTACCTTGGTACCGGGCATCTCTACCCAACTGTACTCGGGGGTCCCGGCTCCAGTGGCTAGAAGGCCTGAAGAGCGATAGGGAACACGGGTTGGGGTCTTCACTGCTCCAAGTGTGGTCCTTGGCCTGATGGCATGGGGTTCGGCTGGGAGCTTGTTAGGCAGACTCTCAGGTACCCCTTCCGGACCTTTCCAGACTGCCAGCCTGAGCTGTGATACGATGGATGGCCCTCGACTTGAGCCAGACAGGACAGCAGTGGGGCTCTCCCCGAAGCCCCGACACGCCTCCAGCCGTGTCAGCAAGTGCCGATGCGGACGGGTGGGCAGTCGGCGCTGGGCTCTATGGTTCCTGCTCTCAAGGAGGTCACTCTCAAGAGAGAGCGTCCAACCCAATGCAAGGAGCACCCCCACGAGGTGCCTGCGAAGCGCTGGGTGGGGGGACAGAGTGGCAGAAAACACCTGTGCCCGTGATCTTCGAGGTGGGTGTGGAAACAGGAGGGGCGGTGTCTCTCCAGGCGGAGAGAGAGGTGTGGAACTCCCCGCTGAACTGTAGACCTTTTGTGGGCACTTGGTTTCCAGATATCTCCCTCCCCTTCCCCAATCTCCAGGCCAAGCGTGGGGGGCGGGGGGTCAATCCGGAGCTGTTCCTCAATGAGTGCTTGTTAAGGGACAGGCCCCTGCATAAGCGAGTGACCAGTGACCGGCTTGGGGGGCGGGGAGGAGCCATGCAAACGCGGGAGGTGGAGAGACCTTCATTGGGATGATGGCTGGAGAAATGAGGGAAAGATCTAAGAAATACTGTACTATGCTAGGATCTCTCTTGAAAGAAAAATGTACCAATGAGACAAAGACATTTTTAAAATACACCTTTGTTAAATCTGAATGCTCCTTAACAATGAGCTGAGCGAATGCAATCAGATCCATTCTCTCCAAATGGGTTGAGTGGAAGGCGCTGGGAAAGGCTGCTGTCAGGAATTAGACCTGCTTTTTCCAGCTCGCCGAGGGGTTCCATTTTTGCTTTGGGTGAGAGAATGGGCATTTTCTTTTTACACACCTCCGTTGCACAGTACAAGGCAGGAGTCCCCAGAATGAAGTCCGGCCATTAGTCTTCCTTTTATAATCTGCATAATACTTCTGGCGAAGGGCAGAGGGAGGCCGGTCCCAGACTGATGAGCCGATGAGCCATGAGTTGGGGACCCAAAGGGGCTCCTCCGGGCCCTGTTAGCACAACAAAGCACATTGTAGCCCACCAGCCCGCGGAGCCTCCTTGCAGTGAATATTCAGTTATGTAGCATAATTGGCTTGGAGCCTGCATATACTGTAGGTTGAACACAGATGGCGTTTTCTACAATATAAGAAATACATTTCAGAAATGTAAGTGAAGTTAGACTCGGCTCCTTAGTGTAAGAGATGATCAGACTTTGGGGGAAGGCCATGTAGTTCAGTGTGGTTGCAGTCAGAAGAGTTGCGGGGTGGAGTGGGAGGGGCAGGAGGGACTTCCCTTAAAAGATGTGGAGAGCCTGACCACAGCCCATGGTACCTGGGGACGAAGAGGGGAGTAAGCGTTCCAGAGTCATTTCGGAACTGTGGGACACATCAGATGTGGGTGGCCAGACGTTGGAGCCAACGGAGATGGACTCGCAGCTTTCCTGTTTGGGCAATGGCACAGACTGGGGCAGAAAGGGATGAAGCTAATGACTTTGGATGTGAACACGTGGAGTTTGAGGTGTCTACGCATCATTTAGGGGCAGGTGTCCAATAAAAGTTGGAGAGAGCTTTGGGCTGCAGATACAGACATGAACGTTATAAGCCTGTTCCTGATAACGAAAGCCCTGGAAGTGAAGTCTCTCCCAGGGAGAATACACAAAGCAAGAGAACAACACTAAGGAGAGGGCCCTGAGAGAAGCCGAGAGCCAGGACCACGTAGTTAGCCGGCAAGGAAGCTGAGGGAGCACCATGTGTCAGCAGGGAGGGGTCGTCCCTGGTTTGGAACGCTCAAGAGATTGGAGAGGATGGAGGTTAGGACGGAGTCATCAGATCGGCTGATCAGTGGGTCCCCGGTGATGTTTGCCAGAGTAGTGTCGGTGGTGCAGGGGACGGCGGAGCCGGGTTTCAGGGGAAGGAAGAGGGGGGCCTGTGAGGGGTTGGGTGTTGACAGAAAGAAGAGGGGGCGGTAGCATGAGGAGGAGTCGGGGGCCTGGGGAAGGAAGCTTGATGTGCCAGAAGTGTGGGCATCGTGAACAGAGAGGGACAGACTTGCGTCACGGGCCGGTAGGTCACCGAGGGGGTGATGGGAGGAAGAACTCCTTCTCTTTGAAACAGGAAGGAATTAACAAATAAACACGCACAATAGAATGCGGTGTTTTGGAACACGTCCGCATCATCAGTCGAAGTATTAGTGCCTAGAAAATTAACAGAGGAAAGATGCAATCACACTTGGCTGTGTAAAAAAATAACTAATTTGAATCGCTCATGCCAACAGCTCACCGGTTATGCCTAATTAACAAATGGCACCCTAACTGTTCTGTGTAACCGAGGCTTGGGTTAGGTTCACTTTGTTTGAAGTTATGTGTTCTTTCACAACTAAACTCTCTACAGGACTGCTCAGTCTTCACAACGCTTAAGTAACATTGTGTGTTCAGGATCTTTAAAAAAGGGGCGGTTTAGACGGAGCCTCGGCTTGGACAGGAAAAAAAAAGTCTCATGTCAGTTTCCTTCTATGGCACTTAACTGGGCAACGAGGGGATGAGAGAGGGAAAAGACTATCGTATGTACAGGAAAAAAGGAGGCAACTTTACAGCCTTGTGATACTCAAGAGACAGGCTCACTAATGGAGATGCTCGTCCCATTTTGAGAGAAGATTGTGTTTTCGAAAGAAGCTTTTTTCTGAGGCCTCTGGTAGTTACATGTAATTACTACATCCTAGGGAACATAAATGTGATGAAACCTCAGAAGATGTGGTCTTTGGAGGTCACCTTGTGAGATGTGGTTTGCTGAGATTTTTGTTTGTTTGCTTCACACAATGACTCATCTAAGACATTGTTCTAAGACATTGAAGTCTGTATTATGTAAAAAGGTGTCAGAATATGCTTTCCATTCCAGTGTAAACAACGTAAAGATAATGGCTGCCATTTATTGAGAACCTACGACATGACAGGCATGTTACATGGACCGTTGCAGCACGCAAAATCGTTCCGTTGAGTCTCGCAAGTTTTTCAATAACACTGAGAGGCGAGCAAAACGATTAATCCTTTTTGACAGAGGAGCAAGCTAGGGTTACCACCCATTTCTTCATTCCCATTCACAGCACATTTCAGTAAAGAGTTGTCTCTATTCCGTGTCTCCAGTTTTTTTCTTAGAGCCACTCCAGTTAGGTTCCTGCCTCCACTACTCCATAAAACCTGCTCTAGTTAAGTCACCGAGAGCCTTCCCATTCCCAGCCCATGGTCAGTTCTCAGTCATAGTCTTTTTTGATCCATCAGCAGCGTTGAAGATGGTGGATCGCTCCCTCCTCCTTGTTGCACTCCCTTCCCTTGACTTTCAGGACACCATACTGTCTTGGTTTTCCTCCAACTTCTCAGACACTCTTTAGTCTCCTTTGCTGTTCGGGCCCTTCCTCTGATTCTCCATGCTGTGGGGCCTCAGGACTCAGGCCTTGGGGCCCTTCTCTGATTTCCATTCACTCCTCTGGTGGTCTCATCTAGTCTCCAAGTCATCTCTACACCAGTGACTCCCAAGTATATACCTCTAGCCCAGACTTCTGCCTTAAACTTTTGTATCCAACTTCCCACTCAACATCATCGCCACTAGGATTTCCAGTAGACATCTCAACGTGTCCCAAACACTGCTCCTGATCTTTCCCTGTGATGGAAAAATAAGAAAAAAGAAAAACCTGCTCCAAACTGTACCCTTCATCAGATGTAGGCAGTATCACCGTTTCTTCTCATCCTTCAGGCCAAAAACCTTGGGGTCATTCTTGATATCTTTTTTTTTTCCTCAATCACTATGCCCAATCGGTCATGAAATCGTGACAAATCCACCTGCAAAATATATCCAGAATTCAACCATTTCTCACTGCTATTCCCGCTGCTACCGCCCCGTTCCTCGATCTTGCCGAGAATACCTCTGCCTACCATGGGTAGCCATGTGGTTAATTCCCTTTTCTCTTTGTTCAGACATCACCTTCTCAAGAAGACCTACCCTGACCACCCCACTTAATACTGCTACCTGTACCCTCTCCTCGGCAACCCGATGCCCAAGTATCCTTCTCAGCTTCTTCTTTAGTCCATGACACCACTTCCTACCCCATCCCATAATTTACTTATTTATTATGTTAATTGTTTGTTGTCTCTTTCCCCCTATTAGAATGTCAGCTCTGCGAGGGCAGGGGTTTTCATCTGTTTGGCTTGCTACCCTACCCCCAAGCACCTAGAACAGTACCTTGCATATAGCAGACCCATTTATGTTTGTTGGCTCCAGGTAAAAAGCTTAAGTATCTTGCCAAAGGTTGGTTACATGATGATAGGCCTCGCATCGGAACTCTGGAGTCTCTGATACTAAAGCCGGTGCCCTTAACGACTCCATTCTGCTATATTCCATTGCAGCCTGGAGCAGTGGTTCTCAGCAGGTGTGCCCTGCACCCTCCTTGAGTGCCAAGAAAGCATTGTAGTTTTGTGACAACCGAGCATACGACGTGTTACGATGATGGCTGTCCTAAAGAACATTGAGTTGAGTAGGTCATGCAATATAGAAGTGACTGGAATTCAGTTTGTGTAAGGGGAAGGAGGCATAGGGCTACATCAAACAACACGGTACAGATGTTGTAGAAAAGTATCAGCCAAGTCTCCAGAAAGCTTTCATGTTCACTTGTCTCCTGGGTATATAAGTGAGGGTGGTCAGGGCAGGGAACTGTTCTACTCAAACCATGACCCAAGGTTGACATGTGCTGAGAAGCACATCGGTTAATGTTATGCCTCCTCGGTCCCCATGAGGCATTACTATAATGCAGAAGGGACTGCGTTGTTAGTATTACTGAGTTGCTTAGTACGCTTTTGGAACTCCTTGAAGCATGCTGCCACAAATTCTAGTATTCAGTAGTATGCCATAAATTAAACAACAACAACAACAACAACAGTTGAGAACTCTTGCAATCTAAAGTTTCACTGGTTTTGTATAGGCAGCTCAGGGCAATACACTTTCACTGCTTCTATTTTTAAATTTAAAAAAATATGAAGGAAGCAGAAACCACAGGATGGAGTCAACTTCATTTAAGAAGCAAAAAGCAACAACAAAACATGGGAGAATTTTCCGGAGCGGGAACACATGATCGGGAGAAGGGAATCCTGGGCCCAGGAGGCCTGGGTTTAGTCTAAGCTTTGCAACTGAGGGCATGACTTTGGCCTGGTCATTTCTTTTCTCAGGGACTCAGTCTCATCCATAAAATGAGTGGTGGAGGAAGGGGCAGCCCTAGATGGCCTGCTCGCTCTCCTCCAGCTCGTCCTCCTGGGTGAGCCCATCACTCTGGGTTGGAGATAAAGGTGTATCTGGAAACAAAGTCTTCAAGAGGCTAGGAAGTGCTTCCATTTGTTTCTTTATCTCTGCATTTAGGTAGTGAGTTAATCCAACCCAGCTCACGACACATTTATCATTGGTGTCTGGTTTAATTTATTTGTTATTGCCCGTCACCCCCACACCCCATTCACGTGCTCCCCTCTCCCTCATTGGCAACCTTTCTCTTCTGTTTAATCACTCTATTTTTGTTTCTATGTGTTCTTACAAAGTATGTATTCTCATTTTCAGTAAATGTCTTTTTAAATTTCTGTAAATCATATGGCTATATATATTATTCTCTCTCCTGCAATTTTTTTTCTTACCCAGCACGATGTTTAAAAGCTTATGCGTGTTGCTCTATGAACATTGAATCCCCTGGTTCTAATTGCTGAAAACGACTCCGGTGCGTGCCTCCAACCACATTTTGCCTCTCTACTCTCTTGGTGATGGATGCCAGATTGCTTCCAACTTCCTGTCACCCTGAATAATGCTGCAATGAGAAGCCTTCCAATTTAGAACATAACTGCAGGTGCAGGCGTGAGCAGGGAAAGGGTCACTTCGGAGCTGGGACTAGAATGGCAGAGTGCTACTGGTAGGGTCTCCTTTGCTCCAACACGCTGGAGAGCCTCCGGTGATGGAATGACATCCAAATGCTTCAGCTAGGGCAATAAGCAGAGTTGGGGTTCTTGCGATGCGGCAGTAGCTATGGGAATAGGTTTTCTTCACTGAATCGACTAGGGATTTGAATCCATCAATCCAGCTGGTCAGAGATTTTGCCGTCGTGTAGACCCCTCTACCT
The DNA here is from genome assembly GCF_002007445.2 of Ailuropoda melanoleuca. NCBI lineage: Eukaryota > Metazoa > Chordata > Mammalia > Carnivora > Ursidae > Ailuropoda > Ailuropoda melanoleuca. Next base: position 97,858,202 of record NC_048238.1, on the reverse strand, counting down.
CTACCCTTCCTCCCAGGAGGTGGCCTCCCATAATCCCCCCAAATGACACAGACCATGGTCTTTCACAGCAAGTGAAGCTTTAAGGAGGCCTCTCAATTCTTCTGTTTCCCTCCTCAGTGCTTCCTCCTGTTCTCCATCTTATCACTTCTCCCCACACTCTCAGCAGGTTCTATCACCTCCTACTTCGTGGAGAAAATAGTAGCTATCAGATGAGAGCGCCCTTGAATTCCTTTTACCAACTCTATCCTTTGCTTGCGTCGACACCCACCCTCTCCTTCCTTCCTGTGGATCCCATCCCCTCCTTCCTTGCTCTAGTGGCTAAATTACGCCTTGACCCCCTCAATATTTGGGACTCTACACTTCTACTAGCTACTTCCCATCACCATGTCAACGTGTTCAAGTCTTTCTGATTTTAAGACTACATTTTAAAAATCTCTCTCAGGGCCCCAGGCTGGCTCAGTCAGGAGAGCTTCCAGCTCTTGATCTCGGGGTTTGAGTTCAAGCCCCATGTTGGGTGTAGAGATGACTTAAAAATAAAATCTTAAAAAAATTATGTAAAAAAATTTCTCTCTCAACCTCAGTCCCTTCCAGTGACCATCATCTCCACCACCAACTCCTGCAACTCAGCAACTACATTTATCGAAAGAGCTGCATTTGCTCCCATTCGCACGCAGCCTCCTGGATCTCGCCAAAGCTCTCTTGTCATTAAATCCAGTACACATGTTTCTCTCCTTATTGGATGTCCATTCGCACCACCATTTGTCACCACTGAGTGGTTTGTCCATCATGAACTTCTCTCTCCTTGGCTTGCGTGACACCTCGTAGCTCTGATCTTCTTCCCAACTCTCTCGCCGTTCCTTCAGGGTAATCTTTGCAGGCTGATGCACTTCTGTCTGTTCCTTGATGTTCCTCATTTCTGGGCCCCTTTGCTCCCCTTATTCTTTGACATACTATCCCTTTGTAATCTCGTTCAGTCCTACAGTGGCTCGGATTGCCATCTGTAACCCCGCATCTCGATCTCCATCCCTAATTGCTCTCCTCCGCTCCAGACCCACACATCACCTCCCTTCCAGACGTCTGCGTCTCAAAACCAGACGTCCATGACTGAATTTATCATCTTTCTCACCCATCCCCTCTTCGATCACCTCCACTATTATTATCTTAGTGGGTGAATGGCATCATCAGCTAAAAGCTGAAAGACCCCACCAGTCACTCTCCCCAGAAGTAAGCCACTATTGACAAGGAGGGTAGCATTCACACACACAGTTCTGTATGTACACATACTTTACTATATTATATGTACCGTTCGGCAACTTGCTTTTTAGCATAAAAATATATTGTGGATATCTTTACAGTTTTAATCATATTGATATAACTTACTCTTTTTTTTAAAGATTTTATTTATCTATTTGACAGAGATAGAGACAGCCAGCGAGAGGGAACACAAGCAGGGGGAGTGGGAGAGGAAGAAGCAGGCTCATAGCGGAGGAGCCTGATGTGGGGCTCGATCCCATAACACCGGGATCATGCCCTGAGCCGAAGGCAGACGCTTAACCGCTGTGCCACCCAGGCACCCCTAACTTACTCTTTTTATCAGCTGCATATCATCCCATATTATGTATAGGCCATGTTTATTTACCTATTATGATATCGTTGAACTTCAGTTTATTCCCAGTTTTCACTATTCCAGGGTTTCAGTAAATAACCTTGCCCATGGACAAAAATTGATAAAGAGGATTAAGAGATACAAACTTCCATGGGGCACCTGGGTGGCACAGCGGTTAAGTGTCTGCCTTTGGCCCAGGGCGTGATCCCGGCGTTATGGTATCAAGCCCCACATTGGGCTCTTCTGCTATGAGCCTGCTTCTTCCTCTCCCACTCCCCCTGCTTGTGTTCCCTCTCTCACTGGCTGTCTCTATCTCTGTTGAATAAGTAAATAAATAACCTTTAAAAAAAAAGAGATACAAACTTCCAGTTATAGAATAAATAAGTCACAGAGATGAAAAGTACAGCAGAGGAAATACAGTCAATAATATTGTAATAATGTTGCATAAGGACAGACAGGGAGAACACTTATCGTGGTGAGCACTGAATAATATAATATGTAGAATTGTGAAATCACTATGCTGTACACCTGAAACTCATATAACATTGTATGTTAATTATATTCAATCAAAAAATAAAAAAGGTGAACATACAGAAAAAGAAATGAAAAAAAAAAACTTTGTCCATAAATCTTTGTATTCCTGAGCTGGATAGAATGTTGGAAATGGGATTCCTGGGGTAAGTATATGTACATACACATTTGGACAGATACTGCAAACGTGCCTTCCAAAAAAGTGTGTGGCTTTTTCCTTCCACTTTTCAACTGAGACACAGCATACACACAGTAAATGCATGAAGTGCACTATTTCAAGCGTGCAACGGGATGAACTCTTATAGCTGTAGATATCTGTGTAACCACCACGTAGAACAAGGTCTACACCTTCCCAGCACGTACCCCTCCCCCAGAGATCACCCCTATTCTGATTTCTGGAATCATCAGTTGTTTTTGCCTTTATAAATAAAATCATGTCTGGCTTCTGTGACTCGACATATTGTTTATAAGTATCCATGTGGTTACGCGTATCCAGAGTTCCTTCTTTTGTTACTGTTACACAGTATTCCATTGTACAAGCAGCCCACAGTCTGTCTGTCCATTCACCTGTCGGTGAGTAATTTCAGTTGTTTGCTCTCTCTTGGCTATTACGAATAAAGTGGCTGCGAACCTTTGTGTGCCAGTCTTTTTGCGGACTTATGTTTGCATTTTTCTAGGAGTGAAATGGTTGGGTCACAGAGTATGCTTAACTTTTTATTAGAAGCTACAAAACAGTTTTCCAAAGAGGCTATGCTTGTTTGTCCTCTCACCAGCTGTGTAAATTGGAACCCCCACTCCTAGTGGATGAGAGTATCACACGCTGGACTGGGATTGCACGCTTCCCTTTCCGTCTCCCCAGACGACTGTAGGAGCTGTGTCTGTCTTGTTCGGTACCTCAATCAGAGGGGGTGCTCAATAAGAATTTGTGGGATTAGATTCATAATTAAGGGGCTAAAGGTCACTATCACACAATTTGAAGAGTTAACATATGTTATTGTGGACCAGTTGTTACAGGGGCGGATGTTTTATTACCCCAAGGATGGTCCCGGTTCGTTACGTGGCTTATTCGCTGTTCTATCGTCCATGCACCGAACTGGGCACGGAGGAAGCGCCTGTAACGCCCAGCGTGCTGTACTTAGATTACGGGTAGAAAGAACGTCAGACCCTCCTCAAACCTTTACTTGCTCTCATTTCTGGACTCAGGTCAAAAGGAGGCAGAGACGGGTCATCTTCTACCTTTCAGCTACATAGCTACTGGCCCCGATACTAGGAAATATTCCCCCAACCTCCGGTCCACAACGTGCTTTCTAGTTTTTTCTACAGGTACAAGGCTATGTATTGCAGTATTTATTTGAAAGAGTGGAAGTGTGGAAACCATCATTAGGGGATCTGCTTAAAAATTATGGTATAGTGGCGCCCGGGTGGCACAGCCGTTAAGCGTCTGCCTTCGGCTCAGGGCGTGATCCCAGCGTTCTGGGATCGAGCCCCACATCAGGCTCTTCTGCTGTGAGCCTGCTTCTTCCTCTCCCACTACCCCTGCTTGTGCTCCCTCTCTCGCTGGCTGTCTCTATCTCTGTCAAATAAATAAATAAAAAATATTTTTAAAAAAAGCTCTTTTGTGTCCTGATGAATTGTTCAATGTGACACAACAAAAACAAGACAAAAAAGTCAAGGTGCAGAAGCATATGTCTATTTCACTACCATCTGTGGTCAATAAAGTGTGGGGAGAAGACTTGGGAAGAGTATTTCCTGCATAGAAGACAGCTAGGGTCTGAGCCAGCCTGCTGTCAGTCTTCACAACCTCATTCTTTGGTTCATGAAAGACCCAGGTGATGCGGACTGGGGAATCTGACCCACCACAAAGTATCCCCCTCCATCTCTACCCCAAAAGGGCCAGCGTCTGAAGATTGGATGGAGCCTGTTGCACTGGTCTTCAATCTTCCCCTGTAACTGCCTCGAACGTTTTCCATTCTTCTGGAAATTTGTGGGCTGGGGAATTTTTTAAAAAAATCTTTCTTGCATGAACTAGGCCTTCATCAAAATTCACTGCAAGTCCGATTCATTTCCATTTCTAGCCCCATTGCTGCCCACAGCCAAGCATGATGGATGAGCTGGCTAACATTTTGAAGGGAAAAACTATCATCTATCTATCTATATCTATCTATCTATCTATCTATCTATCTATCTATCCATCCACCTTTCCATCTATCCGTTCATCCATCCATCTAACCATCTACCCAGCATGTCCCGATACGAATGCCTTTACTCTGTTAATATAACATATCCTTCAGTCTTGCCTCCCCCCACGTCTAAGTGCTATGGGATATAAGCAAAAGTCCTCAACCTTATTTTTATGATGAATACTAGGTTAACATAAGAAAATCTTGGAAACTTGGGAATTTGCCAGTTCCAACTTTTTGTTTAATTTACATAATCATTTGCATAGGACTGCATATGTTAAGGAAACATCTGTAGTTTTCTTATATATTTAGATGAGATGAATTTTTTTCAATATTTGAAGTTACCACTTACTCATGTTTTCTGGTTCTTTTTTTTTTATACTCACACCAAGTCCTCCACCCGGGCAGGGCCCTGAGTGCCATATGCCTCCCCCTTTTCTATGAACCTCACTTTGTTACTACCCTGCCAGTAGTACGGTGAGCTGCAGAATGGAAGCAGCATTCCTTCTCACTTCCTTCTCAGACAACCGAGCCCTCCGTAACCAGAACTGAAGGGTCCTAGAAGTTGGGTTCAAAATGTATTTTCAGATATGTGGGCGAACTTTTAGAAAGCGGTACAGTGAAGCAGCTTTACAGAAGAATATATGAGTTGTTTTTTAAAACATATATTTATTTAATTGACAGGGGGTGGGGAGAGGGAGAGAGAGAGAGAGAAGTAGACTCCCTGCTGAGCGGAGAGCCTGATGCAGGGTTCGATCCCAAGACCCTGGGATCAGGACCTGAGCCAAAGGCAGACGCTTCACAGACTGAGCCACTCAGGCGCCCCAAGAATGTAATGAGTTGTGAAGTCTTCTGGAGAGATGTGGCAACACCATAGACAAGCAAGCTCGTTTTCATATATCGATTTTCCTCAGACTGAGGTCAACCTGTGTACCCAAGATCTCTTAAAAATCACCATTTATAACAGCACTCTTCTCCGTCATTCTGGATGCTTATTTCGAACTCTTCAGCTTTTTCAACATGTCCTGATATACCCTAGACTCTAAAAAACAAGTGAATACATGAATGAGGCATGGGCGGGGAACTCCTCTTCCAAGCATTGTTGCACCCTCATTGAAGGATTATGTTACTGAAGGAGCAATTCATTCAACCAAAATACATTCTGTCCTGTACTGTGCATAGTGAGCAAATGTGGGATTTCCCCCAACTACTTGTCCATTCTTAACAGCACCCTCATTTCTTTGTGCAGAATGACTTCTCCCCCGCCGTGGGTGTTCTTGGTGGGATGGTAAATCCAAGCTCTTGTCCTACCACCGTGAAAACCAGAAGGCTCCCTGAAGGTCTCTTCTGCCATATCCCTCATCTGACTGCTTAGTACAGCACAAAATTTAAGCTCAGCTGATCAGAAGCAGTCTCGTGAGACTCTGAATCTTAAGCTGACACACGAGGATAGAAGAAATTACTCTTTATTTTCCCCAGGATTGATGCCCTTACAAGACGTTTCCTGGCTTGGAAGCTACCCCCATGGTTTCTGATCTGTAGACTTCTTTTTTTCAAGCCTTATTCTTCAATCTTCCCATAAATTATTTGAGGTCCCCAAGCCCATTTCACCAATTCCCTTTCCCTTGGGTAACCAGAACTGACAATATTGTCGATTTAAAGACATTTTGTTTCAGTCCCTAGGTACCAAAGAGTCTCAACTGAAACACCGTCAGGCACTGACCGCACAGCAATCAAGACAGACAAGAGTTCTGCCCTTGTGAGGCTCACGTATGAGTGGGTAACATAGGTTTACTTAGCACCAAGATAAGAAACCCTGGATAAGGAAGTCAGCCATTGCTTTCATATACTCTGTATTGTAGACCATTCACTCATCCATGCGTATGAGGAATATGTATGGAGGACCTATGAGGTGCCAGACATTATAAGAATGAATTTAACCCATCTCATTTGTTTTGTCTAATCAACAGAAGTAAAACTAGGTCCTTTCTCCATTGCTTCAGACTCATGATGTCCCCTAAATGCTTGAGGCTCAGTCAGGACCAGAAAGACATCAATTAACAATAGGCCTGAGTTGTCAAAGACACGAGCCTTACCTCCTCTTACGTTCCTTACCCCTCATCTTACCAACCTTCCCCTGCTTCTGGGTTCAGGGGAGGTGGACCATCACAGATAGTCACCATCACCTTTGGGACTTCTGACAAAACAAATAAAGATTCAGGTACTAGGCAGGAGATTCCTCAAACTTGGTCCAGAAAAAGTGTAGCACTGTTCAGTGTTTTCAAGCTTGCCTGCAGGGTGTCTAAGACACGGCAGCGCCCATGCCCTGAAGCTCCAAAGGGGCTTTGTAAATTTTTTGACTTGTACTTCATACAGAACATTTGCCTGTAGTATTGAGAAATGAAACCCTGCTATACGGAAGCTGCCCCCTTCCAAACCTTCAGCTTGACTAGAAACCGCCTCATACACTGCTTGGGAAGCATTACTCTTCCACCATATCCTCACTGCCTCGATCACTGACTATTCTCGTGTGTGTATCTGGTCCCCTCAAGTGGATGGTAAGCTGTTGGAGGTAGTGACCTACAGATGACACATCTGAATCTTTCTGTCCATGTCATGATTCAACGAATACTTGGGGATGGATTGTTGACTGAAAGCAGCACAAAGGTTCTAGGGTCTCTTTTCCATAATCATGTGGGCCTGCCTTCACACAAGCGTCAGCCATTTTGGGAGCCCAGGAAGAGCAAACCAAAGGATGCCTGAAAGACGTTTAATCAGTGTTTTCCCTAAAATTTCAAATTGTTGTCTAATTTGTGGAAAACCCATGTTTTACTTATTAGTAGGAGGAGTCATGACAGGAGTCATGAACTTTTCTATAAAATGTTTCTGTTCCTGACAGCATGTCAGGTCATTAGAGACAGCTGTACATTCATCACTCCAGCAGGAGCAGAACAGTCATGGGCATTTTCACAGCCAAAATGATTCCCCAAGTCAAAGCATTCGCAGAATGTATATATTTGTAGATTTGCTAATGATACCCAAATCCTGTCCCTAAATTTGTTTTTTGAAGGAAGGAAGGTGACAATATTGTTAGTTCTAAGACATTTTCCAACATTCAAGACACAATTTGTTCATTCTATGTCAGTCCTCTCACACATGCACGCACGTACATTCACACACTTGCCTTCCCCTACAGAAAAAGTACACATACAGGGGCGCCTGGGTGGCTCAGTGGTTAAGCGTCTGCCTTCGGCTCAGGGCGTGATCCCGGCGTTATGGGATCGAGCCCCACGTCAGGCTCTTCCTCTATGAGCCTGCTTCTTCCTCTCCCACTCCCCCTGCTTGTGTTCCCTCTCTCGCTGGCTGTCTCTCTCTCTGTCAAATAAATAAATAAAATCCCTCCCGAAAAAAGTACACATACAGAACTGTGGAGAAAGATGATTGTGGGACTACCTCAAGAGCAATATTTCATAGGCAAAGGGATTGACTCTGAGGCAGGCATCCAGGGGTTTAAGGGCCTGCCTACGTTTTTTTATGTTACCTCACATGGTAGAGGGGGCAAAGGGGATTCTAGGAGCTTCATCCCAGTGACTGGCACCAGTGGTCTGGCCCATTTAGTTGTCAGCATTAACTCTTGCTTATGGGATCGGAGGTGGTAACTTTAATGGGGCAAATGTGCTCGGTGGGTCATGGGGGGTGAGAGGCAAGCGGGCATGAGTTATAAAGAGAAAGGGGTTAAGATGTACTGGTTTCACTGCACTAGAAAATGTGTAGACTTCGTGTAAGTCTCACTTGAACTCTATAACGAATGGACTATTACTGTTATTTCCCTGGGTCTCAACTCTAATAAGTGACAAAGCTGGGATTTGAAGCCAGCTCTGCTGTCTCCATAGCCCGCTATACCATATGCATTCCCAAGGATGATGGGGGACTTGATTTATGGTATTGAAACCCAGGAGTTTATCTTTCTTTCTCATTGCAAAGGTCCAATTCCCCATTTATCGCCTAAAGAGCAATATATTCTCTCAAGCACGACATTCAAAAGCTATCAAGAGCTATAGGGCGAAAAGTCCGTCTCCCTTCTTCCCAGACACCCTGTTCCCCTTCCCCAAGGCAACCACTGATACCAGTTGCTTGTGTATCCTTCCAGAGTGTTCATCTCTTTACTCCTTGCCACCCAAGGCCAAATGTGAGCAACCTGCCTGGCTGGGAAGGCTCAGAAGCAATATTTGGGGGAGGATTAAGAAGGCCACGCATCACGCTTAGCCAGAGCAAAAGGCAGGCAGAATTATCCTCAGCACTCACTCCATTGCCTCTGGATGACTCCTTTTCACCCCTATCCTGGCATTGTCCCGCTCACCCTGGCTTGTCCTTTCCTCCTGCTCTGTTACATTCCTCAGAACCCTGCTCTCGCTGTCCCCTCAGGGGCTGTCTTGGCTGAGAAATCCATCCCCACTAAGGAGTTCACTGGTGCCTCTGGATTGATGAGTCCTCCTCTTCACAAAGCATGTTTACATGTCAACAAGGGGATTCAATCAAAGAGTGACTTGAATAATGAGGATTTCAGATGCTTTGTCATGATAGGCCAACAGGGTATTTTTTCCCAAGAGGTATGACCTTGTGACTCTCCCTACTTCCCCTGTGGGTGTCAAGCCAACTGGGTATCCGAAAACTTCCACCTGACATGACTTCATTCCCAGGGCAGTTAAGGACCCTGATCTTGATTCTTTTCTTTCAGGATGGGACACTTAAGAGTTTTTGAAACAAAATCTCCAGTGCTGTAGACATGTGTCCACTAATATACCATAACTATAGGCTCAAATCTTACCTAGAAGAAGAAAGAAACAGCTATAACAATGAATAGGAGACTTATTCTGACTTTAATATCCACTAAATGCTATTTCATTCGGCTCCTTCCAAAATAATATTTAGAATACAAAGTCACAGCAGATGGCTTCACAAACTCAACATTTTCCCTAATCTGGGGCTGGGGGGAGGTGGGTGTCTCTGCTGGGAATTATTCCAGAAATCTTTGTGAGTGGAATTCATTTTGACTTCCACAGGTAATATTCTTCCCACATAATTAGGCTCAACTTCACAACTCAAGGGAGAGAAACAGTAGGGATCTTCATGAAAGTCACCTGCGTTAAAGAAAAAAAGAACATTTTCAGCCGTGGCACTGGGGACTTCGCAGACAGTAGAAGCATCAGACATTTTTTTACCGAACGAAGGAGTGAATAGAGGAATTAGAAAGGAAGTAAAGGTTGTGTGTGGGGCTTTCCTTGGATAGTTCATACTGATCCAGGGTAAATTCATGCAGCCCGACGGCACCGTTCGGACAATTACACTGCTTATGTTCTTCCTGCCCTGTGAATAATGGGCTGTGTTACTCATAGTAACCTTAACCTAGGGGAGGATCTTCACGGATGGACCTTGGAGGCCTTCAGGAAGGGACAACACAAACGGGTAACACACACATATCCACAGTGCCTGTGACTCTCATATTCTTGCTCGGAAGTCTTCGCTGTTTCTCAAGCCTGAGAGCTCCCAGTGGTACGGAAGGTACGACTTCACTCTGTGCTAATGGAAATTGGGCTGCTGGCTCGGACTGTCCGATGGCAACATCCAGATTGGAGGTTTGGCACCTGTGGCCCAAGAGGCTAGACTACCTGTCTCACCAGCTGAGTCACGGTCTCAACTCAGGCCCCTTGGCTGTCCGGATCTATTGCTTGGTACAACAACATTAAAATCCTGGGCGTGATATTAAAAACAATCCTAAAATCCTAGGCGCAGGGGCGGGGGGCTACCTTCCCCCTGAAGAAAGACACATATATTCGAGCTATATATTTGCTAATGAAACAATATCCCCCAGGGACAGCAGGAGAGCCAATATTAATGAACCCTTTTGCAAAAATGCTATACCCTATCAGCCTCAACTATTATTTACTAAGCAGCTTCCACAACTCCTGGCCTCTAGTATATGCCATGGCTCCCCTGTGCCTCCATATAAGCACCAGAACGTATCTGCAAGTTAGCTGTCCAGAGTAATGGACACCTGTGGGTGTAGAGTCTTTCCATATGCGCCAACTTTCCGATTCAGAGAAGGAGACTGAGACTGTACACTAGTCAACCAGCCCAAACCGGGAAACAATGTTGCCCCACACAGTCCAGAAGCTGGCAGGCACTTTGGAGATTATCCATCAATCCTGGCCTCCTCATGCTCAAGGTGGAGAGAATGTAGCTCCGAGTAGGGGACAGATGTGCCCGAGGTCACAGAGTTAGTGACAGAGCTAGGAATTGAACCAAAGCCTTCTGACTACAAGGTTGGTGCCTTTATTTTTTTAAAGGTTTTATTTATTATTATTTTTTATTTTTTAAGTCATCTTTACACCCAACAGGTGTAGGCTGGAACTCATGAACCCGAGATCAAGAGTCACATGCTTTACCAACAGAGCCAGCCAGGTGCCCCTTGGTGCCTTTATTTGTTTTTTTTTTTTTTTTTTTACCCACCGTGCTGATTCCAGATTGGCCGCAGACCTTGGAAATAGAACTGCTGTGTGGAGTCAACATAATGAAAAATACAAGTGGCAGTTCCACCACCTGCACTGAGAAGGTGTGAGAATGACTACAGCCAGGCCGCCAAAGGTGTTCTGTATGTGTGAACTTGAATCGACTTTGGTCCTTAAGAAAGGCAACCAAAGGTCACTGCACCGTTGTCCAGCTGCGAGTACAGAACACGGGGGCATCACAACATCAGCTTGAGTTCCTAAGTTCTTGTTCCCTTTGCCTTTCTCTTCACTTTAGGCCGTTAGATCAATCCTTTCCCGGGACGCCTGGGTGGCTCAGTTGGTTAGGCGTCTGCCTTTGGCTCAGGTCATAACCCTGGGGTCCTGGGATCGAGCCCCATGTGGGGCTCCCTGCTCAGTGGGGAGCCTGCTTCTCTCTCCCTCTGCCCCTCACCCCACTCGTGCTCTCTCTCTCGCTCTCTGTCTCTCTCTCTCACTCTCTCTCTCAAGTAAATAAATAAAATCCTAAAAAGATCAATCCTTTCCTTACATATTCCCTTCCGATTCCTGTAGGTACAGAGACAGTTGAGCAACTAAGGGTGTCGTGCAGTTCAGTGGGTGTTCTTAGTGGCGTGGGATGTGTGCTAGCCTGCGAGCCAGGACACCCGAGTTCCGGCCCCAGTTCTGCTGCTGACAGTGAGTGAGTGTCCATAAGACATTTTCCTTTCCCTGCTTAAGGTTCCTCATCTGGAAAATGAGGGGATCACTCGAGACATTGTCTAGGGTTCCTTCTGGCTTTCACTGTCTCTGACCATTGTTTTGAATTACACGTGAATTTGTTTTGACCTCTAGTCTCTTCCCTCCTGTCCTAGTCGAATAACCCACCAGGTTTGCATGTACTAAGTTCACTAGGTGCTTCTATACGCACTTTCTCAGCCAGGAATGAGCCCATATATACACGCACACATGCTTTTAGTTGTGAGGGGGAAGTATCTCCCAAGGCCACGCATGTGGCCTCCGTTGATTGAATATTTCTGGAATGTAAGTGTAGACAGCCTAGGTTTCTCTCACCATTTGGGAAGCTGATTTCTGAAAGAGTGCATTGTGCAGAGCCTAAAGATTTGAGGGTAGAACTCGTGGCAGTTGACTTGAGGGATGGTGTCAACAATTTCTCCTGGAAGGTTTTCTTCAGTCTCTCTTGTTTATACCCAACATGTAGCCCACACCTGCTGTCCCCATCTGAAATGACACCAGCAAAGTTAAAACCATAAAACGCACCAAATTCTACACTTAACACAGGCGAATCGCATGATGTGTAAATCGTACCTCAATAACCCTGTCAAGAATATAAAGCCCAAAGCACAGAGCATCTCTTCTAGGTACTCAAGGAGTCAGCCTCCCTAGGAAGTTGTGAGAAGTGAATCTATACTGTAATGTACCAAGGATGCCTGCTTTCCTTGGAGCCTGACACAGGGGCCAGTGGGTTACTGACAGGCCCAGCCTAAAGGAAGGAGATCTCTGTGCTACTTATAAAATCTTCAAGTTCAAGCACTTGCCTTCCCTAAAAGAAACAGACTGGGCTTTGCATTGAAGCTGAGAGAAGCTGTCTGAATTGGATGGAAGAGATTTTGATACATAGAAAATCAATTTGCCTGGACTGGAGATATTCTCAGAGGCAACATCTGGGGTCTACCACATCTCCCACTGTAGAGGGTGGACCATCGCTCCATCCAGCTAGGCTTCTCCCCACCTTCACTATCTCTCCTTGCTTCCCACATCCACTCAACCTGCCGTTGGCTACAGGCCCACTCAACCCCAGGGCCTGAAACACAGTAGGGCACTCAATCAACATTCTTCTTAATTGAGTTGAGATCGAGGTGACAGTGAGGACAAGCAATCCAAGAATCCAGGCCAAAAGAGAAGCTTCACTAAGTTAAAATGTGGCCCAAGTCACATCCTTCATTCATCCCAGCGCAAAAGTACAAATCATTTGCATGACATGGAAACAGCCTCCATTTTGATGCCGATGCTCTATGAACTCAAGTCATGAGGCAAGTTAATCAGATCAGTTGTGCGAAACCTGTAAAATTCAAAACCTTACCCAAACTGGCACCTTACCGGAAGAGTTATCCAGTCGTAACCACCCACAACAGAGGTGTATCCGCCACTGCTCCCGCACGCTCTCCTTCATCAAGCAGTAAAACACGAAAAGGAGGAATCCTAAGTCAAAAGAAGGAGGGCAATCTGTGTCAGCTTCTTTCGTCAGTGGTCACCAACGCCCAGACCCAGATCTACTCTTACCACCATAGACTTTCCTCCTAAGGAACACCAGGGCCATTATGGCTTTCTTTTCTTTTTATTTATTTATTTATTTATTTATTTATTTAATTTATTTATTTGACAGAGATAGAGACAGCCAGCGAGAGAGGGAACATAAGCAGGGGGAGTGGGAGAGGGAGAAGCAGGCTCATAGCGGAGGAGCCCGATGTGGGGCTCGATCCCAGGACTCTGGGATCACACCCTGAGCCGAAGGCAGATGCTTAACGACTGAGCCACCCAGGCGCCCCCCATTATGGCTTTCTGAGCTCATCTTTCTAGCTTCCCTCTCAAAGGCAGTGATGGTAAGAAGGTCTGTATCAAGACTTCATATCAACCACAGTTTACCCCCGGGGATGCTGTCTATCCTAGAGCTTGAGAGAGCAGTCCTGCAATGGTAGTCAGCCTGCAGGATGGCTCTCAATGATCCCTACAGCCTGGCATTTGTATCCTTGCACCATCTCTTCTCATACTGTATCAATAGAATATGGCAGAAGTGATGTCATGTCACTTCCAAGAATAGCTTATAAAAGACATTGTGGCTTCTCTTTAGCTCTGATTACTTCCTCGAAAGGAATCCAAGTGTTATAGCTTGAGGACACTCTGTAGCCCCGTGGAGAGGCCGACGTGGTGAGGAAGTGAGGCTTACAGTCCCCAGTCATGTGAGTGAGGCTTCCTGGAAACAGATTCACCAGAGCCAGCCAAGTACCCACATGACTACAGCTTGGCCGACAGCTTGACTGCAACTTCCTAAGAGTCCCTGAGCCAGGGGCACCTGGGTGCCTCAGCTGGTTAAGCGCCCAACTCTTGATCTCAAGGTCGTGGGATCTCAGGGTCTTGAGATCCATGCTGGAGCCCACTTTAAAAAAAAAAAAAAGAATGAGTCCAGAGCCAGAACCACCCCACTAAGCTTCTCCTGAATTCCCAACCCTTAGTAACCAGGTACGATAATAAGTGCTGTTGCTTTAGGCTGCTAAACTTTAGGAGTAATTTGTTACACAGCAGTAAATAACCAATACACGTGCTCTTTGTTACAATTACACTGTGTGGCAACCACAAATTTGGTGCCCTCATTTTCCACTGCCTGCCCTGATTTTGCCCCGAAAGTGGGATAGAGAGGGGCTGAGGGTATTCACCAGCAGCACTGGCCATTTCTCATCCCCACCCTCTAAACTATTTCCTCAAGGGGATGCCTGGGTGGCTAAGTCGGTTAAGCATCTGCCTTTGGCTCAGGTCATGATCCCAGAGTCCTGGGATCGAGTCCTGCATCAGGCTCCCAGCTCATCTCTCTCTCTCAAATAAGTAAATAAATCTTTTAAAATATTTCCTTGGGAGAAAAAAGTAGGACTTGAGATTTTCCTGAAGACAAATGCTCTGGAGGGCCAATTGGATCTCCTAAAGTTTGGGGGTGGAATTGGCAGAAATAACTCCCATTAACAAAACCTTTCCAGGGGCCTCAAACTGAAACGCGTCTCTCCCACTTCTGAGCTCCCACAGTCTCCATGTGTTGCCCATCTATCCTCCCAGCTGTGACGTCTTTTCATCCTCATATCACTTCTCCCTTTGCCTCCAGTAGTCTGTGTGGCAGCCCAACAGATACTTGTTGACTTGAACTCCAAGGCACTTGATACACAAACTCTCATAGTTTTCCGCAATCTTCATGTTATCTTCTTGGGCCTCATCATCTTTCTTTTGGCCCAAGAGCAGTTTGCAACCCTTTGTTCTCTCTACAAGGTTCAGCTTGCCTCCTCACTGACCAGTCGTGCTGAATTAAATGATTAGTAATGGGTCGGAGTGGTCTTAACTCATTGCAAGTTGAGCACGAGTCAATAGTAAATGTCCCCAAAGCTCACTTCAGCTAGGGCCTTAGTGGGAGTCAAGAATGTTGGTTGAAGTGGGTAAGAGTCTCCTGCCACCCTGCCCCAGTTTGGCCCTTTCTCCTACCAGCACCATATTCAGTTCGGGAGGCTTCATTTTGAAACGATGATGACAAATGGAAGTATTCGAGAACAGAGAAGACTTGGAGTGGGAGCACAGGATGGGGAGAGATGGTAGCTATAGGGCTGGCATCGAGAGGACAAATGAGACTTGTTCTGTGTGCTGGCCAGGTTAGAGCCAGGAGCAATGGGAGGAAGCCACAGAACCACCACGTGGTGACACATCACAGCTAGGATTTGCGAAGTCATGATTATATCCTAGATGACATCTATAAAAATAACGCTGATAACACAATGCCTATGATATGATCATATAATTGACATGTCACACCCCTTAAATTTACACCATGTTCAATGTCAAATGTATTTCCATTAGAAAACTAGAGAAATTGAATGCTCTGCTTTATGGAACGGTGAGCTCTCTGTCTCTGGAAAATTTCAGGTAGAGGCATGTGACTTTCTGTCAGTCGCCGGGAAGTTGGATTGGGAAGATCTCGGGTCCCCAGCCCCAGCCCTGAGACTCTCCGATTCCAGGTGGGAGGCAGCAATCTGGAAGCTAAACGGAATGACGGGTCTCACTCACTCTGCCGAGGGCTTTATCTCCCTGGAACCCAACACCGCTGCTGATGAATCGAGCTGCGGCCACCCGCAAGGCAGTGCGGCAGCCTGGTGCCCGCAAAGCCCCGTCCCGGAGCCTGTAGAACTCCTCCAGCTTCAGCAGGGACAAGAGGCAACAGGGACAACAAGCACCTATTATTACCGCTCTGATTTCCTGCATGGAGTTGAGTTTGTTCTCAGACTTAAAGGTTATTATGTGAATTCCAATGAGCTGCCTGCCAGCTCTCCCTCTCTGCCTGTCAGCCTTCCCTTTTCTTTCCAATAACAGATTGATCTGCTTACTCATTAGAACATAGGCATGAGGGAAGATGTCAGGTTTTTGTCACCTGCATTTTTATTTGTGCATCCCTCCTTCGGAAATGGCTCGTGATGCGCGGCATTTTTTTCACACCTGACCACAGGGCAACCCCCTTCAGCCAGAATTGCAAACTTGCCATCTGTCTTTTAAATGGCTAATTTGTTCACTTGTTTCATTGCATTCTTGCTCTGAGTGCGCGTGCGTGTGCACGGGTGTGTGTGCGTGTGTGTGTAATTTGAGTTTGAAACTCAGGGCTCTGCAAACCCCCTCTCTGGAAGCTGGCACATTCTATCTTGTAAGGCAGGACGAGGAGAACTAGAAACGCTTGGTGCTTGGTTGACATAAAGCGTATCTGACAGAGACAGCTTGGCTCTGTCGATGCTGGATCTGTGGGGCTTTGGGCTCCGTCCTCAGGAGATTCCCCAGCTGGATTCTGCTTCTGAGCCGTGGAGGCTTTCTGCTTAGAAACTACTTTCCCTTTCCACCACAGGAATGGAACACTTGCTGCTTTAAAAACAACCTCCTCCCTTCGTAAGCTCTAAACCGCCTTGCTTTCTGGTCCTTTCGTCAGCTTCCCCGTTAGCCCCTCTTTCCATAGGGTCAGTGTGTTTCTCCTCAGAATTAGTGAGTGGACTTACTGCTGAGGAAGAAATCCGCCCAGGCATCTGATTCCTAATCCACTCCTGCATACCCTCTACACCCGGGCACTTCGTGTCTTTTTACATTCTAATCAGAACATACTTGGAAGGATCTGCTGGGACAGAAATTACAGCTGATACACTCCATTGCTCTAAAATGAGATGGTTTCTTGAATTGAAAGACATGAGAGCAAAAATTGTGCCTCATTCTAGATTGTTCCCCCATCTCCCTGCAGCACCCTGCAAATGCCTGGCATAGAATAACTATATACCAATTCATATTTCCCAAGATTCTGCAGGGGTGAATAACCACATGACAAGATGCTCTGAGGTTTTTTAAATGCTAGGTTAAAGCAAATTTTTAAAGGTGTTTTTTTTCCCCTCAGCAGAATTTCTCAGAGTTTTTACCATGGTAATAAATATGGTGCCATTTTAAGAATGGGGGGGATATAGTTGGCTGCGTTTCCTCAACTTCTTTGACCATAGAACTCTTGTCTTGCTGGAACATCGTACAGACCACCAGTGGACTGGAGTCTGGTAAAGTGGCTTATTGAGTGGATGCATAGTTTGGAGTACTAAGGGAGACCCTAATTCAATGCACTGCCCACGCCCCTCACAGCTGCCCCAGTAGTTTCAGTGAACTGGGCCAAATTTGAGGACAAGAAGAACATAGGAAATCATTCCGTGTGCCTCTTCCCCTGCAGATTTGTAATAGGCAAAGTCAGGTTAAAATGAACCTCAACAATTAGTCAGAGGTATTTTAATCAGACCCCTCACTCTTACTTCTCGTGACATCTTTGGCCTACCATGCAATCACCTACCACATCACTATCATTTCCTCCTCTTACCAGAAAAAGGCAATGAAATGAAAGAGCTATAGAGACATGAGCTCATCTAATTCAACCAGTGATGGTGACTTTTCCAAGGTCGGTGTGGAGCAAGAACCAAGACTAGAACCTTGGCCTCTTCATGCCTTTACGACTCTCTAATTTCTTAGCCTGGCTCCTTCCCACAATATTTGGATCTCCGGTGTAGCCAGAGTCTAGGGGGTCAAGAGTTTAATGTGTCTACTGTCCGGCGATTATTGTGCTCGATGGGATTGCGCACTTCAGAATGTCAACACGAGTGTGAATCCGTACACTTACGAGCACGATGTGGTGATGTGGTGAATATTGTAGAAAGGATCACCAGCCAGTGTTCGACATAAACATTGTCAACTAGCTGGAGTTGAGTTAGCTCTCCGGGCTTTTCTCTACATCCCCAAGTTAGAGTGAGCTCGTTTAATGAAGTCCTAACATCTGGGTCATGTTTCCAATGGCTGCCTGTCAATTTATTGAGGCCTAACCTGATAGGCCTCTTGGAGTATCTTTTCCTCCTCTCAATCCCCAAAAGGTGAGGTTATTTTCCAAAGCAGCAAAGCTTTCGGTGGAGGTCTGGCTAGCCACAGAAAGTACAAAGAGGCAGAAGTTACCTTGCAACGTGTTGGAAATGGCAAAGAGATATAAGAACAAGATCCTCACAGGTCCCCAGGCAAAAAAGGCAAAGCCCCAGGTGAGGCCCAGTAAGAATGTCAGGCTCATTGTGCCTTTGAGGTCACGCAGGATCGTCTTCCGCCGAGTCTTCCGGCTTTGGGAGTTCATGGAGTTCAGTTGAACGAGCACAGTGCAGAACATGGAGAAGTTCATTAGAAATATGAGGCAAAAATAAGCCACCACTGAGGTGTAAAAGATAGAATCATCTTTAATCCAACAACTGTAAGAGACAAAGAAGAGAAGGCCGTTGTGACGTACAGAAACACAATCGTGTATTTTTCAGTGAGATTTTGAAGATCACTTGGTCAGTTTTAGTTCACCTGAGAGCGTCTGCACCTCGAGAGAGGCACTGCCTTGACAAGAGTTCACTCACACTCACTGGGGGCAGAGCGGGGCTCGAACCCCAGTCTCCTGAGCCCCAGTCCGGGGTTCTTTCCAGCGCCGGAAACCCTAGAGGATATGCAGACACTTCTCAGACCAATTCCCTAGGAGGCTATTCTGTTCCTCAACAGCAGAAAAATTAATGAGGTATTTTCCTCCGAAGCGGCTCTCCCCCCACCCCGCCCCGCCACTTTCCACCTGAGTTTTGTTTGCAGGATGAATTCTGCTTTGCACGATAAATATCACAGTAAAAGGACATGAGCAACGACTGGCTTTCCTGAATGCTGTATCAAACAGTGAAGAGATCATCAGCGTTAATGATGTATATTTTATTTTATTTTTATTTTTTTCTCTTTCAACTATCCTTGCTCCTTTAAATGATGTATATTTTAAACCTCCCTCCGCAGCCTCGGGTTTGGACGACATAAGGCAACACTGGCCACTGGACTCCTAATGGCTCTACCGTTTCTATGAAAGAACAGATATGTGATGATCCCTATGAACAGATACCTCATCTAATAACATTTCCCATTACCAGAGGCATTACCTCTGAGTTTTGAACATGGACAAGCTTACTAATTGAACTGTGTGTCAACTTAGCGGAGACTTCGTTTCCAGAACCGGGAAAATCCCTTGCCATCAGATTGTTTGTGTTGGTGTGGATACTTGCATGTGTGTGAGTTCGTGTGTGTTTGTGTGCACGCTGAGAGGGAGTGAGGGGAAAAAAGCATTGAATTTCCCTAAGAAAGTCTAAGACGTAGGGTTCCCTGAATATCATGTTCAGCCTTAAAGGAGGCTATAGAAGACATTTTTAAAAGGGGCAGTTCTATATGTTTGGAGACAGAATCATCTCTAAGACATATTGTTAAGTACCGAACAGTGTATATCTACCATTTGGATAACAGAGTGTATAAAAGAATCTCTCTACAGATCTGATTGCCGGTAATAAGATCGCATCAAGGAAGAGAGACGGTGCAGCTGGGGGTTGGGAGCGGGGCTTACTTTTCATCCTCTACCCTTTTGTGCGTTTGAATTTTGTACCACGTGCATGTATTACTTCTTCAAAATATAATTATTTAAAAAAAGGCTCTTAGAGCACTCTGCCTCTTACTAACCAATTCACGTATGAAAGGGCTCTTTTCAGGAGGAGTGGAGTTGGTTTTGTTCTGGTTTTGCTTTTGCTTTTGATCTTTGGAAGAAGAATCACCAATAGACACTGGGGGCTCTTTAAGCCACAGAACAGGCGAGGAGCAAGGATGGAGGAGATGAGAAGGAAGGGAAGAGAAAAGGGAGAGAAAAAAAGGAGAACAAGAAATTATGTAATTAGAAAGCACCTGCTGGAAAGAACAATATAATTTCGACCCTCCAGAAACCGTCATTTCAACACAAAAGACAGAGGAGTCTGGAGGGCGAGACCTCCTACACTTAAAGTGGGAGAGGAAATTTGTAGTAAAAAAAAACAAAAAACAAAAAACAAAAAACCCAAAAACAAAACCCAGCTTGAGAGGCAACAATAAAGAGAATGGATCTAAGTAAAAAACAATCAGAAGCATGAAAGGAAAGCACGCTGTCCAAAGGACTACATGGTAACTAACTATGCACCTGTAAAAGAAGGTTCTGGAGAGGTAAATAGCGACTCCTTTGTGGCTGTGGATGAGAGAACCGCAGAGACGGGTTTATACATCAAGAAGAACACAAAAGATGGCGAGCATGGCATAATGCATAAACTAAGTTGTACACCTGCAGCTAGTGTAACATTGTGCGTCAACTGGACTCAAATAAGAATAAAATAAAATAATTTAAAAAGAACAAAAAGAAGAGGGGCGCCTGGGTGGCTCAGTCGTTAAGCGTCTGCCTTCAGCTCAGGGCGTGATCCCGGGGTCCTGGGATCGAGCCCCACATCAGGCTCCTCTGCTGGGAGCCTGCTTCTTCCTCTCCCACTCCCCCTGCTTGTGTTCCCTCTCTCGCTGGCTGTCTCTCTCTCTCTGTCAAATAAATAAATAAAATCTTAAAAAAATAAAGCATTAAAAAAAAGAACAAAAAGAAGAGAAGAGAAAAAGAAGAGAAGAAAACAAAAGGACAACAAAGCTGAGCCAATTTACAAAGGAAGGCAGTGGAATCTTTCAGGGGAGACCGTTGTTGATGGTGGAGAATGTCTTCCAATCGGCTCCATATTTCCTTACAGCGCTCGCTACAACTCTTTCCAGGTTCCTCGAGCTTTCTAATCATAATCGCTGCCCGTTAGGTAGAACATGTGGAACAGGCCACGTGCTGAGCACTTTCCATACGTGATGTCATTTTAATTTCCACACTACATTGCCAGCAAACGTTATTGTCCCCATTTTCCAGTGGAGGCAATGGAAGAGGTAAAGTAAGTTGCCCAAGTCCCACTGAGCCCAGGCACTTAACTGTTATATGAGTGTGCCCGTGACTGTGTCTAGGCCAAAAAAGTCTAAGGCTGAGTGCCCCCCTGAGCCAGCATCAAGACCAAGCCGCAGGTCCGGAACACCCCCCAGCCCCCAGC